>NC_091788.1:18225722-18538796 GCF_029378745.1 Bos indicus | reverse complement strand
TAATAGCATGTGTAAAAGTTGAAGAAAGATCACTCCTAAAATGGAATTCAACTTAAAATTTCTGTTAAAGAATCTTTCAAGATCAATCAGGAATTACATCAACTATGAACACAAAGGTCATATTTACTTAAGTACTTCTCATCTATATAACGGACTCATCCCACACTCCATATTTAATATATCTATTTATTTAGAACAGCATTTCAATTTATTTGAAGTTCCATCCACTTATTTGTGGGGAGGGGGAACAAAATGTCTAACAACTAACAAATTTTTACTCAGCAGAACACAGTAATCGCTAATATTACAACAAAACCTTTCTGCAAATGAAAATGACAGACTCAGTTAAAGAAAGCTTTGCTTACAAGAATACAATTGGGCATCAATGCCAAGACAGTTTAATAAAGCTAATTTTAATTATTTTAAGTATATAAATAAGGCGTTCTATAAAAATGTCCTTAACAAAATGTTAAATGTATATTTAACATATAAATAGCAACTTAAATATATCACAAAAAGATCTATAAAGTAAATTATACTGCCATAATCTGTTTATTCCAGAACAAGCTTTTAGTAAGCTATAAAATTAACATGGCTAGTTCTTCAAATAGTGCTCACATACAAAGTCTGAATTTTTTAAACTAGGGAAATCACACCATCCCCACATATACTGTTGGCTTTTTGGCCATTTCTTTCCTCAATAATGAAACTATCAATTACCCACTCAGAAACCTAGGAATCATACTAAACACTTTTTAGTCATATGAAAGATTTTTTTGGGTTTCCCTTTCTTTTGGTGGCTCAGAGGGTAAAGCGTCTGCTTGCCATGCAGGAGATCTGGGTTCAATCCCCAGGTCAGGAAGATCCCCTGGAGAAGGAAATGGCAACCCATTCCAATACTCTTGCCTGGACAAATCCATGGACGGAGGAGCCTAGTAGGCTATAGGCTGTGGGATCTCAAGGAGTCACACACAATCAGAAGATCTTTTTACTTGAAGATCTTTTACAATAATCTGATCATTAAATCCTTGTCAATTCTATATGCAAAATCTTACTCCTATCTGGCCTTTCTTCTCACTCCCCACAGCCATTGCCCCAACCCATATCAATAATATTCTCTAGCTGATTTTCCTACTCTCAAGCCTCCACACTGCCTTTCAACAACTCAAAAAATTTTAGTTTTACAAGTAAGAATTTCGAGTTACCCCTCATGGAGATGATATAAAATGATTCTGAGAAATAGGACTAAAAACTGTTTTTACATAAATAGCAGAAGAGAGATGACTTTTCCCTGGGATGTCTTCAGAAAAAAAGAAAAAGTGGATTTTTGAACTATACTCTGAAGATTCCTATAAACATTAATAAGCTTAGAAGACAGAGGTTAATACAAGCTTCACCATGCACTTACAGCCTTGTACAATCATATATGCTAAGAAAAGAACAGAGAGATTACACAAAGATTTTCCATCTCAGGCTTCTAAAGTACTATTATAAAACCCAAGATAGGGACTTCCCTGGAGGTCCAGGGACGTTGTGCTCTCACTGCCAAGGGCCCAGGCTCAATCTTTGGTTGGAGAACTAAACCCCTACAAGCAAAAAATGAAAAATAAATAAATAATAATAATAAAACCCAAGAGGTAGAGGACCTGGCAGAAACATGGAAAGAAAGAAGGAAGCAGGGAGGGAGGAAGGAATAGAGGAAGAGAGGAAGAAAGAAAAAGGAAAAAAAAGGAAGAATGGAAACAAGTGGACAGAGGGGGATTCAGCAGTACAGTGGACCCTGGAACAACAGGGGTTTGAACTGCATGAGTCCACTTACACAACATATTTTTTTCACTACATTACTATACCAATCTACAAATGGTTCTAACGATATGTAATTGGTTGAATTCACCAACATGGAATTCCACATAGAGACGGTCGGTCAGCTGTGAAGTTACATGTGGACTTTCCACCACATTGAGGGTTCAGTTCGGTTCAGTTACTCAGTCGTGTCCAACTCTTTGCCACCCCATGAATCGCAGCATGCCAGGGCCCCCATCCATCACCAACTCCCGGAGTTTACCCAAACTCATGTCCATCGAGTGGGTGATGCCATCCAGCCATCTCATCCTCTGTTGTCCCCTGGTGGGCATCCCTAAATCCCTTGTATGTCATTCAAGAGTCAATTGTACCTATCCATATAAGCAATACCCAAAATGAAAATGAGAGTTACACTATGACAAATCTCTAGCAAGCAAAGAAAAAAAAAATTAAAAGTACATCAAAAGAGTCATCATTACTTACTTGACATACATGACATTTATTCATTCAACCAACATTTGAGCACCTACTATATGCTAAGTGTTATGTTACAAACAAGTAAATAATGTTAGAACAAAGTGAATAGAGCAAAATTAATTCTTTATGGATACTAAGTCACTGACATCTTGCCTTTATTTCATGCACTTTTTTTTTACTTTAAAGAAAAAAAAATACTTGTAAGGAGCTTATAACTCATGTCTCAGTGTGATTTTCTCACATGGTTGGAAGTTCCTCAACCACAAATCTTTTGGAAAGCTAATGACTAAAGTTTCCTAAACACACCATGTTACACTTTCAAGCCTCTTCCCATGCTGTTTACTATCTGGAATGTTTTTCCATCTCCTATTCAATCATTCATTTCTCCGGAAAAGTAAGGTATTTGCACTTTTATATTATCAAAGTACCTCCTCCCTTACGGCAGTTATATATGTAACTATTTGCATTTCTAGATTCACAAAAACATGACCATGAAAACAAATACACGCTGTCTACAAGAGACAACCTGTAGAGTCAAAGACACAAGGAGGTTAAAAAAATGAAAAAGTATGTATTCTGTGAGAAGCAGTAACCAAAAGACAGCAAGAGAGGCAATATTAATACCAGACAAAATAGACTTTACAACAAAATTTGAAGAAAAGTACCAGGACAGATAGATGAGGACAGACATTCCTTTATCACACATTAGTATCATTGAGGCTGTGGGATTTCCCTGGCAGTTCCGTGGTTAAGACTCCGGGTGTTCTCTGCCAAGGGCCTGGTTTCAATCCCTAGTTGGGGAACTAAGATACATGTACCGCCAATACAAGAAAGAAAGGAAATAAGAATCATTGATGCTAGAACCACAATCCTCAGAGACTAATTTTACTGGCATGTGGTAATGTCCAGGCATCGGTATTTTTCAAAATAATTCCCCAGATGATTCTATTAAGCAGCCAGAAATAGTTAATTAACTCACCTAATTATAATATACCACTGAGCCTGAAGGAAAAAATAAGATCACTTCTTTATTTAGGGTAAACTGAAGTTGTACCAGTAGGGGAATCCACCCTGAAGGCTTTTGATGATACGCTTACAGCTACAGGAGATGGAATCTTAATTTTAAAAGATTCAAGAAGACAATTAGAGTTGACCCCTGAACAATATGGGGGTTAGCGGCATTGAGCCTCCACACAGTTAAAAACCTGAGTGTAAATTATCATGATCCCTCCATATCCACAGTTTCCCAGGTGGCACAGTGGTATGGAATCCACCTGCCAATGCAAGAGACACAAGAGATGCAGGTTCGAACCCTGGGTCAGGAAGACCCCTGGGAGAAGGAAATGGCAACCCACTCCAGTGTTCTGCCTGGCGAAGCTCATGGACTGAGGAGCCTGCGGGCTATGGTCCACAGGGTCACACCGAGTCAGACACGACTACGAACGTACATGCATGCTCCACATCCACGATGCCTCTGTATCTGCAGTTCTACATCCACAGATTCAACCAGTCCTGCATCACGTGGTACGGTTGTAATTACTACTGAAAAAAAAAATCCCCATGTAAGTGGACCCACATCATTCAAGCTCATGTTGCTCAAAGGTCAGATGTATCTCTAAGGCTATTTCATTGTCTTAAGCAATGATAAATAGATGTTCAGGACATAAATTCATGTTCAGGGCAATCAATTGTTATCTATGAATTTGTATTTCTTTACTTTTAATTTATTTCAGTAACCCATTAAAATACAACTTTTGTAATAATGTTCACACTAATAAATTGGAACAAAATAAAAAAGTGTAAATGAGTAGAAAACCAATGATATAATCTGACTCAGAAGCCTAAGTGTGAACACTCAGACCACAACCATGATACTGAAGATGACATTATAATCCCAAGATTCTACCTGAGAGGACAGTACAGTATTCAATAACTAGAGCTTTGAAGTAGGATTTACCCATTTTTAAATTCCCACGGCACCATAAACTATCTTTGTACCAAATTCTTCTCCAACTCCTTAATGCTGTGTGACTTCAGACAAGTTACCGCTTCAGGCAAGTGTTAAAGTAATTGCTCTTAAGACTCAGTTGCTTTATCTATAATGCAAAAGTA
This sequence comes from Bos indicus, assembly GCF_029378745.1. Classification (NCBI taxonomy): domain Eukaryota; kingdom Metazoa; phylum Chordata; class Mammalia; order Artiodactyla; family Bovidae; genus Bos; species Bos indicus. Next base: position 18,534,404 of record NC_091788.1, on the reverse strand, counting down.
GCGATATAACAGCAATATAGAGTTGTTATAAGGATTAAATAATCTTGGCAGAAAGCCTGATTCAACAATAAGTTTTAATAACTATAACATTATTACTAAAGACATTTTACCTATAAAATTATGGTAAAGATGTAAACTCCAAAGCCCCTTTTGTTTTGTTTTTTTATAATTTAACTTTGTTTCTATAAAAGACAGGAATGAAGAATATAATTAAGGTTGAAAGGGAGGTCCAAAATATGGGAAATAGGAAAGAAAAAGGATGAGACATAGATATCATGGTGAATCAAATCAGATAAATGTAAGAAAAGAAGATAGGTTACAAAATGAAAAGGCCATTAAGGCAGAAAGCAAGACAAGGACAAGCCAGTTAGTTGATCACAGTCAAAATTTACAGAACAAAAATTCTCTAAAATGAGGAATATTATAGAATGTCTGGATTCACATGCCAGCCCGAGACAGTACTACTGGAGATGGTTCCTTTATGATTCTAATAAAGTAAAGCTTGATAAGACTTTCATGGGAGTATAAATTAAGCTCCATTATATTTCTGATTAGACAAAGTTCTTCAATGTGTTACAATCTTGCTATATCCCCAAACTCCAAACACAAAAAATCAGGTTACAATTTGGAATAATTCATTCTATCTAATTTTTTTCCCTAAAAGACTTCTAACATTTAAACAGTGAGGAAATGGTACATATTTATTTGCAGAACCAACTGTGAGGACGCTTGGGACAAAAGGATCAGGAAAAATATCAAAGTAAATTTCCTGATATATCCAGAATTTGAAATGCGAAGTTTTACAACCGATATTCTGTTAATTTCCCTGTAAAATACTGACTCTCAAGACACATAAAATCACCCACTAATAAGTAGGCTATTTTCCAGTATGTTCTCCCCGACCCTCTGTGCCCTAAGTAACCTAAGTAAATCTTTTAAGTCCTACCTTCAGTCAATACATACTTTCCCATCTAAGAACATGGCATCATTGTTCACCCAAGTTTATCCTCACCAAGATGTGGGACTCTACCTCCAAATCAGATCTTAAATCAGTACACTTGAACTTTGAAGCCAGTGTTAACAGCAGTATTATAACAATTCAAAGCCTTACTGCCAATCAGTATGTCACTCGGCCTCTGTCCCAGCCTTGCCTTAGGATAATTAGACCGAGGAACCCATGGCTATCCTTGGGTGAAAGAATTTAATTCAATGTAATGTCTTCATCAACCTGTTAACAGAAAAGCTTTTAATATTTACTTGGCTGTGCCCGGTCTTAGTTGCGGCACACAGGATTTTTAGTTGCAGCATGCAAACTCTTACTTGTGACGTGTGGGAATCTAGTTTCCTGACCAGGACCCACTCCACTGGGAGAGTGGAGTCTTAGCCACTGGACTATCAGGGAATTCCCCAGAAAAGCTTTTAAATTCACCTAACCTAAGACAGAAGAGCAGTAAAACAGGTGTGTGTAAAATTAGATAAATATTGAGGAAACTACTGCTTCAATTTTTCATTCACAAGACACTCTACACACTTAATTAGTATTATTCTGGTTTTAAAAGTGTTCTCAAACACAAAGAAAATCATCTGAGAGTTACGTTCATTCACATTTTTTTTTTTCCCAGTAAAGGGCCAGACAGTAAATACTTTAGGTTTTGTAGACTATACTTTTTTGTCACTATCAGTCACCTCGGACACTTTAGTGTGAAAGTTACTATTAACAGTATGTAAACAAATTAGCATGGCCATTAACCAATAATACTTAATTTCCAAAAACAGCCAATTGGCTTGGAAGAGGTCAGTTTTCATTCCAATCCCAAAGAAAGGCAATGTTAAAGAACGCTCAAACTACAGCGCAATTGCACTCATCTTACACGCTAGTAAAGTAATGCTCAAAATTCTCCAAGCCAGGCTTTAACAGTACATGAACCGTGAACTTCCAGATGTTCAAGCTGGATATAGAAAAGGCAAAGGAAGTAGAGATCAACTGCCAACACCCGCTGGATCATGGAAAAAGCAAGAGAGTTCCAGAAAAACATCTATTTCTGCTTTATTGACTATGTCAAGGCCTTTGACTGTGTGGATCAAAACAAACTGTGGAAAATGCTTCAAAAGATGGGAATACCAGACCATCAGACTTACTTCCTGAGATATCTATATGCTGGTTAAGAAGCAACAGTTAGAACTGGACATGGAACAACAGACTGGTTCCAAATAGGGAAAGGAGTACATCAAGGCTGTATATTGTCACCCTGCTTGTTTAACTTATATGCAGAGTACATCATGAGAAACGCTGGGCTGGAAGAAGCACAAGCTGGAATCAAGATTGCCGGGAGAAATATCAATAACCTCAGATATGCAGATGACACCACCCTTATGGCAGAAAGCGAAGAACTAAAGAGCTTGATGAAAGTGAAAGAGCTAGCTTAAAACTCAACATTCAGAAAACTAAGATCATGGCATCAGGTCCCATCATTTCATGGCAAATAGATGGGGAAACAATGGAAACAGTGACAGACTTGATTTGGGGGCTCCAAAATCACTGCAGGTGGTGATTGCAGCCATGAAATTAAAAGACGCTTACTCCTTGGAAGAAAAGTTATGACCAACCTAGACAGCATATTAAAAAGCAGAGACATTATTTTGCCAACAAAGGTCCATCTAGTCAAAGCTTTGGTTTTTCCAGTAGTCATGTATGGATGTGAGAGTTGGACAATAAAGAAAGTTGAGCACCGAAGAATTGATGCTTTTGAACTGCGATGTTGGAGAAGACTCGTGAGAGTCCCTTGGACATCAAGGACATCCAACCAGTCCATCCTAAAGGAAATTAGTCCTGAATATTCATTGGAAGGACTGATGCTGAAGCTGAAACTCCAACACTTTGGCCACCTGATGTGAAGAACTGAAGACCCTGATACTGGGAAAGATTGAAGGTGGGAAGTGGAGGGGACAAGAGAGGATGAGATGGTTGGATGGCATCACCGACTCAATGAACATGAGTTTGAGTGAGCTCCAGGAGTTGGTGATGGACAGGGAGGCCTGGTGTGCTGCAGTCTATGGGGTCGCAAAGCGTTGGACATGACTGAGCAACTGAACTGAACTGACCCACTCCTGCATTAGACTGTCACAGACTAGGCTTGAATTTCCAACTCTATGCATTCATTTTAAATACTACATCTAATTAAGTGGGACACAAAATCTGGTTAACTCAAGTGCTATCATTAACCAACATGGCATTCACTTTCCAACTATCAATGGAAAGAGTATCATTCTCATACAGCGAAGTTAAAGTTACTCAGTAGTGTCCAACTCATTGTGACCCCATGGACAATACAGTCCATGGAATTCTCCAGGCCAGAATACTGGAGTGGGTAGCCTTTCCCTTCTCCAAGGAATCTTCCCAACCCAGGGATCAAACCCAGGTCTCCTGCACTGCAGGCAGATTCTTTACTAACTGAGCTATCAGGGAAGCCCCCTTTCATATGGTGGGTAAATGCTTATTTAAAAGTTTACTTTATAGAGAAGGCCACCACAACCCACTCCAGTGCTCTTGCCTGGAGAATCCCAGGGACGGGGGAGCCTGGTGGGCTGCCATCTATGGGGTCGAACAAAGTCTGACACGACTGAAGCAACTTAGCAGCAGCAGCAGCAGCAGCAACTGCATCACCTCAGAAAGACTTTGAAACAAGTAGTGGTTGAGATATGATTGATCCTGCCAACAATCTCACTTCTGGGTATACATCTAAAGAAAATAAAAACAGAATCTCAGAGAGAGGTCAGCAAAAAAAAAAAAAGTTTACTTTAAACAAGATTTAGTTCTAAAATTAAGTTTTAGAACACAATATGGTCTTATAATAAACTTAGAAAAAACTATTCATTTCATTAACACTACCCCTGCCCTCAAGAAACTTAAGAGGCTAGACTATGTGCAGAAAGTGTTGTGAATACAGGGCACATGCTGAAGTAAAAAGATGGAAATAGTTAACTTGAGAGACAGAGGAAGCAGAATAAATTTCACATGTGTATTTGGTCCTTAAAGATCAGATTAATGATGGGCAGGAGTACAGTGAGCAGGAAAGGAAAGGGAGAAGAATATTCAACTCAGATAGGAGGATGAAGAAAAGGCATTAAAGATGTGAAACAACCTTTCATACCTTCAGACTTGGCAGACTTGGGTGAATGATGGTAATATTCATGGTGAGAGATAATTCAAAATTAAAAGTAAATAAAGCAGCAACTCAATTTTTTCTTTGATAAACCCTCTTATAAAACTAATTTTCTTTATTCTTTTTTTTTTTTTTTTTTTGAGATATAATTGACATGTTGTTGTTTAGTTGCTAAGTTGTGTCTGGCTCTTTTGTGACCCATGGACTATATATAGTGTGCCAGACCCCTCTGTCCATGGGATTTCTCAGGCAAGCATACTGAAGTGGGTAGCCATTTCCTTCTTCAGGGGATCTTCCTGACCCAGGGATTGGACCCAGGGATTGAACCTACAGCTCCTGCACTGCAGGTGGATTCTTTACCTCTGAAACCATTCAGAGAAGCCCATGATCGACATACACCATGTTAGTTTCAGGTGTACAACGTGATACAATATTTATATATATTGTGAAATGAGCAAAAGTTAACATAGTATAAATCACTACATTGTTATAACATTTATAATCACTACATTGTTATAAATTTTTTTCCTGCAGTGAGAACTTTTGAGATGTACTCTCAGCAAGTTGCAAACATATAAAACAGTATTATTAACTATAGTTACCATCCTAGACATTATATCTCCATGGTTTACTTTATAACTGGAATTTTATACCTTTTGACTACTTTCATCCATTTCACTTCTGGCATAAGACTACCTTTAAATAATTTTTTTTGTGATTACTGAAGACATATATAATTAGTACTGAAAGTGAAATGTGGAAAAATGTAAGACACAGAGAAAAATAAAAACCTATTAATCACACCATCCAGAAAATTATTAAGATAAAATTGTACAAATATAGAAAAAAAAAAGCACAGAGATAGGATAAATACAGAGTTAGGCAAATTAAGCAAGCTTAACAAAGTTCACTAAAAATATGAATCATTTCAGCATATACAGTATACTTGCCCATATAATAACTTAAAAAAAAAATCACTGCTTCATTGTCTATCTTTGCTGCTACACTGTGAGCTCCATAAGGCCAAGGATCTTATCTATTTTGCTCATTAATGTATCACGCATGTACAGTGCATCTGGCACACAGTACATAATCAACTGACAATTGTTGAAAGAATCTATAATCCTTTTTTTTTAAATGAGGCTCCAGCTTATTCTCTCAAGCAATAGATATTTCAAAAATTCTAAAATTAAAAGTAGAAAACACATTGATACCCTTTGTAATGGGATCTGCCACAAAAGTAAAAACAGAAAACAAAATAAAACGAAAAATACTCAGACACAGCATATTAAGACTATTAAAAAATATATATATATGACTATAACCACCAAGGATAGAGTCAAAGAAATTTTAAATCCAGGAACACACATAAATACCTTTCTTGAATACATGATTCATGTCAACATGTACTTTGGGTCTGAATTGTTCCAACTTTTCCACACTGTATGAGGCTGTACATCTCACCATAAAGTTATCAGAGATAATTTCAGTCCATTAACTTATAGACTAGAATTCATAGACTACTAACTTCAGTTGATAAAATCCCACAGAAAAAAAGTAAGTGTTTGAATGGTGATGGTAACTCAATCTCAGTTTTGCTACTTACTTCTTACTAGATTAGAAAATCCTTAAAAGAAGGGTACAGGACTTCCCTGGTGGTCCAGTGATTGGGAGTCCATCCGCCAACGCAGAGGACATGGGTTCAATCCCTGGTCCAGGAGGACTTCTCATGCGGTGGAGCAGCTGGGCTCGCGCACCCTAACTGCTGAGCTGGCACTCTAGAGCCCATGAGCTACAACAGCTGAGCCCACACTGGATGACTGAAGCCTGATACACCCAGAGCCTGCGCTCCACAAGAAGAGAAGCCACAATGAGAAGCCCGCGCATCAGCAGACCCTGCACACTACAACTAGAGAAAGCCCGCACACAGCAACAAAAACACAGTCAGCCAAAAATAAAATAAATAAACTTTTTAAAAAAGGAAAGGTTTAAGTTTTTTCTTTAAATAATCACCATAGGGAATTCCCTAGTCCAGTGGTTAGGACTCTGTGCTCTCATCAGCAAGTACTTGGGTTCAAACCCTGATCTGAAAGCTAAAATCCCACAAGCCGAGTGGCCAAAAATAAAGAGGGTATTCTTTAAAATAAATAATCACCATAATGATTACTGTAATTAAAATATAGCAAATATTCACTATACATATAAGCAAAAGACGTAGCTAATAAATGCTTCTCTTCTTTACTGAGAATTTAACAACAGATAAATTTCAAGGCAAACTTAGTAATTAAAACAACAAGAAAGTCAGTTTTCATTCAGTTCAGTTCAGTTCAGTCACTCAGTCGTATCTGACTCTTTACAACCCCATGAATCGCAGCACGTCAGGCCTCCCTGTCCATCACCATCTCCTGGACTTCACTCAAACTCACGTCCATCGAGTCAGTGATGCCATCCAGCCATCTCATCCTCTGTCGTCCCCTTCTCCTCCTGCTCCCAATCCCTCCCAGCATCAGAGTCTTTTCCAATGAGTGAACTCTTCCCATGAGGTGGCCAAAGTACTGGAGTTTCAGCTTCAGCATCATTCCTTCCAAAGAACACCCAGGGCTGATCTCCTTTAGAATGGACAGGTTGATCTCCTTGCAGTCCAAGGGACTCTCAAGAGTCTTCTCCAACACCACAGTTCAAAAGCATCAATTCTTCGGCACTCAGCCTTCTTCACAGTTCAACTTTCGCATCCATATATGACCACTGGAAAAACCATAGCCTTGACTAGACGGGCCTTTGTTGGCAAAGTAATGTCTCTGCTTTTGAATATGCTATCTAGGTTGGTCATAACTTTCCTTCCAAGGAATAAGCGTCTTTTAATTTCATGGCTGCAGTCACCATTTGCAGTGATTTTGGAGCCCCAAAAATAAAGTCTGACACTGTTTCCACTGTTTCCCCATCTATTTGCCATGAAGTGATGGGACCAGATGCCATGATCTTCGTTTTCTGAATGTTGAGCTTTAAGCCAACTTTTTCACTCTCCTCTTTCACTCTCATCAAGAGGCTTTTTAGTTCCTCTTCACTTTCTGCCATAAGGGTGGTGTCATCTGCATATCTGAGGTTATTGATATTTCTCCCAGCAATCTTGATTCCAGCTTGTGCTTCTTCCAGATTCCTTCTTTCCCTAGTACCTCCAGTTCTGGGACAAGGTCAACAACCTTCCTCCAATCCTCTATAATTTTTGATTACCTCAACTCTATGATATAGATGAGGAAATGATGAGGAAGAAATACTTTTCTCTCTTTCCTTCTAATAAATGTGTAAAGAACATCTCTTCTTTCAAAGGTAGAAGAACTGAAACTGGACATTTCAACCAGATAAGGCTCTGGTTCCAGCAATGCTACCACCAACAATCTACCACTGTGGATCCATGCAACTCCTGGCACATGTACCTGGTAAGATCTTTTGCTCAAAGTAACAGATGGTGACTCCAGTTACAGTAAAGTTATCTTTCTAATTTATGAATGAACCTAAAAACTACTGTCACACAATTCAGTTATCACTAACAGAAGAGAATATATTAAGTTACAGTCACAACTCTAGTTAAAACAAAAAAAGTATATCCTTTTATAAATACTTGACATTTTGACCACAAGAGTTCAAAGTTCAAATCATTAAAAAACTCAAAACACAAATCAAACCTAAAATAGCTCTAAAAATTAAAATTTAAAAACCCCAACAAACCAAAAACCTAATGATCAACTTATTTAGTACTATACAATAACTCGGTCAACCATATCCATACACAGCTTAGTAGACTGTTATTAGATAAATATAATTTCTCAATCAGTACCCATACTAAGACTACCTTTAAAGGATGGAAAAGTATATTTTCCTCTTGAAGAAGAAAGTCCTCTGGAGAAGAGGGAATATACCGGGGAGCCTTGGATGTTGGTAATTCCACAAAGTCAATGTCAACTTTTAGTTATATTCATACGTCCTGATCAACCACCAGTCATCAAGAGGACGCTGGTGAAGTCCATACAGAGCACAGAATTGGGAAGGCTACATTAGACGCAGAACTGGGAGGGCTACAGTGTCAGTTGGCACACCCTTTTCCTATTCTAATTAATATCACTATGAAATCTAAATAAGATTCTAGCAAAAACTATATAAGCTTGGGCACTGAACAGCTGAATCAACCTCTTGAACCTTAGTTTCTACACTTGCCAAATGGGAATAACAGTACCAACCTCAGAGTGTAGCTGTGAGGAATAAGGAGATGTTTGCACACGGTAAATGCTCAGCAAGTAGTAGCTATTATTATATCCTTAAGACTAAAAAAGTAGTTTATAAAACCAACTTTGGGACTTCCCTGGTGGTCCAGCGGCTGAAATTCTGCACTCCCAATGTAAGGGGCCTGGGTTCGATCCCTGGTCAGGGAATTAGATCCCAAATGCCACTAAAAATCCCTCATGCCACAATGAAGAGTGAAGATTCTGTATGCCACGACTAAGACCCAGTGTGCCAAATAAATAAAGATTTTTTAAAATAAAGTAAAAAGTAATAATTGACACTGTAGGGGATAAAGGAAGCATTCGAAGCTGAAGCCATAATGTCAAAATAAGACTTATAAACAAAAACTTAAGGGAAAGTTCATAAAGTGCCTAAACAAGAACAACATACAGAAATGGTCTTTTCCAAAGATGTTATGGTATCAATATACCTACCACAATAAATGACTAGGTGAAAAATATTTAACTGGCAACTCAGAAGAGTACACTTTACAAACTTTTTAAGGTATAATTACACCAGGAAAAACCAAGTTTTATACAATAGGGTTCTTTCAACAGCACTAAGAACTGCCTTTTAAGAATATTAAAATGTATACAGAGCAAAACTCCTTTGATTATAACAAAGACTATCCCCCAAGAGCACAAAGGCTCAACATTATACTGTGCTTAAAGTCCTTTCTCACGACATGCTAAAAATTAATATTTTCAGTCCAAATGCACTTTTGTGTCTGTTACCTCATAAATACCTTTAATAAAATTTGTAACACAACAGTATTTCAGGGATTCCCTGGGGTTCAGTGGTTAGAACTTGGCACTTTGACTACAGTGCCCAGGTTCAATCCCTGGTAGGGGAAATAGAATACACACAGAGTGTAGTAGGGCAAAAAAAAAAAAAAAAAATTATATATATATATATATATATATATATATATGTACTTGGTTTATGATAGGACTTTTGAAACATTTCATTTGATCCTCAGATATTACCTCCATTTCCTCAAGAAACCAGATCCACAGAAATTAAGTAATTTCCCCCACAAACTACATATTAATATTACACTATTCAAGAGGCTGATTCAGCTGTCCTGAGACAATCAGCAAAACATTTAGTTCAACTATATCCAATGTCTTTTAACTCTAGTACACCACAACTCCAAGACTCAGTTCAAACATTCTTAGTTGGAGCAGTATTATCAATTATTACAAGTAGGTTAACCATCACCAAAGGCCTGGAAGTCTCCTCCCTGCACAGCATTTCACCTGCAGAGACTTCATTTGCCAAGTATGTTGAACTGGGTAACACTGATTATTATTCTTAGATCAACTGATGACAAAATCTATTATCATAGTTGAAACTTTACCAACAATAATGCGTGGCTGAACCCACTGGTATATTCTTTTGGCGCGCATTATTTCTCATTTTTTACTTAGTCACCCACTGTTCAATACTAGCTAGAAAGTAACATGAAGTATTAGACTGACCCTGATATTTTTTTTCTTGTTTCTAACAAAAGCCAAATGCAGAGGCCAAAACACTTATTAGGAATGGAGAGTCAAGCAATCTTATATACCACCCAAAATACAGTGCCATGACATAAAGTTTATGCTTGCATTTCAACTTGGTTGAAATATCATATATTCCAAAAACAAGTTACCAGCAGTACCTTTCCTCAAATTCCCACATTTTTCTTATAGATACATTACCATCATTTCCCAAGATATCCTAAAAGTAACTAACAAGGCATATGTCCTTCAAAATGACTATTTCCATAAAAAATATAAATACAATTTGATAACCATCAAATTCTAACTACATTGGGGAGTTTAACTTTTCAAGAAATTCTGCAGGAAGTCTTTATATAATGTAACCTTTTATTTGCCGGAGCTTTTTAACGGTAGAGTAGATTTGGGCAGGTAAGGAGAGATATATGCCTGTACCATAATTGCTGTATTCATGTGAGTCTGGTAGCCATAACATAATTTACTCTCTAGGTTATATTTTGGACAACTTCACACTTGGGCTCTTTCTAGCAATGTACATATATTCTACTAACAGAAACTTCATTCCCATGGAGAATTGAAAACACCCTGATTTCTTGAAAAGGAAATAGCTATCTGTTTCGCACAATACCTAGTCCACACTGTGGCCACCTAGTACGGACAAAAAGGGGAAAAAAGGACCTATTTGGACAACGTTTCTTCTTCAGCCAAGGGCTGTTCCCAGATAAAGGCAATGCTCAGAGTACCATAACAACAAAAAACCTTTCTCTGAAAAAGAGAGGAAAGATCGGGAATAAACAGGGAGTGAGTGTACGCGCTCAGTGAGGGCTGGAGGCAGCAGGCGCGGCGCGGAGATGCTCCAGCGAAAAGAACCACCAGCAGCAAGCAGCAGCAGGAAGTTTCAATGGGGCCGGGCAGAGCATGCGCCCTGCACCCGCGCGGTGGCCTTATGTGGAAGGAGCACCACTTGCGAACACCAATAATAGACCGGCGGCACCAGAGAGAGAAACATGAGCAACAAGCACCTTCTTCAACTGTTTCCCCCTCCGTCTGAGCCCCTCCTCCATCCTACATACTAAACACCCCACCCTACCCTTCAAATGGGAGGGCGACTTCTTCCCCTAAGCCTTACTGCCAGGATGAAGGGGGAAGGGACTGGAAAAGTGGAGAGATGCTTTTCTATTATTTGGGGGAGGGGGGGAGCAGGGAGGAGGAGAAAAACTATGGGGGAGGAGAAATTAACCCTCTGCCCACCAAAGCGGAGAAGCAAAACCGACTTCACCACCACCCACCCCCCAAAGTGAGAATGGAAGAGGACCCCCTTCCTATGAAGGAGCAGCAAACCTCCCGACTCCCGAAGAAGGAGTTTTGGGGGTTAAACCGACCCTGGAGGGGAAGGGAAAGGAGACCGGAGCCGACTCTCTCTCGGGGGAGTTCCCACTAGAGGGAGGGAGAGATGAAGTGTCCTCTGGCCCCCGCCCACCCAGGTGGAGGGAGAGAAAGGGGCGCCCGGAGAAGACGAGCCCAGCCTCCCCCGAGATAGTAGGGAGGATGGTGGGAGGAGGGGAGGGAGCGAGGGAGGGGTAGAGGAGAAAAGCGCAAAGCTGGCCGGAACCTGCGCTCCCCTTCCTCCGCCACCGAGAACGAGAAGGGGTAAGGGACCTGGCCCCCACCGCGGGGTAGCAGCCCCCGGTGCGGCCGATCAGCACAATGACCCCCCCTCATCCCCCGCGCCCAGACCTAGACCACGACGCCCCCACCTCTGCCGGGCGCCGGGCGGAGTTGGCCCTACGGGGCCTCCGCCCCGCCTCCCCACTGCCCGAGACCCCCGGGGGCTGGGCGGAGGAGACGGGCCGCGCGGAACTGCGCCTCAGCGGGAGGACAGAGCCGCGGAGGCCCGGGGTGTCTGTGGGGAGCAGAGAGAAGGAGCAAGCCAGGGCCGCTTCCCGCCGGGCGTTCGGGCCCCCTCGCTTACCTTCTCCGTTGCCGACGTCCGGCGGCGGAGCTTGCAGCACCCGCTCGAGCTCCGGGAACGGCAACTCAGGCAGGTCGAGCAGCGGCCCGTAGCGCTCCAAGAAAGAGCAGACTACGGCGAAGTTGGGACACGAACCCGGGCAGCCCGGAGGAGCCATCGCCGCCGCCGCTGCCGCCGCCGCCGCCATTTTGAACTGGAGGATGGAGGAGGAGGAGGCGATGGGGGTGGTGAGGGGAGTTGGGGTGCCGAGGAACAGCAGGGCAACCTTACAGACGACAGGAGGCGCTAGCAAGTGGGCGCCCCTGCGGATCCGGGCGTCTCAGGCACGGCGCCGCGATCCCACAATACAACGGCGTCTCAGAGCAGTCGAGAACCCAGTCAGACGGAGGAAAGAGAGGCGCTCCGTGCCTTTCACTTTCCGCCCTCTTCCCGCTCCTCCCACTTCGGGCTTGCCACTGCCTCGTGTGACAGGGGGAATGAAAACAAGGGCTGCGGAGCAGGGAGGCGGGGCTGGAAGCTCGGGAGGCGGGACTTTTGGGGGCAAAGACCAATAGACTTGAAGGGGGCGGGGCTTCGCTTGAAGACTGGCCGAAACATTCTTTTCCGGGCGGGGCGAGTCAGGGGGGAGAGCGTCTAGCGGAGATCGCCTGAGCAAAGGTGAGAGGTAAAGCACGGAGCGGTTTGAGATCTCCGCTCCTCGGAAGGTGTCGGGTAAGTTTGGGGGGGGTCACTCCTGGAACTGAAACTGGCCACCAGATAGATGGTCAGGGCAGTTGAGGAGAGTGAATAAGAAGGAGAAAAAGAGCAGAATAGAAAAAAAAAAAAAGCTATTCTGAGGAAAAATTGGAGAGGGGAAAAGTAGAGAGGTGCCCTGAGTTGGGGATTGGGATGGATCCTTTGTAATGAAGGAGTCTCTGTGAAGTTTGCTGAGGTACAAGTACTGCACCTGCTTGAAAGCAGTGTCTGAGAACTGGGGGACGAGGGCCTGATGGAACGAAACTCTGCCGAGATCTCCAGTCTGAGGAGTTGGGGCCGTGTTAGGAAATCCGGGGTTTGAAGGGACCAGGCTCTTCTCAGGGAGCAAAGTTTGAGAGGATTGGGCCCTCCTGAGTTTGCCAGGGTGGGAGGGCGAGGGGCCCTGTTAAGGACTGAGATCTTAGGGACCAATCTCTGTAGCGGAACCAAGATCGAGGGTGGACTAGGACTGCCCTGAGCGCACACCTGGTAGGAAATTTGTTGCAAGGGCAAAAGTTTGTTAGAAGACAGAGTTCTGCTTCGTTGGGAGAAGTAGTGAGCACTCTCCCACAAAGAATCTCAGAAAAACCATCAGTAATGCAAAGCAGAATATGTAGCTTGGGATATAATGTGCATTATTATGGTTAAGAGTCTGGACTTGGAGTTCAGCAAGACTTGAGTCCTAAGAAAACCGCTTCACGACATTGGGAAGACTTTTTCATTTCTTTGAAAGTCTGAAGGTGGGGGGGCGGTGATGATAGTACCTACATCATAAGATTTTACTGTATAATTCACAATAAATTGATTAGCACAATGCCCTGGCACATTGTGAGTAAAAGTTGCTCAGTCGTGTCCGACTCTTTGCGACCCCATGGACTATACAGTCGAGGGAATTCTCAAGGCCAGAATACTGGAGTGGGTAGCCATGTCCTTCTCCAGGGGATCTTCCAACCCAGGGATCCAACCGGGGTCTCCTGCATTGCAGACAGGTTCTTTACCAACTGAGCTACCAGGGAAGCCCCTGGCACATTGTAAATACTTTAAAAATTAGTTGCTACTATTGAAGAAAATCCCTAAAATTTAGATTGTATTCAATTGTTTGTAATTGATAGTTTACTACTTTGAGCCAAAAATTTCAGTGTGCATTTAAAATTTATATAGTATCTACTTAATAAAATAATTTCAAAATATAATATAAATCACAGGACAATTTATAATTAAAAGAAAATAAATATATGGCATAACTCAATGGACATGAGTTTGAGCACATTCCAGGAGATAGTGAAGGACAGGGAGGCCTGGCCTGATGTAGTCATGGGGGTCACAAAGAGTCAGACATGACTGAGCAACTGAACAACAAAAGAAATATATAGGCAAATAATTATATTGGGAACAGAGAAAATGATTACCATCTTAAAAATTAAATTTTGTTCCACATTTCTAGGTAAAAAAGGGAAAAACCATAATGTTCTATGTCAGACTATTAACCAAGGAAAGAATTCTCATTTATCAAGAGAAAAATATTCTATATTGTAAGAGGAATTTATTAACTAGAATACTGATTCTTAATCCTGAATAATATATAAACCCTTTTTAAAGGAAAAAAATGTTCTTTTAAAATTTACAAATACTCTTGAGAATTCCAGTTTAAGAAGTACTGATTAAATAAAGTCTACACAACAATGTGATTGTACTTCATGCCATTGAACTATGTGCTTAAAAATGGCTAAAATGGTTAAGTTTTATGGTATATATATTTTGCCACAATAAAAAAGTTTTTAAAAAAAGAAAAGTCTCATTTTAAGAATATTTCTTGGTGATGAATTATACTAGCAAAAGAGAAGTTTTAATTTAATATGTGGTAAAATGTTATAAGCAACACCATAATGAAACAACTAAACTAAAACAAATATTGTACAACACAGGGAATACAGCCAGTAATTTATAGTGAATTTAAATGTAGTATAACTGTTAAAAATTGTGAATCACTGTGCTGTGTACCTGAAACATTTAAAACTATACATCAACTATACCTCAATTAAAAAAAAACAAAAACTAAAATATATTGGTAGAACTCTCAAACTCCCAAGAGATACTCTAGACTTGGGCTCCTGAACTCATCAGTTTTGCAAAGATACAAAAATCTTCATAAGATCATAACTTAATTGACTTTAAATGAAAGGCAGGTACACAATAGTAAATAAAATTGTATCTTTATGAATGAATTTTGATGGGGAAAAAACCTTCAAACCAAAAGAAAGACTTAATTATTTAATAACACTACCCCTGCCTCTTTCTATTTCTTCACTTTCAGCTTTTTCAGCACCTCACCTGCTCTCTCTAGGGATTGTAAAAATAACTTTCAAAAAAAAAAAAACAGCTTTATATAATTTTTTCTTTTCTCAATGCTAACACTGTTACGCAAGGTGGGGGAGGGTGCCTGATAAATAAGGTTAGAGTTTCTGCCTTTTCTAATCAAGACTGGCATTAGAACAAAGTCCTTGGGCATCAAAAGTTATGTCCACCCAAAAGATAAGAGATGTTTCATTACAAAGCAAGGTTTAGGTCAGATGTTCACTAAGTCTGTTCTTAGAAAAAAACAAATAATAAATACCCATAATACTACATCTCTTCTTTCCTTGGGCCAAAATAATTTGTGGGTTACGGGAAAAAAAAAAAAAAAAACCTTAGTTTTTCATTCAGAATTAATGACTAGTTTATTCAAAATACCAAAAAGAAACAACAAATGCTCTTTAGAAAAATGGGTAAGTAAATTGTGATATAGTCTTTCAACAGACTACTGCGTCTGAGCAGTGATACACACTGATACCTATTATAACATTCATGAATCCCAGAAACATTTTGAGTGAAAGAAGAAAGACACAAAAGAGTAGGTACTTACAATTTCATCAACATGAAGGTCTAATATGTGGGAATAACAATTAAAAGCTACTTTTGATCTTAGAAGGGGATTGATTAGAAGGGTGCAGAAGGGAAATTTCAAGGTACATTCGGTATCACGTTTGGCAAGTTTATACATTTGTGAAAATCTTTGAACTCAATAATATCTGCACTTAATTGAATATAATTATGCTTTAATTTTAAAATTTAATAACTTAGCCTTCAATTTTCTCAAATTGCATTGATAAGAATCTGCCTTGTAACAGAATAATTTACACATATTTCTGTCTCCCCAACATACTATCTTTGCATTTGTTGCACAATTTTTTTTAACAGATATTATAAGCCTGGCAAATGTTATTGAGGTGAATTGGATTTGATCATGGAGCCAGTTTGGGAATTCCCATGAACAAATTTACTTAGTGGAAGTCACTTAGTCATGTCCTACTCTTTGCAACCTTATAGGCTATACATACAGTCCATGGAATTCTCCAGGCCAGAATACTGGAGTGGGTAGCCTTTCCCTTCTCCAGGGGATCTTTACTTAGGTTTGTTAAAACTCACTTTTAAAACAATACTTTTAGAAGTATGTGTTATATGTAATGAAAAAGCCAGTGTCAACAGATGTAAGAATCTTATGTTCTTCAAAATAGTTTCTTAGGAAAATATATGAAAATAAGTAATATAAACAAGATTTAACCCAGCCATTTTCTGATTCTTTCTCTTAATGATAACTGACTTCTCTGTTGCATAGAATTCTATTCGTTGAAGAATCACTTTTGGAAATGTCTTACCATCTTTTTTCTTAACAGTTAGCATCTATCCTTATTTCTTAAAAGCATGGCTGAAATTGATGAATTATTTCTCAGATGAAATAATTATTTTTACCGAAAGAGAAGTTATGTTGGCTTTTTTGTAGAAATATGTACTGCTAACTGCTAAGTCGCTTCAGTCGTGTCCAACTCTGTGCGACCCCATAGACGGCAGCCCATCAGGCTCCCCCGTACCTGGGATTCTCCAGGCAAGGACACTGGAGTGGGTTGCCATTTCCTTCTCCATAGAAATATGTAAGTTGGTTCTAATATTAATATGGAAGTGCAAAGAACCCAGAACATCCTAAACAGTGTTTTAAATGATCAATAGAGTTGAAAGTTTCACCCTTCCTGGTTTCAAAAAAAAGAGAAAATTTTATAATTAATTGCACATCTTCTCTCTCTAGTGTAATATTAACTGTTCATCAAGAATCATGTTTTATAAACTTATGTCTTCCTCCCATAGAACCAAAAACAGTGTTTATGTCCTTTGTTATATAATACATTAAAAAATGGATAAGTAGTTACTAATATTAGGTAGAAATATCACTTGTTATTGTCTTTATTTGGAGATTAAATACAATTTAAGGACAGGTATATAGGTACCAAATTACCAAGGGGTAGACATGGTTAGCACTTCCCTGGTGGCTCAGACATTAAAGCATCTGCCTACAATCTGGGAGACCTGGGTTCAATCCCCGGGTCGGGAAGATCTCCTGGAGAAGGAAATGGCAACCCACTCCAGCATTCTTGCCTGGAAAATCCCATGGACGAAGGAGCCTGATAGGCTACAGTCCATGGGGTTGCAAAGAGTCGGATACGACAGTGACTTCACACTCACACTCAGACATGGTTAATTTTATGTGTCAGCCTGGCTGGGCTATAGTAGTCAGTTAATCCGATCAAACACTAATCTAGGTGCTGCTATGAGTGAAAAGCAAAGAAGAAAAGGAAAGATATAAGCATCTGAATGCAGAGTTCCAAAGAATAGCAAGAAGAGATAAGAAAGCCTTCCTCAGTGATCAATGATCAATGCAAAGAAATAGAGGAAAACAACAGAATGGGAAAGACTAGAGATCTCTTCAGGAAAATTAGAGATACCAAGGGAACATTTCATGCAAAAATGGGCTCGATAAAGGATAGAAATGGTATGGACCTAACAGAGGCAGAAGATATTAAGAACAGGTGGCAAGAATACACAGAAGAACTCTACAAAAAAGATCTTAACGACCCAGATAATCACGATGGTGTGATCACTCACCTAGAGCCAGACATCCTGGAATGTGAAGTCAAGTGGGCCTTAGAAAGCATCACTACGAACAAAGCTAGTGGAGGTGATGGAATTCCAGTTGAGCTATTCCAAATCCTAAAAGATGATGCTGTGAAAGTGCTGCATTCAATATGCCAGCAAATTGGGAAAACTCAGCAGTGGCCAGAGGACTGGAAAAGGTCAGTTTTCATTCCAATCCCAAAGAAAGGTAATGCCAAAGAATGCTCAAACTATCGCACAATTGCACTCATCACACACACTAGTAAAGTAATGCTCAAAATTCTCCAAGCCAGGCTTCAGCAATACGTGAACCGTGAACTTCGAGATGTTCAAGCTGGTTTTAGAAAAGGCAGAGGAACCAGAGATCAAATTGCCAACATCTGCTGGATCATGGAAAAAGCAAGAGAGTTCCAGAAAAACATCTATTTCTGCTTTATTGACTATGCCAAAGCCTTTGACTGTGTGGATCACAATTAACTGTGGACAGTTCTGAAAGAAATGGGAATACCAGACCACCTGACCTGCCTCTTGAGAAACCTATATGCAGGTCAGGAAGCAACAGTTAGAACTGGACATGGAACAACAGACTGGTTCCAAATAGGAAAAGGACTACGTCAAGGCTGTATATTGTATGCAGAGTACATCATGAGAAATGCTGGGCTAGAAGAAGAACAAGCTGGAATCAAGATTGCCGGGAGAAATATCAATAACCTCAGATATGCAGATGACACCACCCTTATAGCAGAAAGTGAAGAGGAACTAAAAAGCCTCTTGATGAAAGTGAGAGAGTGAAAAAGTTGGCTTAAAGCTCATCATTCAGAAAACTAAGATCATGGCATCTGGTCCCATCACTTGATGGGAAATAGATGGGGAAACAGTGGAAACAGTGTCAGACTTTATTTTGGGGGCTCCCAGATCACTGCAGATGGTGATTGCAGCCATGGAATTAAAAAACGCTTACTCCTTGGAAGGAAAGTTATGACCAACCTGGATAGCATATTCAAAAGCAGAGACATTACTTTGCCAACAAAGGCCCGTCTAGTCAAGGCTATGGTTTTTCCAGTGGTCATGTATGGATGTGAAAGTTGGACTGTGAAGAAAGCTGAGCGCCTAAGAATTGATGCTTTTGAACTGTGGTGTTGGAGAAGACTCTTGAGAGTCCCTTGGACTGAAAGGACATCCAACCAGTCCATTTTAAAGGAGATCAGTCCTGGGTGTTCTTTAGAAGGACTGATGCTAAAGCTGAAACTCCAGTACTTTGGCCACCTCATGCGAAGAGTTGACTCACTGAAAAAGACTGATGCTGGGAGGGTTTGGGGGCAGGAGGAGAAGGGGATGACAGAGGATGAGATGGCTGGATGGCATCACCAACTCAATGGACAAGAGTTTGGGTGAACTCCAGGAGTTGGTGATAGACAGGGAGGCCTGGCATGCTGCAATTCATGGGGTCGCAAAGAGTTGGACACGACTGGGTGACTGAACTGAACTGAACCGATGAAGGTGTTTTGTGGCCTAGTCAACATTTACAATTAATTGACTTTTAAATAAAGAAGATGATCCTCAGTACTTTTGGAAGCCCTCATTCAATTAATTGAAAGACCTTAAAAGGAAAAGTGAGGTTTCCTTGAGGAAGAAGTAACACGTCAATACTGCAGTGACAATTTCTGCCTAAGAGTCAGCGATCTGCCAGCCTGCCCCCACAATTGTATAAGCCACTTCTGTGAAATAAATCTGTTAATATATATGGTCTACTGGTTCTGTTTCTCTGGAGAACCCCAAGTGATACAAGCCCCTTTTAGTTACTGTACTTATCAATGCTAGATGATTCTTTTTTGAAATGTCTCTTTATTGAGAAATTCTATATTCACTGAGTCATTGTCATCATAATTTTTAAAACATTATATTAGTTTTTAAGTATAGTGATTCAGTGTTTTCACAAATTATACTCCACTAACAGTTATTACAAGACAATGGCTATAATTCCCTGTGCTATAGAAAGTCTGAATTGGGATTCTTCCCCTACACCATTGTTCTTAGTTTATTTGTTTCTGTGTAGTCACTAGCCTAAACTAAATCTGGAATTCTGTCTCCCATGGAATGTGTAGCCACTGAAATCTATATTAAGGGCTTTTCTTTCTTTTTTTCTTGTTTTGTTTTCTTTTTTTTTTTTCTTCTTTTTTTTTCTTTTGGTCATGCCGTGAGGCTTGTGGGAACTCTGTGACGAGGGAGAACCTTGGGCCCCAGCAGTGAAAGCGCCAAGCCCTAACTCCTGGACCACCAGGGAATTCCCCTTGTTTTCATTTTTAAGTTTGGCTTCCTAGGGGTCTCCTCTGCGCCTGTGTAGCATAGTGTCCAGCCAAAGATTAATCAAAGATTGTGTTCAAACATCTCAAGCCAATAGGAGTTACCCTCTCTACTGATCCGATCCGTATATGCTGGGGAGTACATTCAGTGTTCAGGCCGTTTTCATTTCCTTCCTGGTTCTCATATTCTTCTGAGTCCTCCAGAGCCCCATTACCTTTTCACTTTGTATGTTCTATAGGCTCCATTAGCCCAGACATTTCCATGATTTAGGCCTATTCCTGTCTTTGATGCATATGCTCACAGCCTTTGTTCCACTCTGGATACTAGAAAGCTTATCCAGCACCCTTGGCTGTATCACCTCAATTCCTTTTCAATCCTGGCCTACTCTGACAATCCAATTGTTTGCTCCAAATAGGCTCACAATAATGAAGAAGCAGAGCCACCTGCCATCCATGTTTATTTGCCATTGAGATCACCAGATTAACAGATTATGCTCTAAATCAAGTAAGCCTCTTCTGCCTTAGCAACAAGACTTGGTTTTCATGCCCTGCCCCAGTCAAGTTGAACCTCTGTGCCAACAGAACCGATGTAGGGGTATGGGTGTAATCCCAGGCAAGAACAACAAAATATCTTACTGTTCTTATCTGAAATTCACTAGTTTTCACAAATAGGCATTTCTTCAGTTTGAAGTATGTCTATATTTCTGGAGTGCCAAATCATTATTTTGATAGTTTTGTCCAGCTCTATCCTTGCTTTGGGGGAAAGGATTTGTCAACCTCCTCATTACATCATGCTGAAGTAAATCTCTACCTTTATTTAATTACTTTTCAATTTTTTGGCTGCACAGTATGGTATGTGGGATCTTAGTTCCCTGACCAAGGATCAAACCCATGCCCCCTGAATTGGGAGTGTGGAGTCTTAACCACTGGACCACCAGGGAAGTCCATTCACCTTTAATTTTATCTTTCAAAAAATATCCTGAGAATTCTCTCCAGAGTCTGAGAAGTAATTGTAGTATCTAGTTTCCATGGTTGGATGAGTCAGGATCCCAAGAATAACATTTCACTTTTTAGGCCTTTACAGAAGACGTGACAACTACATAAATGACAAAGATGCTTCTTAACTCATAGAGGACCAGGGCTTACTATATTTTGTATATAGCATATTTTAAAATATATTCTATTTATAGTTTAGCTCTAGTATTTTGGAGCTGTTTCAAACTTACTTTAAAACTGATTAATTATATTTTTCCTTTAATTTCAGAGTTCAGTTAAGTTCCTTATGTCATCCCCTGAAATTGCTTCGCTCTCATGGGGGCAAATGAAAGTACAAGGCTCTACAAAAATCTATAAGGATTGCAAAGTGTGGCCAGGGGGAAGTCGGGATTGGGATTGGAGAGAAACAGGAACTGAGGTAAGCTATTAGTGTCTGGTTGAAACTGTGTAAGGCTGGCCAAGTAATTTCCAAACTCCTAAGCCTTAATGACCAAGTTCCAAGTGAAAAGTAACTATTTCTTTCATTCTCTCCCTCTTTCTTTCTCTCTCGATATAATACACATACCACTAAACTCACCATTAAACTTTTAAAATATGAAATACAATTGACTTTTTGTCATAACCTTGCACCGTAACTACCATTACTAATTCTAGGACATATTTATCATCCCAAAGGAAAGCTCATAACCATTAGCAGTCATTCTTTCTTCCCTCTCTCCAGCTCCTGACAACTATTACTTTCTGTTTCTATAGATGTGCCTATTCTAGACATTTCAAATAAACAAATTCATTCAATTCTCTTAAGTACAACCTAGGACTGGAAATTCTAGGTCATATGGTAACTCTGTGATTCACCTTTTGAGGAACTGCCAGACTGCTTTCCAAATTAACTGTACCATTTTACACTATAGATGTTAGGAATTTATGATGGTTTCAATTTTTCTAAGTCCCTCCTCACCAACACTTACTCTTATTTGCTTGGCTTTGCTTTTATTATATCATCCTGCTGCTAAGTTGCTTCAGTCGTGTCCGACTCTGTGCGACCCCACAGACGGCAGCCCACCAGGCTCTGCCGTCCCTGGGATACTCCAGGCAAGAACATTGGAGTGGGTTGCCATTTCCTTCTCCAATGCATGAAAGTGAAAAGTGAAAGTGAAATTGCTCAGTTGTGTCCGACTTTCAGCGACCCCATGGACTGCAGCCTACCAGGCTCCTCCATCCATGGGATTTTCCAGGCAAGAGTACTGGAGTGGGGTGCCATTGCCTTCTCCGATTGTATCATCCTAGTTAATGTGAAATGTTATCTCATTGTGATTTGAAGTTGCATTTCCATTATACTTCCTCCAGTATTCTCAGTGTACCATGCTCAAAATAGAGTCTCCATTCTGTGAGTGGAGGTTGGTTAAAAGAAGGGAACCCTCAACTCACCCTCCACACTCACATGGGACTTGGCTTAAGCAATAGATAGTTGCAGGCAGTATCATAAGCACTGATATCCTGATTCTTCCAGGAAGAAGGTCTTATAGCTGGTAGCAGAGACAAGGAATAGCCCTTGGCTGCAGCAGACTGAAGTGAGTTTCCACCTCAATGGACTAGGAGGAGGGAGGCAGGTAGCAGTCTTTCTTAAAGTATCAGATTCTCACCTTTCCTACCAAATATTTCTATTTTTTTCTTAAATACTTATTTCTTAATTTGCTCTTTACTCTTTGGGCCTTCCCAAAGTCTTTTTTAAAAAAATATTTATATATTTATTTGGCTGTGCAGGATCTTGGTTGTAGGAACTATTAGTTGCAGCATGTGGGATCTAGTTCCCTGACCAGGTATTGAACCCAGGGCTTCCTGCATTGGGGCAAAGTCTTAGCCACCAGACCACCAGGGAAGCCCCTTTCCATAGTGTTTGAATGATTGGGGTTAAAACAAATTCTTTTTAGGTTATGTTTTTTGGTTTGTTTGTTTTAATAATTTTAAGTGTGGGTAGTGGAGCTCCTCGTGCTCTAATGATGGAAGTTGATCCTTCGATTTTGAAGGATGGTTTTGCTGGATATACAATTTGTGGTTGAAAGTGTTTTTCTTGCAATACTTTGAAAACATCATTCCACTTTTTTTGATGTTACTGGTTACTAATGAGAAATTAAATGTTATTAAGGTTTCCTTGGACTCAACAAGTCACTTCTCTCTTGTTGCTTTCAAAATTCTCTTTAGCTTTTGACAGCTTGACTATGATACATCTATCAGTACATGCGGATCTCTTTGAGTTTATTTTGCTTGGAATGTATGGAACTTCATAAATGTGTAGATTGTTGTTCATCATTAAATTTGGGAAATTTTCACCAGTTACTTCTTCAAATATTCCTTCTGCCCCTTCTATCTCTCATCCTCTGTGAAAACTGTTGGGGGTATGTTGTGGGGGCTTTTTGTGTGTTTTTGGTAGAGGTTTTTGGTGTCCTACAGGTTTCTGAGGCTCTCTTCATTATTTTCATTCATTTTTCTGTCCCTTTTTGCAGATTGGATCATCTCAATTTACGTATCTTTCAGTTTTGCTGATTCTTGCCTACAGTTATACCCCTTTAGTGTAATTTTCATTTCAATATTGTACTTTTCAGCTCCAGAATTTCCTTTAAAAAATAATTTCTATCTCTTTATTGTTTTTCTCCAGTTAGATACATTCTTACACTATCCTTTAATTCTTTAGATATGGTTTCCTGGTACAATGACAGAAGTTTCCTTATATGCTTGAAACCAGTAAGTGTTTTACTTTGGTTTAAGGGACTCTGTATGAAATTTGGGGTATGCAGTCAACATTTAGCCAGACACTTTAAAACTCTGCTTGATCCTTGCTTATGAAGACTCTCAAAGTTACCTAGAATTGTGACCTTACGGCCTTCTCAGGTGATTTCTGGGCATATGTACAACCCTGGACATGTGTATGGCCTTTTCAATACCAAGGTTCATATCTGAGCTTTTCAAAGCCTCCTATAAACATCTCATTTTTTATTCTTTTCATGTTAGTTTTTCAGAACCTCTCACTTGCCATGTTGTCTACTACCTCAGGCAGCTGCACTGTTAAACAATTGTCTCTGACTGTTTTTGACAGCCTTCTCCAGGAGAAAAGATGGTTTGCACTGGTGAGCTCCAACTTAGATCAAATAAAGTCTATGAGTGAGGTCTTCCATGGAACCACCACACAGGTTAAATAATGACAGTTCTCTGGGGATGGGCATTTGAAGGAGCTTTAATCCATTATTCTATCTTGGGTGATTGCAAAGCTGATGGTTTTCACTGTGATTCCAGGTTGTTGGTTTTCAAGGTGATCACAGAAGTGATAATGGGATAGTGGGATGTGTTAAAGACCCCATTATTCTGTTACTGTTAATTTCTCCTTTTATGTCTGTTAACATTTACCTTATATATTGAGGTGTTCCTATTTTGAGTAATACCTATGTTTTTAAATTTGTTGTTTCTTTTTCTTGAATTGACCCTTTGATTATGTCCTTCTAACAGTATTTATTTACTTTTATAATTTTTATTATTTTTTGGCTGCACCACGTGGCATGCAGGATTTGTGTTCCCCAATCAGAGATCAAATCTCTGCCCCCTTAGTGGAAACTCAGAGTCTTAACCACTAGAGCACCAGGGAAATTCCAGCAGGTTTTAAAGTCTACTTTATCTGATATAAGTATTGCTTCTCTGGCTTTCTTTTTATTTCCATTTGTATGGAATACCTTTTATCATTCCCTCATTTTCAATCTGTAGGTGTCTCTAGATCTGAAATGAGTCTCTTGTAGGCAGCATATATATGGGTCTTATTTTTATTTATTGTATTGTATTTATTTTATTTACTTGTATTTATTCAGCCAGTCTATGTCTTTTGATTGGAGCATGTAGTTCATTTACATTTACGGTCATTATTGATGTATGTTCCTAATACCATTTTGTTAATTGTTTTGGATTTGTTTGTGAGGTCTTTTTTCCCCTTTCTTCTTTTGCTCTTTTCTCTTGTGATTTGATGACTGTCTTTAGTGTTATGTTTGGATTCCTTTCTTTTTTGTGTGTATATCAGAGATTTTTGTTTACTGTGAGGCTTTTATATATTTATATACATACTAGACCATTCAGGTATGACCTAAGTCAAATCCCTTATGATTATACAGTGGAAGTGAGAAATAGATTTAAGGGACTAGATCTGATAGATAGAGTGCCTGATGAACTATGGGCAGAGGTTCGTGACATTGTACAGAAGACAGGGATCAAGACCATCCCCATGGAAAAGAAACTCAAAAAAACAAAATGGCTGTGTGAGGAGGCTTTACAAATAGCTGTGAAAAGAAGAGAAGCGAAAAGCAAAGGAGAAAAGGAAAGATATAAGCATCTGAATGCAGAGTTCCAAAGAATAGCAAGGAGAGATAAGAAAGCCTTCCTCAGCGATCAATGCAGAGAAATAGAGGAAGACAACAGAATGGGAAAGACTAGAGATCTCTTCAAGAAAATTAGAGATGCCAAGGGAACATTTCATGCAAAGATGGGCTCGATAAAGGACAGAAATGGTATGGACCTAACAGAGGCAGAAGATATTAAGAACAGGTGGCAAGAATACACAGAAGAACTGTACAAAAAAGATCTTAACGACCCAGATAATCACGATGGTGTGATCACTCACCTAGAGCCAGACATCCTGGAATGTGAAGTCAAGTGGGCCTTAGAAAGCATCACTACGAACAAAGCTAGTGGAGGTGATGGAATTCCAGTTGAGCTATTCCAAATCCTGAAAGATGATGCTGTGAAAGTGCTGCACTCAATATGCCAGCAAATTTGGAAAACTCAGCAGTGGCCAGAGGACTGGAAAAGGTCAGTTTTCATTCCAATCCCAAAGAAAGGTAATGCCAAAGAATGCTCAAACTACTGCACAATTGCACTCATCGCACACGCTAGTAAAGTAAGGCTCAAAATTCTCCAAACCAGGCTTCAGCAATACGTGAACTGTGAACTTCCAGATGTTCAAGCTGGTTTTAGAAAAGGCAGAGGAACCAGAGATCAAATTGCCAACATCCGCTGGATCATGGAAAAAGCAAGAGAGTTCCAGAAAAACATCTATTTCTGCTTTATTGACTATGCCAAAGCCTTTGACTGTGTGGATCACAATAAATTGTGTAAAGTTCTGAAAGAGGTGGGAATACCAGACCACCTGACCTGCCTCTTGAGAAACCGATATGCAGGTCAGGAAGCAACAGTTAGAACTGGACATGGAACAACAGATTGGTTACAAATAGGAAAAGGAGTACGTCAAAGCTGTGTATTGTCACCCTGCTTATTTAACTTCTATGCAGAGTACATCATGAGAAACGCTGGGCTGGAAGAAGCACAAGCTGGAATCAGGATTGCCGGGAGAAATATCAATAACCTCAGATATGCAGATGACACCACCCTTATGGTAGAAAGTGAAGAGGAACTAAAAAGCCTCTTGATGAAAGTGAAAGAGGAGAGAGAAAAAGTTGGCTTAAAACTCAACATTCAGGAAACTAAGATCATGGCATCTTGTCCCATCACTTCATGGCAAATAGATGGGGAAACACTGTCAGTCTTTATTTTTCTGGGCTCCAAAATCACTGCAGATGGTGACTGCAGCCATGAAATTAAAAGGCGCTTACTCCTTGGAAGGAAAGTTATGACCAACCTAGATAGCATATTCAAAAGCAGAGACATTACTTTGCCAACAAAGGTCCGTCTAGTCAAACCAGACCACTGGTTTTTCCTGTGGTCATGTATGGATGTGAAAGTTGGAGTGTGAAGAAAGCTGAGCCCCGTAGAATTGATGCTTTTGAACTGTGGTGTTGGAGAAGACTCTTGAGAGTCCCTTGGACTGCAAGGAGATCCATCCAGTCCATTCTGAAGGAGATCAGCCCTGGGATTTCTTTGGAGGGAATGATGCTGAAGCTGAAACTCCAGTACTTTGGCCACCTCACTGGATTGAGTGACCTCACAGAGTTGACTCACTGGAAAAGACTCTGATGCTGGGAGGGATTGGGGGCAGGAGGAGAAGGGGACAACAGAGGATGAGATGGCTGGATGGTATCACCGACTCGATGGACGTGGGTTTGGGTGAACTCCAGGAGCTGGTGATGGACACGGAGGCCTGGCGTGCTGCAATTCATGGGGTCACAAAGAGTCGGACACGACTGAGCGACTGAACTGAACTGACTGATATGAAGTGACTGCTAAGTCACTTCAGTCATGTCTGACTGTTAGCGACCCTATGAACTGTAGCCCAAGAGGTTCCTCTGTCCATGGGATTCTCCAGGCAAGAATACTGAAGTGGGTTGCCACACCCTTCTCC
Source organism: Bos indicus (assembly GCF_029378745.1). Classification (NCBI taxonomy): domain Eukaryota; kingdom Metazoa; phylum Chordata; class Mammalia; order Artiodactyla; family Bovidae; genus Bos; species Bos indicus. Next base: position 18,507,141 of record NC_091788.1, on the reverse strand, counting down.
AGGGGATCTTCCCAATGCAAGGATTGAACCCATATCTCTTATGTCTCCTGCACTGGCAGGCGGGTTCTTTACCACTAGCGCCACTTGGGAAGCCCATATCTATCTACCTATCTATTTATCTATGCTTGTTTTAAATTGCTGACCTCTTAATTTCAAATTCACTTTAGATAACCTGCATTTGTACTCCCCTCCCCTCACAATTACTTTTTGGTTTTTTCTTTTTTTGGCCATGTCACACCACATGCAGGACCTTAGTTCCCCAACCAAGGATTAAACTCATGCTGCCAGCAGTGGAAGTGCAGTCTTAACCACTGGACTGCCAAAAATTACTTTTTTGATATTATATATTTTACACCTCGGAGAAGGCAATGGCACCCCACTCAAGTACTCTTGCCTGGAAAATCCCATGGACGGAGGAGCCTGGTAGGAGTCGGACACGACTGAGCGACTTCACTTTCACTTTTCACTTTCATGCATTGGAGAAGGAAATGGCAACCCACTCCAGTGTTCTCGCCTGGAGAATCCCAGGGACGGCAGAGCCTGGTGGGCTGCCGTCTCTGGGGTTGCACGGAGTCGGACATGACTAAAGTGACTTAGCAGTAGCAGCATTTTACATCTCATTGTTTTGTGTCTCTGTTAGCCACTTAATTGTGGATACAAATAATTTTACTATTTTTGTCCATTTAACTTCCCTAGTAGCTTTGTGTGTGGATTATTTCCTACCTTTATTGTATGTTTGCCTTTACCAATGAGCTTTTCCATTTCATAATTTTCTTGTTATTAGTTGTGGCCTTTTCTTTCTGCCTAGAGTAGATCCTTTAGCATTTGTTGTAGAGCTGATTTGTTGGTGCTGAATTCTTCTAGCTTTTGCTTATCTGTAAGGTTTTTGATTTCTACATTGAATATGAACAGGAGCTTTGTTGGGTAGAGTATTATTTGGTTATAGGTTTTTCCTCTTTCCTCACTTTAAGTGTATCGTGCCACTCCCTTCTGGCCTATGGAGTTTCTGCTGAAAAATAATCCGATAACTTTATAGGAGTCCCCTTGTATGTTATTTGTTGCTCTTCCCTTGTTTTTAATATTCTGTCTTTAATTTTTGTCAGTTTGATTACAATATGTCTTAATGTGTTCCTCCATGGGTTAATCCTGTATGGGACTCTGCTTCCTAGACTTGGGTGACTTTCCTTTCACAGGTTAGGAAAGGTTTCAGCTATTATCTCTTCATATTTTTTTTCAGGCTCTTTCTCTCTTTGCTTTCTGGGACCCTTATAATGCCAATATTAGTGGGTATGATGTTGTTTCAGAGGTCTTTTAAACGGTCCTAATTTCTTTTCATTTTCTATTTTCTGTTTGGCAGTGGTGATTTCCACTACTCTGTATTCCAGCTCACTGATCCATTTATCTGCTTCATTTAGTCTATTATTGATTCCTTCTAGTGTGTTTTTTGTTTTAGTTATTGTTTATTAATTCTGTTTCATTTTTCATTTTAAAATTCTTTGTTAAAAACTTCTAATTTCTCTCTCTGTGCATCCATTCTCCTCCGAAGTTCTTTGATCATCTTTAAGATCATTACTCTGAACTCTTTCTCAGGTAGGTTGCTTATCTCAATTCTTCTTCTGGGGTTTTATCTTATTCCTTCATCCAAAACATATTCCTCTGTCTCCTCATTTTTTCTACATTGCTATTTGTATTTTTAAGTATGTGGTAGGTTAGTTATGTTTCTCCACCTTGGAAAAAAAAGTGGCCCTGTATAGAATAAATCCTGTGTGTCCCAGAAGTACACTCCATTCTCAAGGGCCAGGGGCCAGCTGGTCCCAAGGTAGTGTCCGGGCTGCATTTACAGACTCAGTTTGCAGGCTGCAGGACTGACTGTAGGTTTTCTTGTTTTGGTGTCTGCCCCCTAGAGAGTTGAGCTGGGTCTTGACCCTCTGTTGTGCAGGGCTTTGTCTAGAAGCATGTCCTGTGGGCTCAGGAAGTCTACAGGCAGCGCCTGTCTGCTGATAGGTGGGGCCGTGTGCCCAGCCAATCTGTTGCTTGACCTCAGACATCCTAGCACTGAAGCCTACAGGCTGTTCTGTGGGACCAGGTTTTGATGTGTGAAGGTATCAACCTCCAGGAGAGCTCATGCAAATGAATGTGCCCTGATGTTTCTGCCACCAGGGTCTTTGTCCCCAGGGCCTCCCTTCCCCCACTCCCCAAGAGACCCTCCAGAACCAGCAGGAAGGTCTGGGCCAGTCTTCTATCAAATTACTGCTTTTGCCCTTGGTCCAGGTATGTGTGAAATTTTGTGTACACCGTTTAAGGGTGAAGTCTCTATTTCTCTCAGTCTTGATGCACTTTTGTGTTCAAGTCCTGTTGGCCTTCAAAACCAAGTCCTCTTCATGGTGCTGGAACCCTGGGCTGGAAGGCCTACATGGGACTCAGAACTCTCACTTTTGTATGTAAAGATGTGTAACATATTTATCCTCCATTTTGTGGGTTGTGTACCTGGGGAGGTATGGAATTCAATTATATTGTGAGTCCACCCCTCCTAGTGGTCTCATTATGGTGTCTTCGTTTTGAACTTCAGGCACTCATTGTTTTGATCCAGACACCTAGTTGTTTATTACCTACCTGGATCTTAGGAATATACTGGACTGGTAAAAGGAATGGGAAGGCTTTGAGATATAGAAGGGACAGAATAAGAGAAGGCTGAGGAATAAGAAGCTATGATGCTTGTGAACCAAATGACTCCACTGAATTGTTTCATAGAGTAAAGCTAGAGGGGTGTAAGAGTAGACAGTGGTATGGTTGACGGTGTCGCAGACCTCAGTTTACATTTATTTAGTAGACAAGGCATAGCCACTTCAGATACTGAAGCAGGAAATTCATGTGACTGACAACGATTTTCCAGACTATGCATTTAAGATATATTGGAGTACCAACTTATAAGTGTGCCACATTGGAGAGATTTTTTTTCCTTCAAAAATGGATTTAACACCATATACTGTATTTTTCCCATATAAGACTACATGAGTTAATATTACTTTTAACCTCATTCTGCATTTAAGGAAGCTTAGTAAGCGCAGAGGTACACAGCTAGAAAAATGTGAAATCAAATGGTAAATTCAGGTCAGATTCTAACTTTCTTTTACTCCATCATGATTCTTATATCATAACTTTAACGTTAAAGACTATAAAACTGTAACAGTACCATTGTTGATGATAGGAAAATGGGGAAAGTTTGCTCTAAGTTTAGTTTTCATCTTGTTAAGTTTCACCTGTCAGCTGAATACATAAGAGGAGGTGTTCTAGAACTAGTTAAAGAGAGAAGAACTAGGGAAGATGAGAGGAAAAGCTGAGGTGTTAACTAGAACTCATCTGCATAGGAGCAAAAGGACATCTAATCAAAGCTATTACACCTCGGAGTTCTCATCTATAAAATGGAGATAGTAATATTACCTACTTCATAGAGCTGATCTAAGAATTAATGTACTGTGCTAGATACGGTATAAAAGTGAAGTGAAGTCGCTCAGTCATGTCCAACTCTTTGCGACCCTGTGGACTGTAGCCCTCCAGGCTCCTCCATCCATGGGATTCTCCAGGCAAGAATACTGGAGTGGGTTGCCACTTCCTTCTCCATAGGTACGGTACAGGCATTCAATAAATGATGCTGTTATTGTTAAGTTAGTAGTAGTGTGGGTGGATATGAAACAGCAAATTTGAAAACTATTAAGGTGAGAGAGTCAGATTGGGAGTTTGGAATTAGCAGATGCAAATTGGTATATATAGAATGGATAAATAACAAGGTCCTACTGTATAGAACAGGGAATTATATTCAGTATTCCGTGATAACCCATAATGGAAAAGAATATGAAAAAGTATGTATATACATATGTATAACTGAATCACATTGCTGTACAGCAGTAATTAAAACAACACTGTAATTCAACTATACTTCAATAAAAATTTTAAAAGGTGAAATTTGCAGGATAAGACAGTTTATTAGATTTAGCGGGCAAAGGAGAAGTCTGGCATGGATAAATGGGTACATGGTTGTACCATTTATTGAGACTGGGTATATCAAGAGGAGAAACAAGTATGTTTGTGTTTGAGACAGAGGCTGGGTAGATAAAAGGAGTAATTCTTTTGGAATATGTTGAGTTTGAACTTACATTAGGGCTCTAGATAGAGATTTCTAGCCAATATTTAGATTTATAGGTCCAGGCACTGTCACATTTTAGCTAGATATCTTAACCAAGTTATATAGCCTGACTGTGTCTCAGTTTAACCATTTCAAAATGGAGAATAATAATGTCTATTTGTTATGGGTTGATGAAAGAGTAATACATGGGTTGGGAAGAATAAATTTTAAAAATGACACCAGTTGCCATCATGCAAATTCATTCTTTCTCCCACTCAGTATTTCTCAGTGTAATTCATGGATCTCTTACATCAGAATCATCTAGAGGTTTGTTTAAAAGGCATGTCCTGATCTCCCTCACTCCTCCCAACTGCTAAATCAGAATGTCTTGAGGATGGGACCTGGAAAAAAATGTATTTCACTTGGTTGCTTTGAATACTAAATATGTTCATCTTTGTAAAACATCTGCCACAGTACCTGTCACATAGGAGACACTTGATTTTTTGTAATTTTTAAAATTTTCTTTTCTTCCTTAGTTACCAGAAAATTATGTGCTTGGCACATAACAGTGCTCTACACTATTAGTTTCTCCCAATAGAACTACAGAAATGATCAAAGTACTTCTAAAAGTCTCAGAAACACTCTGATTTGTACATCAGATGCTGCTTAATAAGGAATCCTTGAGGGATTAAGAGCCTGAGAGTGTTTAGAGGATTTCTTATTACTTTGGACGACTTAAATTGTTTATACCATGAACTGATGGAAGTACTATCTCTAGTTATTTTTGTGCTCTAAATATATGGTAGTCGTGCTGAGCTCTTCTTTTTTTTTTTGGCTGCACCACACGGTTTATAGGATTTTAGGTCCCCGACCAGGATTGAACCTGGGCCCACAGCACCAAAAGCACAGAATCCTAACCTTTGGACCACCAGGGAATTCCTTTGTTCAGCTGTTCTTTTTAATGAACTTAGTGATGAACAATAGTAAGTATTTATTATCATGCCTATGGACCAAGCTGGAGCAGCTCTACCCCAAGCTACAGTTGGCACGTTGGCTGAATGCTCCATCTACCTTGGACCAGGGAGATAGCCAGGACCTGATCTTTCTTCATGGGGCTATCTGAAGCTCACAAACATAATTGCCACTGAGCAAGTATATTTCAAGATTTTGCTTGCCTCAGGTTCACCAATATAAATTTCCATGTCAGTAGAGCATAGAAGTATATATAAGTATATATATATATATATATATATATATATATATACACACACACATATGTATATATAAGAAGGCAAGAGGAATGAATATTTGCTGAACGGTCATCCAAACTATCAGAATGTTTAGTCACATGTTATACATCTGCATATGAGTTGTTCCTCAGGTAACTTAAGCCAAACATATCCAAAGCTGATTTCATTTCCTTTTCGCTACTGCATGCCCCTCCCCCCGAAAAAATCTAGGAACTTTCTTGTGTGTTTTTCCATAATTCCATTAATGGAATTACTGTCTACACAGTCATCTAGAAGAGAAGTATCACATACAATTTTTATGTCTCCAGCTTTCTCCTCCACCACATCCAACGGAGTCCATTTGTTGACTCAGCCTTGGCAAAGTCTTTCAAATCTGTTCCTTCCTAGTGCCCAGTGCTCTCACCTGGGCTGTGGAATCAATCTCCTACCTGGTTCTCCTGCCTCTTATTCTATGTTTTTGAGGTTTGTCTTCTATTATCATTTCTAAAACATGAACTAGTCATGTCACTGCTCTGCTTAGAAAACTTCCAAGGCTTTCCCTAAACCTCAAAACTAAGTAAAAACTCCTCAGGATGTGGTTTAGGGCCATTAAAAAAGTAATAATAATACAGTTCCAATTTTTTTTTTCAATTTCATCCCCTCTATTTCATAAAACACATGTGAAGGCCTACCTATTCCATACCCAATACCCATTCCCTTACAAACCTACCATGATCTTTCATTTCTGTACTTTTCCTAAAACCATTTCCTCTACTTGAAATTAACTACTCCCCTCTGTACCTGTTGAAATCTTATATATCCTTCAATTCCTAGCTTTTGTTTTATCTCCTCTCTGAAGCACTTCCTGTTAATCCTTGTAAAAATGAGCTGCTTAGCCCATTCTCAGTATTTCAGTGTATTTTGTGCCTCTGTTTTAGCACTTAGTGCAGTTCAACTGTATGGTACTGAGTGGGCATTTGCCTGTCTGCCTCATTACGTGGTGAGCTCCCCAAGGGCACGAGCTATGCACTTAGCACAGCGCCTGCAAAGGAGGGGCTCAGTAAACACTGGCTGCATTGAATTTTTCATAATAAATGTTGTTAAAAATCTTTTTTACACTTTGTGACATTCCCTCTGAGGTAGGTTAATGTTGTGATTCCTTTTTTTCATCAGTTTAAAGAGGGTAGGAGCAGATTATATAGTAATTGCAGAATGGAAATATATAAAAAATTGTTGTCTTCAACCAGTGTCCTTGAAATAATAATTACTACTACCTACTCCAAAATCTCTACCAATCATTAAATAACTGCTGTTATTTAATGCAGAGCCTGGTCAAATATAGCTCTTCCAGGGTCACACCACTAGTAATTTTTGGAACCAAGATTTGAACCCTGAGTCTTTATAAAGCCTATACTTTTCTCCTATTACATACTGTCCTCACTCATTTCTATCCTAAAGCAATAACTGTCTTATTGGAGAAGAGTTTTCTATGTGGAAACATACATATATCTTTCATTTATGTTAGGCTGAAAAGGGGCAAGGAGGAAGATATAAAAATTTAAAAGAAAAGCAGGACTTCCCTGGTGGTCTAATGGTTAAGAATTTGCCTGCCTATACGGGGAACATAGATTTGATCCCTGGCCTGGGAAGATCCCACATGCCTCGGGGCAGCTAAGCCCCTTGCCACTACTCCTGAGCCAGCGCACCCGAGAGCCCATGCTCCGCAACAAGAGACGCCTCCGCAGTCAAGAAGCCCAAGCACTGCAGCAACTAGAGAGTAGCCTCCGCTCACGTCACCTCAGGATAGCCACGAGTACAACAATAAAGACCCAGCACAGCCAAAAATAAATAAGTAAAGCCAAACCCAATTAGCAGGCACCAGAAGAGAACCAAAGGAAATGTGGAAACTTTAAGCTATTTTTCTGATTTTTTAAAATTGAAATATAGTTGATTTTTACTGCACCTTTTAATTTTGAATAATATGAAACCTACAGAACAGTTGTATGACTTATGATAAATACCTTTCACAAAATCCTCAAGTTGTTAATACTTTGCCATATTTGTTTTTTCTCTCTCATCAGATACACAAACACACACATTTTCCCCCAATCACTTGAGTGTAAATGGCAGATATTTTAGCATTTCTTTCCTAAAAACATAAACTTTCTCCTGTATAGCCACAATATTATTCTTACAACTAAGGATATCCTTGATATACTAGTATACAGTATATTTTTATTTCCCCCAAAATGTCCTTGTTATAACCATTGCTGATTTTGTGGTTTTCTTTTAATATATAATATGGCAATAGGTATAAAGTGTAACATAATTCTCAAAGTCTTGTCCATTTGACCAGACTAAAGGTTCTTATGCTCAGGACATGGCTACCTAAGGAAACACAGTTGGGCTGAGCTGTCCCTAACCCGTTCTGCTTTTGTGTTTGTTTTGCTTGTGCTTCCATTCGCCTTCTAAACCTGGGTGACATGGAAAGTCTATATTGAATGTCTCCTTCCCCTTTTTCTATTTTGAAATATTTTGAACCTATATAACAATTCGAAGAAAATAATAAACACTTGTATACCATCAGCTTAGATTTACCAGTTTTTAATATTCTGGCACATTTGTTTGTTTTGTCTCTCAGTATCTTTCTTTCTGAATAACTATATTTGCTAAATCATTTGGAACTAAGTACTGACATCATGATACATAACTCTAAATGCTTTGGCTTATATCTAATAAAACAAAGGCATTCTGCCTTACATAATGTTACACTCAAGAAACTCAACATTTATAGAATATAAAATAATATCAACTCTATAATCAAGCTATAACAACTGTTCCAATCAAATATCTTTTATAACTGGCTTTCGTTTCAAACCCAAGATCCAATGAGGGCTCATGTACTGCATTTTGTTGTCATCTTTCTTTAGTCTTCCCTGACTTCCCTGGTGGCTCAGATGGTAAAGCGTCTGCCTACAATGCGGGAGACTCAGGTTCGATCCCTGGGTTGGGAAGATCCTCTGGAGAAGGAAATGGCAACCCACTCCAGTACTCTTGCCTGGAAAATCCCATGGACAGAGGAGCCTGGTAGGCTACAGTCCATGGGGTCGCAAAGAGTCGGACACGACTGAGTGACTTCACTTCTTCTTTAGTCTATCAGTACACAGATTTATTGATTGAAGTATAACTGACCTATAATACTATGCAAGTGCCAAGTACCCAACATAATGATTTCATATTTCTATACATTAAAAAATGATCACCACAATAAGTCTGGTTACTGTCACCTTACAGTTTTTATATTATTGATTATATTCCCCATGCTGCACATTTTATCCCCATGATTCATTTATTTTGTAACTCACCTGTTTCACTCATCTCCCCTACCACCTCCCCTCTGGCAACTACATGTTTATTTTGTGTCTAATTACTGTTTTGTTTTTTTGCTTGCTCATTTGTTTTTTTAGATTGCACATATAAATGAAATCATTTAGTCTTTGTTTTTCTCTGACTTATGTCACTTAGCTTAATACCCTCTAGGTACATCCATGTTGTCACAAATGGTTAAGATTTCATTCTTCTAGTGTTTTCATTTTCTTTGCAAAAATACACAGAAGTGGAACTGCTGGATCGTATAGTACTTCTATTTTTAATATTCTGAGGAACCTCCATATTGTTTTCCATAGTGACTGTACCAATTTACATTCCCAGCAGTGTACAGGGTTCTCTTTTCTCCACATCCTTGCCAACACTTGTTATTTGTTGTCTTTTTGATAAGAGCCATTCTGACAGATCTGAAATGATAATTGCACTTGGAATTCTCTAGGCCAGAATACTGGAGTGGGTAGCCTTTCCCTTCTACAGGGATCTCCCCAACCCAGAGATTGAACCCAGGTCTCCCACATTGCAAGTGGATTCTTTACCAGCTGAGCCACAAGGAAAGCCCAAGCATACCTGAATGGGTAGCCTATCCCTTCTCCAGCAGATCTTCCCGACCCAGGAATAAAACCGGGGTGGTGGGGCAGGGAGGGGCATTGAATCCAGGTCTCCCACATCGCAGGTGGATTCTTTACCAGCTGAGCCACAGAGAGCCCAACAGACACATGAAAAGATACTAATAGCTTTCCTCCAAGAGAAAACAATTAAAATTTCCATAACATCATGTTATGGAAAGCCTCCTAAAGAAGAGGAACAAAGTCAGACACTCACTGAAGGAGGAGAGCCTTAGTGGTTTGCCCAAGGAGACTGGAAGAAGCAGAGGGGGAGCCGGTGGCAGAGAGAGGATGGCTCAGTGACAGGCTGACGCTGCCCTCACAGGCCTCTGCACAAGGCTGTGAGTAATCACACGCCAAGGCCTGGAGCCACAGGCTGCTGCAGTTATCTTTCACGTCACCCTGTACGTTTCACCCTGAGCCTGCAGTAAAGCACACAGCAGCCAAATTGGGTTCCACTGATCCTGCAACCCTGATGGGCTCCTGCTGTCCCTAGTCTCTGAATCTCCAAAGGATGATTCAGATTCGGTTTTGCACTCTTTTATGACCTTTCACTTCACTGAGCAGTGGGCTTGTTTCATTATACTAGCATGGTCAGCTCTGACAGCCTAGGAATCACGGTGCTCCTCAGAGTAGAGGCTGTTCTTTGTTAAATGAAGGAATCATTCAGTATTTCAGAGAAATTCATCTACTTGCAAGTGAAGCTCTCCAACTCTGAATTATAATTGTTAAATATTTACCTTGGTCATTGTCCCAGAACAAACATTTTAAGTTCTTTGTATTGTAACTGTTCAGCTTGGGGTGGTTCTAGGATTGATCACAGAGCTGTGGAACTAGAAAGAGCATCTAATCCAATTGTTTTACAATTATTTTACAAGTATCACGGGCTTGCTCAGTAGCTCAGTTGGTAAAGAATCTGCCTGCAATGCAGGAGACCAGGTTCGATCCCTGGGTCGGGAAGATCCCCTGAAGGAAATGGCAACCTGCTCCAGTAACTCTTGCCTGGAAAATTCCATGGACAGAGAAGCCTGGCAGGCTACTGTCCATGGGATTGCAAAGAGTCGGACACAACTGTGGGGCTAACTTTCACTTTTATTGTAATCAAGTGAAAAAAATCCCCATTTTTGTTTTGCCTTTTAAAAATATATAAACCTAAATTACTTCAGAAATAAAGACTCTAATCCCTGGTCTATTCTGATCTTTGTGGAGAACAGGGAAAGCTGGAGGCAGAGACACTGCTCAGAGTCCCCTGGGCACTAGCTCTGCATCTTCGCCCGCTGTGAGGAAGTAGCCTTGCTGCTCATCAGTTTGGATCACTCTTTGACATGCAGCTGTTCTAATTTACAACACTGATACTGCCTTAGGTCTTAATGTTAATTCCTTAGGAAGATGTTGATGAAGTCAGTCAAAATATAAAAAGGTATTAGTGTGAGAGCCTGGCTATGTTATCTGCTCTGGAACACGCACTGGCTGAGTGAAGCATGTCAGCAGTAGTTGCTCACCCCACAGGGACTCAAGAGACACAGAGAGTGCCGGCAAAGATGTGCTGCATCTGCTCCTGCTTTGTGTAGCCACCCGGCTTATGCTAAACGTAGTTTCCTTGGCTAAATAAATCGGGAAGCAGTGAGAACGTCTGTGTGCCTATATATGTTCTTTTCCTGCTCATCTATAACCTACCTATATTGAAAAACAACAACAAAACCTACTTGGAAGTAATTTCTGACTTACAGAAAGTTACAGGAATATTAGAAAGAATTCTTGGACTCTTCCAGTGGTCCAATGCTTAAGATTCCATGCTTCCACTCCAGGGGGAACAAGTTCAATCCCAGGTCCCCCAGTCAGGGAAGTTCCACATGGTACGGACAGAAAAAAAAAAAAAAAAAAATTATCATTTTACCCAGATCCAAATGTTAAAGGTTTATCGTATTTTTTATAGATATAAACCTTTATTTTTAATCTGATATCCAGTTATGGAATCAGATGATGGTGGTGGTTGAATCGCTAAGTGTGTCCAGCTCTTGGAACCCCATGGACTATAGCCGGCCAGGCTCCTCTGTCCATAGGATTTCTCAGGCAAGAATACTGGAGTGGGTTGCCATTTCCTTCTCCAAGAGTTTATCATATTTTATCATTCTTCTCCAGTAGACACTTTTTTCTGAACTGTTGTAGATATTCTGTTTAGGAGTAAATACACACAGGTATTTAACTAAATTAGAAGGGAACTGTCCTTAGGTAAAGGACATCTAAGAAAAACAAGGACTTTCTCACAACACAGTGATGAAAATCAGGAAATTAACATTGATACAGTACTATTATCTAATATATAGGCCTTATTAATATTTTGCCAGTTTACCTAATACACGTGTTACATTTGTCATACTAATAGAATCATACAGTATATAGTCTTTCGGGACTTGCATTTCTCACTCAGCATAGTATATTTTGGGTGCTGTGTCGCTCAGTCATGTCTGACTCTTTGCGGCTCCATGGACTATAGCCCAACAGGCTCCTCTGTCTATGGGGATTCTCCAGACAAGAATACTGGAGTGGGTTGCCATGCCCTCCAGGGGATCTTCCCAACCCAGGGATCGAACCCAGGTCTCCTGCATTGCAGGCAGATTCTTTACCAGCTGAGCCACCAGGGACGCCTATAGGTCTGGATCCTTTGTTCCTTTTCTATCATTCAGTAGTATTCCATTCTTGGATTATAACACAGTCTGTTCGTGAACATTTGGGTTGTTTCCAGTTTGGGACTACTACGAATAAAGCTTTTATAGATGACTGTAGTTAACAGTACCATATATGTGAAAGTTAAGACTAAATTCTAAGAATTCTCATCACAGAAGAAAAAATTATATTTTCTTTTTTTGTCTCTATATGAGATGATGGATGTTAACTAAACTTATTATGGTAATTATGTCGTTATATAAGTCAAATCATATGCTGTACACCTTGACTTATACAGTAATATTTATCAGCTATATCTCAATAAAACTAGAAAAAATCTAGAGTAGGATATCTTGCTTCTAATTAGGAGTTAACAATGCCCCCCACCCATAAAAAGCTGCTGTGAAAGTTCATGTACAAGTTTTTGTGTAAATGTTAGCTGTCATTTCTCTAGGATAAATACCCAGGTATATGATTGCTGAATCATGTAAGCACATATTTAAGAAGATGCCAGACTGTTTTCCTGCTAGAACATGAAGAAAGTCAGATGCAGTCAGACTGGTGAGAGAGCTGAGAACTTACAGATGGACCATGTTAAGGAGTTTGGCAATTCTAAGAGCAAGGAGAAGACACTGAATGCTATTGAGCAGAGGAGACATTTGAACGGTTTTGTATTTTGCAAAGATTCCTCTAGCTACAGTTTGCCCTACAATTCCTCTAAGGGAAATTTGAAGAATGGATAATTGGAAAGGGCCAAAGTGGTTTTATGGACACCAGTTAGAAAGTTACTGCAATAGGCTAAATAAGAAGTAATGGCAGCTTAGACCAGGGTAGTGGCAGTAGAGATGGAGAGGAATGGACAGGTCCAGGAGATAATAAGGGGACTTTCCTGGTCCACTGGCTAAGAATCCACCTTCCAATTGCCGAGGGCACGGGTTCAGTCCCTGCTCAGGGAATTAAGATCCTACAGGCTGTGCAGTATTGCCAAAAAGAAAACTAAAAAAATGAGATAATAAGGAAGTAAATTCTTCTGTCCACTCTTTTAGGGAAAATGTTTAATATTTCAACATTATACTTAATGTTTGGCTGTAGGTTTTTCTTAAATGTCCTTTACCGAAGGCCAGTTCCCTTCTGGTTATTTTTAAAGAACTATTTTATTCATTTGACTGCCAGGTCTTAGTTGTGGCACATGGGATCTAGTTCCCTGACCACGGATGGAACCCAGGCCCCGTGTTGGGAGTGCAGAGTCTTAGCCACTGGACCACGAGGGTAGTCCCTGTAAGGTTGTGCCTCGTAACCCCTCACCTGTTTCACTCATCTCCCCCACAGCCTCCCCTCGGGCAACTCTGTGTTTATCCTCTATTTCTGTTTTGTTTGTTGATGTTTTTTAGATTACACATATAAGTAAAATAATATAGTATTGGTCTCTGACTTATTTCACTTAAGATACCATCTAGGTCCATCCATATTGTCATACATGACATTATTTCATTTTATGGATAATATTCCATTGTATATACGTGTACCACATCTTCCTTTTTAAATTAATTATTGTGGGAGTATAGTTGCTTTGGGCTTCCCTGGTGGCTCAGTGGTAAAGAATCAACCTGCCAATGCAAGAGACATGGGTTCAGTCCCTGGGTTGGGAAGAACCCCTGGAAAAGGAAATGGTAACCCACTCCAGTATCTTGCCTGGGAAAGTCCTTAGAGGAGTCTGGTAGGTTACAGTCCATGGGATTGCAAACAGTCAGACACAACTTGGTGACTAAACAACAAAAACATAGCTGCTTTACAATGTTAAGTTTCTTACTGTACAGCAAAGTGAATCAGTCACACATAAATACAAATCCACTCTTTTTTAGATTTCCTTCCCCATTAGGTCACCACAGAGCGCTGAGTAGAGTTCCTTGTGCTACACAGTAGGTTCTCATTAGTTATCTGATCTATACATAGTAGTGTATATATGTCAGTCCCAATCTCTCATTTCATCCTACTGATCCTTCCCCCACAACATGTGGTCATTAGGATTAGTTCTTTCAAGTTTCAACAAAGTTGCTCCTTAGTTTATAGTATTCTAATACAGTGCCTTAAACTGGAAGGTTAACTTGTTTCTGTTCAAGTCCCAATTCTAGTACTTAAGTGATTTGTGTCATCTTGTATATATTTTGTGATCTTTAGTTTATCTATAAAACAAGGAGAATAGATGTTTTTGTGCTATTATGCAGAGCACATAGAATAATTTCTATAGGTGTTTTATGAAAACTGCAACTATACACATGTAAGATATTATTTCAAGATTTAATTTAAAAAATACTTATTTAACTGACAAACAACTAATCTCAAAAATATACAAGCAACTCATACAGCTCAATTCCAGAAAAATAAATGACCCAATCAAAAAATGGGCCAAAGAACTAAATAGACATTTCTCCAAAGTAGACATACAGATGGCTAACAAACACATTAAAAGATGCTCAACATCACTCATTATCAGAGAAATGCAAATCAAAACCACTATGAGGTACCATTTCATGCCAGTCAGAATTGCTGCGATCCAAAAGTCTACAAGCAATAAATGCTGGGGAGGATGTGGAGAAAAGGGAACCCTCTTACACTGGTGAGAATGCAAACTAGTACAGCCACTATGGAGAACAGTGTGGAGATTCCTTAAAAAACTGGAAATAGAACTGCCTTGCTGCTGCTGCTAAGTTGCTTCAGTTGTGTCCGACTCTGTGCAACCCCGTAGATGGCAGCCCACCAGGCTCCCCCGTCCCTGGGATTCTCCAGGCAAGAACACTGGAGTGGGTTGCCATTTCCTTCTCCAATGCATGAAAGTGAAAAGTGAAAGTGAAGTCGCTCAGTCGTGTCCGACTCTTATCAACCCCATGGACTGCAGCCCACCAGGCTCCTCCATCCATGGGATTTTCCAGGCAAGAGTACTGAGAACTGCCTTATGACCCAGCAATCCCACTGCTGGGCATACACACTAAGGAAACCAGAATTGAAAGAGACACGTGTACCCCAATGTTCATCGCAGCACTGTTTATAATAGCGAGGACATGGAAGCAACCTAGATGTCCATCAGCAGATGAATGGATAAGAAAGCTGTGGTACATATACACAATGGAGTATTACTCAGCCATTAAAAAGAATACATTTGAATCAGTTCTAGTGAGGTAGATGAAACTGGAGCCTATTATACAGAGTGAAGTAAGCCTGAAAGAAAAATACCAGTACAGTATACTAACGCCTATATATGGAATTTAGAAAGATGGTAACAATAACCCTGTATATGAGACAGCAAAAGAGACACTGATATATAGAACAGTCTTTTTGACTCTGTGGGAGAGGGAAAGGGTGGGATGATTTGGGAGAATGGCATTGAAACATGTATAATATCATATATGAAACGAGTCGCCAGTCCAGGTTTGATGCACGATACTGGAAACTTGGGGCTGGTGCACTGGGACGACCCAAAGGGACAGTACGGGGAGGGAGGAGAGTTCAGGATGGGGAACACGTGTATACCTGTGGCGGATTCATGTTGATATATGGCCAAACCAATACAATAAAAAAAAAACTTATTTGTTCTTATACCTTTATAAATTTCAATCCTATCACCTCTAAAGCTTTCTAGAATGAAAAACTCTTCTGTCTTTGGCAAGTTTTTTGTCCTCTTGGTGTTTTAGCAGCTCTTTTCTAAACCACCTCTAACTTATGATTAGAATGTACCCGTTCCACAGCCACTGCATCAAGGCATATTCCAACTCATGCTTCAAGATGCAGTTAGAACAGCAAGTCTTTCATGACAGTTTTCCACTCATATGTATTCACTCCCCAGTACTGGGCTGGTATTTACCAAACTAACTCCTGTATCCCCCTGGCTGACTTGGAAGCAGTTCAGAAGCCACCATCCTCTAATGTTAATCTTCATTAAAAACCTTACCTTAAATACCTCTGGGAGAATCTGGGAAGACTCTACAGAACGACAGGTAAGGGGTAGGTTTTAGAGCATCAGTCAAAGTTTTCCTGGATTTAAGTAGGAAACCAGCTCAGCACAAGGAAACAGAATGGAGCTTTCCAACTTTTGGCATGGTGTGTGCACATGCTTTTTTCTCCCACTTCCTCTCTTTCCACTCACCTGTCACTTACACTCCAGTCATAAGGAACTACTTGTAGTTCACTAGGTTGCTCTTTCCCCTGAGCCTTTAAGTTCATGTTGTTCCCTGTGTTTGGTATGCCTTGTTCCCGATTTCCTTTAACCTGGCTAATTCCTGTTTATCCATTAAGTGAAAGTTGCTCAGTCATGTCTGACTCTTTGCCACCCCGTGGACTATACAGTCCATGCAGTTTTCCAGGCCAGAATACTGGAGTGGGTAGCCTTTCCCTTGTCCAGGGGATTTTCCCAACCCAGGGGTCTCCTGCATTGCAGGTGGATTCTTTACCAGCTGAGTCCCAAGAGAAGCCCAAGAATACTGGAGTGGGTAGTCTATCCCTTCCCCAGCAGATCTTCCCGAGCCAGGAATTGAACCAGGGTCTCCTGCATTGCAGGTGTATTCTTTGCCAACTGAGCTATCAGGAAAGCCCATCTCAACTTAAATGTCACCTCCTCTGGGGTGTCTCCCCTGACCCCCTGGCCTGACTCTCTCAAGTCTGAATTAGGTGCCCTTTCTCTATGTTCTCACAATACCCTGTTATTCCCAGGGCCCAAGTGACACTGTGCATAGAGTAAACCTCAGTAAACATTTCTTCAGTGAATGAATGAAATTCACAAGAATGCTGACTGCAAAGAAAGATTTGAAAAGCTGGCAGCTGATGAACATTCTCTTTCCATGTCCAGCATTCTCCTGGTGTGCAGCCTGCAGATGTGGAGGAAGTTGTGGAGAAGGGTGTTCAGATCCTTGTGATTGGCCGAGGGATGAGTGAGGCCTTAAAGGTTGGTATTGGTGAGCACAGCATTCCTGAGGACTTTCAGTAATCTCTCGGGTCTTTACCATAGAGATACGTCCATGTATCACGCACCCCCATTCTGCTGAGCCAGTGGATGGCCTAGGATGAAGTAGTGGCTGAGCCTACTCTTCCCCATCAGGGTTGGTCTCTCCAGTCTCTACGTAACCAAAGGCTGGTGTTGTTTCAACCATATTCCAGAAATTCCTCAATCTTGGAAATATCTTAAGTTCTATAGCTATCAATATTTGGCTCTTCAGAGTTTTATGGTATCTTCCATTTTTACAGTACTTAAAATTTTTCTTTTCTTGGTCACATTCAAGTTTTTTTTCCCTTTTCAGAAAAAAAAATGTTTGTTTTTATTGTACTTATAGAAATAATACATGCTTGTTGTGAAAAAGTCAACACAGAAACGTAGTATTAAAAAGGTGAAAGACTCCCCCTTCCCAGTCACATGTGATGTATATGTAACTGCTCCAATTCTCTTTCTACACGTCTAGTAATATATACTCACTTATGCATACTGACATCCATGCTTTTACATAAACAGGATCACACTATACATATTGTCCTGCAACTTTTTATTCATTTGTTATTGCATTATGGACAGCCTTTCACGTAAGTTTATAGAGATCTACTTCATTCTGTCCCTTATAAACATGTCCTAAAATCCAGTTCCTTACTGATGAAGGTGCCTTTATATTTTTTAGTTTAATCTAGTTTTTTTCCCCTCCATTAAAATGACTCCTATCCATAAGGCTACTGTTAATATAAAACTGTTCAAATATATGAAAAAGTAATATAGGACATTTTAAAAACATTTCGCTGAGAGTTCCTTCTAACAGAGTTGAATTAAAATTTATTTAAAAATAATATTCAGGACAAGTCAGAGTTGAGAAAATATCCAATAATAGCTGCCACTATTGAAAATCTTTTATATAAATTCATTTACAAATATTTATTCAGCACCTTCTATGGGTCAGACACTGTTCAAGGTACTGGGGACAACAAGGTAAAAAAGGTTCATGGCCCTCGTGAATAATAAATATGTAGACAATTTCAGATCATAATAAATGCTGTGAAGAAAATGGTGACTTCTGAGGGCTGTTCTAAATGAGGTGATCAAGAAAGGCCTGAGAACACATTTGAGCTGCAGTATATGTACATTCGTAAGACTTCATCCTCACACCAACCTTGTGGTTTTAAGTATTATCATCCCCATTTTATAGAGGAGGAAATTGCAATTGACAGGCTTTCAGACGGTCTCTTGGTTATTGCACGGCAAAGTTAGAAGTTAGACTCCGGTTGGATTGACTCAAACATTTAACATTTACATGCTAGACATTTTACATACTTTAGCTGAATTTGTTCTCATACTAACCCTGTGAGTTAGGTGGTATTACCTCTATTTACACACATGGCAAAAGAGGCTCAGAGTATTTAATTCACTTACCCAGTCATACTGCTAGGAAGGACTTAAATTCAAGACTGGCTCCAAAATCCACGCTCTTTCCAGTTTCCATTTCACCTGAGCTGTGTGCACATATTTTATGATATTTCTGTCAACCTCTTAGAAGACTCTCTGACTCCTTGGGGCTCACTGCCAAATTTTGGACTGGTGACATGCTGGGTGATTGGGGAGTGACAGTTGTCAGTGTCCAATTCTGTAGAATATATTTGCCTCATAGCAGGAAAGGAAAGCCTGGGGGCCTTTCACCCTGATTTACTCATCTTTTTCCTTCTTTCCAGGTACCCCCATCAACCGTAGAGTACCTCAAGAAAAAAGGCATTGATGTGCGGGTCCTCCAGACAGAGCAGGCAGTGAAAGAGTATAATGCCTTGGCTACCCAAGGCATCAGGGTGGGAGGGGTCTTCCATTCCACCTGCTGATGGAGCCTTAAGAGAATAAATCACTGAACAATGATGCCTGCGACTGTCACTCTCGCCACTCTCCACTCCAGCCTACCTAGCACTTTAGAACAGCTGCCTGCACCAGGTCCTGGGCTAGGCTCTGCGATGCGCGGATGACTCAGGCAAGGCTCCTGTCCTAAGGGGTGGGGAGGCGGGGATAGAGGAGACAGATGTTTACCAAAGTTTAATACTGTGGTAAATGTTAGACCAGAAGTAAATGAAAATAAAGCCAAAAATGAAGAAAGCCTTCTGATTTGAAGTTTGAAAGCCAAAGTTTCAGTACATTAAAATCATATTGTAATTGATACTTTGAAATGTTTAGTCATCAACCAATTTTATTAAGTACTTTGTATACCAGACAATGCTACAGGTTCCAAAGACAGCAGTAAGTCTTGTGCTCATCAAGTTTCTAGTGTGCCAAATAAATAAGCGAGCAAATACATATTGTGAATAGAATATGTTTTAAGAAAAATAAAGCAAGATAAGAAAAGAGTGATAGGGGCTACTTCAGATATGTGGAAAGGGAAAATTTCTTTGTGCAATAACATGAGCAGAGCCCTGAAGCAACACTTCAGTAACAGTAAAAGGAGCTATGCCTTGATACTTAGGTTCTAGACAGGCTGTTCCACTAACTAAACCTGAGTCTTGCCAGTTCTCTCGGCCTCAGATTCCCTCACTATAAAATGATAGAGCTGGACTACATGCCTTCTAATGGCCCCTACTGGCATGGATAGCCATGGTTCTATTAAATACCAAGTGACCTTTTTGAAACCTTGCTGCTGCTAAGTCGCTTCAGTCTTGTCTGACTCCTAGTGACCCCATAGACAGCAGCCCACTGGGCTCCCCCATCCCTGGGATTCTCCAGGCAAGAACACTGGAGTGGGTTGCCATTTCCTTCTCCAATGCATGAAAGTGAAAAGTGAAAGTGAAGTCGCTCAGTCGTGTCCGACTCTTAGCGACCCCATGAACTGTAGCCTACCAGGCTCCTCCGTCCATGGGATTTTCCAGGCAAGAGTACTGGAGTGGGGTGCCATTACCTTCTCCTTTTGAAACCTTATGATAGACTAATAGAATTATTAACAGTTATCAGCATTGCCTTATTTTTCATTTTCCCCCTGTTAATAAAAGTTAACGAGTATTGGCTTTGGTGTCCATTGGCCTTGACTTTGACCTGTGGCTTCCAATGCCATTCATTGGTTGGGCATTTATTTAATTTCTCAGAGTTTCACTGTTCTCATGTCAGATAGGGATAATATTAGTACCTGAAGTTATCACAGGTGTTAAGTGGGGTAATTCAAAGAAAGTCTTAGCACTCTGCCTGGCATGTACTAAGGACTCAATAAATTGAAACCACTGTCATTATCTTTCTCCTAAGGGGGCTGCTGCGTAAAGCTAACTGGTTTCATCTTATGGTTCTTAATATAGCAGCTTATTATTTCATAGATTCATAGGATGTTGGTGCCCAAAGGAATTATCTACTTTTTTGCTCACTCATTTATTCAGTAATTCTCTTTCATACTCATTTACTGAAAGTCTTTTTTTTTTTTTTGAAAGTCTTTAATATTCTTATGATCAATTATTGCTGGATCCTAGGGGTACAGGAATGAGTAAGTTATAGTTCCTGCCCTCAGGAGTTACCTGAGAGAGAAATCAACAAGACAATAATGATAGTGTGTTAACATTATAGCAGTTATAACATCCAGTGGTAGCACAAAGGGGGACTAACTTATCCTACCAGAATAGGAGGAAGATTAGGAGAGACATCACTAAGGATGTAACACAGGTCTTAAAGAACAAGTGGTTCATTTACTCACCAAATATTTGGGAACTTTTCAACAGACATTAACTAGGTATGCTATCGATCATGGCCATAACTGAATAAAATTGCTCCACCCCCACCCTTGTTGAAGCCACGGCCCGGAAAGTGGACTTTTTCTCCACATGATCCTGTCACCTGACTGGCCACACTGGGCATCTGACCTAAGGACAGCCAGTCAACTTAAGACGTGGCTCGGCAAGAAAACCTAAGCTGAGATGACTGCCATGGAAAGTGATCTTTCCAAGTTTACCCAGCAAGAAAGTGGCAAAGGCAGGATTAGAACCCAACACTATGTCGTGATCTCTTTCTGCCACCTTAGGAGACCCGCAGGAGATAGATTCTCACAGACCTAACCCCCAGCTGAGAGGCCTGAGAAGGTCAAGCTCAGTGCCCTTTCCACAACCAACCGTTTGTCAGATGACGGGGTCTTTCTAGACCTCAGTTCCCTCAGCTCGGAAAGCCAGATTCATATAACAAGCAGGGATGTCTGATAAAAATTCAGACTATTTTTCTGGGTGATGAGATAAAAGAATTTTTGTTGTTGTTGTTAAATGTAAGATAAGACAGTTCCAGTGGGTGTTGAATTAGGTGTGGGTGTAATTAGGTGTTCCTAAGTGAGTTGTCTCTACATTAAACATAACTTAGTACAAACTTCTTAAGAGACAGAAGTACCTGGCAATGAAGTTATTAAACTTTGTATCAAGGCTGTAATAGCCCCTACTTCTGAATCTCTTCTGCATGGTCAATGCTGGAAATTCCAAGAACTGGGAGAGAAGCTCTTTTTCCATGACACGATACTGAGTCCCACACACCCTTTGGTTCAATTTGTAAGTTGCGTGCACAGCCCTCACTCTGCCCACACTCAATTCCTTCTAGCTTGAGCAGCTCCTAAGACAAGAAGTCTTGTCAGGTGCTCGGTGTGTACCTGCTCCTCAGTTCTGTTTGGTGAGGTCAATTATGTCAAAGACAAATTTACAGTCCTTTCAGAAGCCTGACTCTCAGCTGGCTTTTGCAGGCATGTCACAGCACTGTCAACCCTGCTCTGGACTCATGGACTCATTCATTCTTTCCTTGCTTGGTGTGTGCCAGGCGCTACGCTGGGGATACAACACAGACAGTCTTACTGCCCAGCTATTCACAGACTAGTTGGGAGAAACAGACATATAAACAGAGTGATGATGCAGAAGTTGCAAACTGTCACAAATCTACCTGGAGACAGGTTTTGCTGGTCTCAGAGTAATTTGAACATTTACTTGAATTACCAAAATTTTTAACATGGATATATATGTTTTTTTAACATGAAAATGCAGGTTACTGGCTTTTCTGGAAGAATTAGAAAATATGATCAGGTCCATACCTATGAACAGCTGAACAGCTGAGTGGAGCTGAACAGCCTTCTTCGGACAGAGAATCTGCTGATTCTTAGGTCTCTATCATTTTCCTACGGCCACTGAACCACTTCTTTTTTAAAATTGTATGAGGATTATTCTTTTTCATAACTTTGAAAAAGAGGATGCATTTATTAGCTTTACAAAGCCCCTTACTTTTTCTTTCCCCCCTGCCCACCTGCTTCAGGGTTGGCATTTGTGAACCTGCCATAAATAAAATGGTTGAGGAATGTATAGAAGGCTGTGGAAACATAAAGGCAATGCATCAAGCCCACAGGAGACACAGACAGGTTCCAGAATGAGGCTCACTCCTGAAGAATGAAAAGAAAGGGACCATAGGAGACAATCTGAAGAGCACATTCCAAGGTTCAGGTGTGAGGCAAGAGACATAATGGTGAGAATTAGGAATAACTACAGATAATCCTCTACAGTGGAAGAAGTACAGAGAATGTTGGGGACTCGGAGTATGAGGCTAGAGAGGACAGCAGGGGATGAAGAGTCTTCAAGGACAGTTTAGACTTTATCCTGGAGCCAAGAAGTGACCCACTTAAGGAGGTTTAAGCAGGGGAATGAATGTGATCAGATCTGGGTTTTGGGAAGATTACTCTGGCACCTGTGTGAAGAATGGGCTGAAGGGGAAAAGATTTGAGACAAGCAGTTCATTAGGAAACTAATCTCACACTTCTAGAGTGATGATGTAGACTGCATCAAGACAGACACATTGAGTAAAGAGGACTGAAACATTTAAAGAAGCAGAATCTAAAGGACTTGATGGCTAGTTTTATATGAAGTCTAAGGATAGTGTCCAGTGTGACAGTTTCCAGCTTTGACCAGGTACACAGTTGGTCGCTCAAATTGCAGAAGAGACCCCTGGAGAGGCCTGATTTCCAGACTTGCTTCTACTAACTCAGTCTCTCTGGCTGCACAGTTACTTATAAATGAGGGTGCCACATTAGAGTCATCTTTATGCCCCTTTCCAGGTCTTTGTCAGAAAAATCAAGATTCTCATAACTCACCGAGAATTCGGAGAAAGAAGAATTTAAAAGGTTGAGATCAACCCCTCATATGGTAACTTGAATTCCTTTAAAACACACTTGTCAGGAGCCTGTTCAACCTCAGACCGAACACATTCAGCATGGAAAATTCCTGATCTTCTAAGACAACCCATTCAATTCTTACAGTTTCAAAAACTCATCCTATGAGACACTGCCTGAGAAGTCTCGAGCAGATAAGCAGTCTGCACCATCTTTTGTCTTAGATAAAATGACTGAAGAGGAAGATGATGCTTATGACTTCAGTACAGATTATGTATAATAAAGCCTTGTCCTGTTAAAAAAAAAAAAAAACAACAACTCATCCTGACACTAAGGCAAAATTTGGCCCTTTGTGTATCTTCACCTTTGATGGGGAAAGTACTCTCAGGTCTTAAGACCTAGGATCAAATTCTGCCCTTGCCCCTTAGAAGAAAGACATGACCTCAAACTCTCAGTTTTCCCACCTACAAAATGGGGAATAACTGAGAAAGATTTTTATAAAAGGTGTACTGTATCTAAAAAGAATTCAGCATATTTTTCCCTTGGAAGGCTCAGTTAGCAGCATCGGTTCTTCATGTTTTCATCTGTGCGTCAACTCAGTAATCATCATTAGGTGCTTATGTCAGGGCCATGGTATGACTCAGCCTGGCTTTAAGCTTTACTTTATCTCCAAGGCAGGCAATTTTCTTTAGGGCCTCCTGTTGACACTGATGGCACATCACTGAGATGTACTAAGTAAATAAGCACACAAGAAAAGTAAACGCCATAGAGGTGATCTTCTTTTAGTCTCTCCATAGCAGTTACGACCTCCAGGAGCCAGACCACCCAGGTTCTAATTCCAGCTCGAGTTTACCAGCTGTGAGACCTAGGCCAAGAAGGCAGCTCCAACACTGTAGCCATCAGAGATGGAGTTGAAAGTGCTATTTCTTATAGTGGATCCCTCTTTCCCATAATCCTGGCTTCTTTAAATTCTCTGAACTTCAACTGCTTTAATAAAAACCTACTATTAGGTTTATTATAATAGCACCTACTTCACACTATAGTTCTGAGGATTAAATGAGTTAATTCATTAAAAGGTTTGCAACACTGCTGGGCATACATTAGGTGTGTTAAACCAGAAGTCAAACGTGCTTGAATTCAAATTCCAGCTCTGCCTCTCAGGAACTGTATGTTCTTGTTATTTTTATTAGCTTTCCAAGCACCAAATATGATCAAGACTGGCCAGAGATTAAGATTCTGCCAAGCATTATTTAATTAAACCCATTCAACAACCCATAAAGTATAATTATCTCTATTTTACAGATAAGAAAATTAAGGCACAAGAGAGATTTGTAGGTTCTTTTCCATATACTTCTCCTGATGTGGTATAGCTCAGACCTTTGGACTCATTTTGGATTTGAATGAATACAAGTGTTATTACAGTATTCCTACCAATGACCTAACCTGTCAGACTCACTTGGCCGTTACAAGGATTAAATGACAGGTAAAGAACACAACACAGGCCCTCACATGGTTCACAGGCTTTACTGTTCTTACACCGCAGCTGCATCTTTAACTCACATGCAGCTCCAACACTGGAGTCATCAGAGAAGCACTGGAAAATGACTGTTTCTTAAACTAGATCCCTCGTTCCCATAATGCTGGTTTCTTTTCTAAAATATGGCCCATCTCTCATATTTTGGTCCTAAGGATAATGGCAGGCAAGATCAAAAATTATCCTAAAGAATGAAAATGATTCATTCTTCAGCTGTCCATTCAGTTCTTGGCCAGCCATTGCCTGAGTTAAGGAAGGAGACTCTCAGCAAGATAATGAAGTCTAGGGCCATTCGGGAACTGTCGATGGTGAAAAAACAAAGCTGCGAAAGCTGCTTTGTGGTTGGCTCTGACAAACAGACTGTTGCTTTAAGAAATAAGATTATGGCTCCAGTAACTGGCTCTTTAGAAGTGGCTAGAAAATTGGATCTTTTTGTTTCACACCTGAAGAATGTAGACATGTAGTATAAATGTTGAACCTATAGCCACACAGATTCCCTGAAGGACCAGGGACTAGAGCAGCTTGGTGTCTCAATTTTATTGGGGGCAGGGCTATCGAGGTTGGGGGTAGGGGGCAGGATAGCCTTGAAGGTTTCTGTTTTCTTAATTAATGCGAAATAATTTATCCAATGCTTCATACAGATGAGACTGCAAGGGTCACATGTTCCTCCTTATGCCTATATACCATTTCCAGGTGAAATGCTCTGGCTTCTGGCTCACTCTAATCCCAAGAAGGGCCTTCTAGGCCACGGCTGTAAAGGCTGCTTGTGACTCAGCGCCTTGCAGGTTTGGGCATTATGTAAACTTTTACAGACTTGCTGAAGGGGATGGTGCCCTCGATGCCGGTTTCCACCTGGGGTGACATCTCACCACCTTCAATCCAGGGCGATTTTGGAATTCGTGAACTGGAGTTGTAGGCCAGCAGCAGCCTCACTTCCACCTGGCAGGGTTCTAGAAAAAAAGACAAAAATCATAAATGACAGGGCAACACCCAGGAATCAGGATGAAATGTCAAGTAAACGCAAGATCAAAGATGGAGGCAGCAGGGTTTCAAGAACATTTTTCACCTGTCTGCATCCCTCCCTTCCCCCATCTGCAAAACAAAAACAATTTTCCAGCCTGACTACCATGAGGCTCTTCCTAAGCTACAGACGTGCTGCGACATCTCTGCCACCGCCACCTCCTCCTCGGGTCTGTTGGGCTCCCTGCAGCTCAGAGCCATGGCTGCTGAGATGCTCAGAGAGCAAGCGAAAAACTGTCTTGCACAGAGGCCTTCCAGCCTCAAAGACAGAGGGTCATAAGGTATGTGCATATGGCCAGTTCTTGTGCCCAGGTAACCATGCTCTTTTTGGGCAGCCGATCCCAGACCTGAGGTCTATGTGCAGAGTGGACTCTGCTGTATTAGCAGAGAAGAAGCTGTTCATCTGGAAATAGTTTGCACAGAAAACACTCATTACTGAACAGGAACACATTTCAGGGACCTAAAATCATGTCACTGAACCTTCCATTCTTTCACGACATGACATTACAATACTGATCTGGTGTCTGTACCTGGCAGACCCAGAAAAATAAATAAGACCTCCCTTAAGCTGCTGTTTGGCTGAGGACGCAGAGACAGTTGCATAGAGCACAGTACACACGCGAGTCTGTAAAAAGCACTGACGAAGGCACCCAGGAAGGTTTTGGAATGGAACACCTGCTTGGTGCCAAATACATAACTCCAAGAGTTCTTACCCTGCTGCACCACGAAAGAAAGATCGTCACGATCCCAAAAAAGTTCCAAGGTTCTCAGAGTTTCTAAGTGACTGCCCAAACCCACACTAGTGACAGAATTTGAGCTCAGTTCATAAACTGAAACACTAATCTTTCTATTAACCATGTGGTTTCAATAAAGAAGAAGGAGAGGATTTCAGAAAGACCTAACGACAGGTGCAGAGGACAAGAACACCGCAAGCTTGGGTGTCCTCCTTGATCTTGTGTGACTGGGTAACCTCCTTACTTCATGAAAGATGCAAGTTTTAAAGATGAGCCCAAGGGTAAGGGGTTTAAAGGGCAGCAACGAGGGCTGATAGAACAGGAAATGAACAAGGGCAGAGGTCCCAGGACTTCTCAATGCCTCCCCAGACATGTTCCTTGTTATTTCCAGACTTCTCCCTAGGGATCAAAATAGAGACGAGATCACTGTCTTCCAGGAAGGGAGGGCTGGCAGCCAGCCAGAGCAACCCAGCCAAGCCCAGACAGCAGCTTCAGCAGGACCATTTACCATGGGCCCCTTCACTAGCCTTCAGTGTCTGCAATGAAACCAGCACTGCTCTCCGGTCCGAGGCTCCAGTATCAGCTCTCCCAACAGGCTCTCCTCTTTTGTCCTAGATGGCTACTGCCAACCCTTGAACCACAACCCAGCCCTGGCTCTCACAGCACTTTCAGGAGCCAAACCCTGGTAAGGTCAGACAACTGAACCCTACCTGGTCATTAAGCCTTCCCTCACCAGTACATGTGAAGAGTGGCAATTCAAGCCACTGCCATTAGAGGAAGGGAGCAGAGAGAAAAAAACAAGAGGGAGAAGACAGTGGGGAAAAGAAACAAAAGATCGTCTGGGGCCAATCATGCAACCTGTTTATCATGCTTAGAAGAGTATGGCTTTATGAGGTATATATTACCACTCCACAGTCTTAAAGGAAAATGAGACAGACAGGTTAAATAACTTTCTCAGGATCACAGCAAGTAAGGCAGAATTTGGAAACCTGTCTATGTGACTCCAGGCCTGGCAGCATCCCGTCTCCCAAAAGACAGGGCCTAGGTAGAAAGCTGAGGGACTAGAGGGAGGAGCCCCTTCCCAACACCAGGCCTCGTCTCCTGGGTTAGGAGGAAGAAAGTGCTGGTGCATTCAGAATGAGAACACATTTCACTATAGTATCCCAGGCCAGACGGGAGGATGGTATAGTGAAAAAACAAGGCACTTAGGAAATCTGCATGCTGGCCTCCAAGCCACCATTAATCGGCACATGGGCCTCCACTTACGCATCTATAAAATGAAGAGCAGAATACTAACTCCCACCACAGAGTTATCTAAGAATTAAGTGAATTTTTATTGCAAACTTGAAACCCTACATTCCGTTTTCATTATTTATTGAGCATCTACTACATGTCAGGCACTAGGGACATGAGATATAGAGGTACTGGGAACACAGAGGTAAAGGTGATGAGCAAGTTTCCTGTCCTCAAGAAGCCCACATTCTAATTGCAGATAAAGTCAATAAATGAATGAGGAAACATCTGACATGAGTAACTCCTGAGCAGAGAATTAAAACAGAGATTTTAAATTATGACTAGGTAGCAGCCTCTCAAAGGAGGTAAACCTGAGTGAATTATAATTTTTCAGGCTCAAGACAGCCCAAATTGTATGCCTGGTTCATGCAGTGAGCTGCTGTATGACCAGGGACAAGTCAATACACCCCTTGAAACCTTTCAAGCTCTTCTGAGCTGTAATATGCTGTTCTGCCTCCCTCAGCCTTGGTCCCTGCAGAAAATGCTGTCCCACAGCATTTATTTCCCCATATCTAGGGTCCCTTCACCAAAAGAGATCAGAATAAGGAACTCTACCTTCCTGTAGACTTGCACTGTGGCCAACAGTGCAGAACACTCCATCAGCAAGGATACGGAGTGAGGGACGTTCAGGGAGGCAGGTCCTGGGAAAAGCTTCCTGGCTGGAAGCTCCCTCAATTGTGACAGGCCCACTGGACCTCTTGGAGAAGGCAGTGGCACCCCACTCCAGGACTCTTGCCTAGAAAATACCACGGACGGAGGGGCCTGGAAGGCTGCAGTCCATGGGGTCCCTAAGGGTCGGACACGACTGAGTGACTTCACTTTGACTTTTCACTTTCATGCACTGGACAAGGAAATGGCAACCCACTCCAGTGTTCTTGCCTGGAGAATCCCAGGGACGGGGGAGCCTGGTGGGCTGCCATCTATGGGGTCGCACAGAGTCGGACACGACTGAAGCGACTTAGCAGCAGCACTGGACCTCTCAAAGGGCTGCTCCGACATTCAACAGCACCATTTCCTCTTTGTTAAAACTTTCCCACCTAACACCCTTCATTGGGGAAAACCACTAATAATGGCAATAAATAATTACGCATGTATTCAAAAATACAGTGAAAGAAAATTCCAGAAGGCATTCATCTATTTCTAAAATAAACCAAATTTGCTGGTATTGAACACCATCTCCAGTAACAACCATACTTCTGAATCATCTTCAACAATTGAGGCAACACCACCGAGACCAATTCTCTCCCACATTTTAGGTTCTGCAGACTGAGTCTCTTTCTAAAGTTTCCAAAGTGCTTTACAGACTGTGGAAATGGAATGTCATTGCATTTGTATTCTCTCAGTTTATCCTTTACGAATTAAAGAAAAATACTTATGTAGCTTCTATGTGATTTTCTCAAATTATCAAGTTTCTACTCAGACGCTGTAGGGCGAAGTAGGAATAGATCATCTTTGCACTACCCACAAACCAGCCCATGTGGGAAGGGAAGGCAGAACAGTTGTCACTGTACCACTTCTGGGGGAATGAAATGAACTGTTCATATAACAAAAAGAGTGATTTTAAATTACTGGTAAAAAAATATAAAACTGTTTAATTTCCACAAAGACTAGTCCTCAGAATTAAGTAGTAGATTAAGAATTGTCATCTTAATTTAGAAGGTGAGGAGACAAGATTCAGAAGGGAGAGTAGCCTGTCCAAGGTTTTGCAGCAGGTCAGTGACAAGGTTATGATAAGAAAATAGTCTCCAGGTGTCCAGCCCCCAGTTCCTTCCATAAGACTCCATTCTATCATAATCTTTTGAAAAAAGTGTGTGCTGTATGTAATCAAAGCAATGAAGCAATAATGTCTAAATGTACCCAGTCTGAGCTTATAAGCGCCTTAGGAAACCAAGTTCAACCCTCAGCAGGCCTGGTTCAATCACGTATTTTTCAAACTATAAAAAACAAATGCCTTGCCCCCACTGACTCCTTACCTGTCCAGGCAGTGTGGGAGAGGAACACCTGAGTGATGAGCCGGTGGCGTCCTGGGCCAGGATTCCGAAAGTCTGCCGGCTTAGGGTGGATCATCTGAGCCTGGCCATCTGGATATAAGACCTACGAGGTGACAGACATGAGAAAAAGAGCCAGAAGAGCCATGAGCTTTTAACAAAATTACTAGTGACATATGCTGTGAACCCCAAAACAGGAGGAAAAGATAACACCATCCTTCATAAGAAACTGCTCCTTGTGGGGAGGACAATACTATCAAAATCTCTCTACCCTCCCCCCAGTACAAGCCAGTGTGTGATAATCTTTCCTGAATTTATGGTGAGTGAGAGAAATAAGGTGCCTCTATATTAATCCTGACGTGAAGAGCCTTTGCAGGCACTCCCTGCTTCTTCTGGCTCTGAGGCACAGCATGGCCCACCATCCATCATCAACTATCAAGTATTAAGAATAATTCTGGAACTTTGCTGGTAGTCCAGCGGTTAAGAATCCACCTGCCTGTGCAGGGGACATGGGTGCAATCCTTGGTCCAGGAAGATCCCACAGGTTGTGGGGCAAACTAAACCTGGATGCCACAACTAGTGAAGCCTGTGCTCTGCAACAAGAGAAGCCATCACAACGAGAAGCCCACGCACCACAACAGAAAGCAGCCCCTGCGTGCTGCAACTAGAGAAAGCCTGCCCACAGCAACAAAGACCCAGCATAGCCAAAGTTAAGTACATACATACGTACGTATTTTAAAAAAGAACAATTCTGTAACTTTTCACTAGATCGTAAGCAGCCAGGAACCTGTTTCTCTCTTTCTACAGAGATAGTGCTTCATGAGGGGTCTGCTCAAATCACAGGCCAGTTCCTCAAGTCTCACAAGCTGCCGAAGAGCTCTCAACACCGAGGGGAGCTTCACAGCTATCTGTTAGAGGGCCTGTCACTGCACAGTGTACAAGTGAGCTAAAGGAAGAGATGAAGCATATCCTAAAAGCACACAGGACCTGGGCTTTGGGAATATACTGATGGGGTAAAGTTGGGACCGCACAAGTCTTTCAACTACAAAACTCTGGGGAGGCATGTCTCAGCCCACCTGCCCCATAGTCTCATTGGTCCCTAAGTGTTGGGGCATGGCAGCTGAGCTGGACAGTGCTTTCTTATTGTCAGAGCTGTCCAACGACTGAGCAGTGAGTTCCCCATTTTCCCACCTATGATGGCATTCAAACCGTTTGGCTATGCATGTAGTAAAGCTACTCTGAAGGTGATTTTTCAGTACAGTCTAGCAAATGAACCTTAAACAATCTACCTGCGATTGCATTTATGCGCAATTGGTCAATGAACTTTTTCCAGGAACAATGTGAAACTGGTTCTCAACCCTGGCTGCACATTAGAATCACCTATGGGCTCTTTATTTTTTCTTTTTAATTGGAACCTATGAGCTCTTAAATAAAAAATACTGGTACTCATGAGTTCTACTCAAGATTCTGACTTAAACTGGTGTAGGTTGAAGCCTGTGCATCAGTATTTTTTTTTTTTTTAACACATTCTGAGTAATTCGAATGCGGAGCTAGGGTAAAGCTAATGTTGGCAGTGAGAAATAAAATACTGCCTGCCGTTTCAGTAAGCAAAGGATTTTGAGCTATCAGGGACAGCAGCCACCCTCCAACCGTGAGCCCTGAGAGAACACAGGGCAGAAACAAGGAATGCCCACCATCCAGCAGTCATCAGACTGCAGTCACACCCATGGTACAGCCTGAGGAAACTCAGGATGAGAAAACACAGGATGTTGGCCCCAGACAGCTGAGGTGCATATCAAAGGAATGATTTCAGCAAGTCCAGATTCTTGCATCTTCAGAAAAGCGCTAAACTCCTTGAGATATTTAGTTTTCTTTTACGAACAGTAATCTTTCATTGTGACTACCTGGTGTTGTTGCAAAAATTCCTGTATAACCTAGTTTCCCCCACTTCCTCTTCAGAACAGTTTTCTCAGCATTAATCTGAGATGGTATCTCCCAGGCCTGAAGCCCTAAGAACATCCGCTCAAAAAAGTAACCTAACTCTCCAATTCTAGGTTGTGCAGTATTTTTTCAGTCGACAGGGCAAAACAAAAAAAGCTGCAGCACAACTTCACGGCAGCTCAGAATTAGTTCTCTGTAGGTCTCATAATTTATAATAATTCCAGATGGAAAGCCAGAAGATATTTTTCCTCTACTGTCACCATAGGCAAATATTACCATCTCCAGGGCCTGATTCATCCTTATTCTCTTCCAGGAAGCTGACCCTGCCTGCTCCAAGCTACTTTTCTGTACTTACTGCCAGTGTTTATTCATATTCCCTCTGCCTGGAATACCTCTATCCTTTGCTCTTAATCATCCTTTCAGACCTCATCCATGCCACAGTATCTCAACAAGGTCTTTCTTTTCTTCAGCCACAAATTAAGGATTTCTCCCATTGTATTCCTTATATTAATATCATACTCAGTGGCTTGCCTGGAGGACCCTGGCCTCCTGCTTGACTGTAAAGTGCTTTTGTTCAGCTCACAAGAGATACTTTGTCCTGGCCCACCTTTGAATAGGAGAGAATAACACACCCTTCTGAAGGCTGGCCATTCCCTTGGAGATGTTTTGCAAGACTGAAGGCCCTTTACTTCCCCACTGCATCTCCTTCTCTATTCTGCCTTTTGACTTTAGTTCCTCATTGCTTCTTTCTAATTTTTAAAAGAACCTGGCATCCAGTCCCCAATAAGATGGTTATCTTGAGGCACTAGCCTGCTATCTTCTTGGTTCCCGGCTCCCAGATTAAAGTCTCTTCCTTGCCTCAACACCTCGTCTCTCGGATTCATTGGCCTGTTGTGCACTGAGCAGAGCCATTAGGGGAAGCACTTTGAATGAAACCGCCCACCCTGGCCAAGCACCACAGTAACCGTTTGCATGAGTTGTTTAGGACAGGAGGTCCTGGTAAGGAACACGGAACTAATAAGCCACCACCAACTACAAGAGTTGGGGAAAGATCAAAAGGAGACACCACATGTCCCACCATCTCCCAGAATCCTCAATGGTATCCATCGTGGCTGAACAAGGTGGGCACCACCATGAAGGATTCTGAATCAGAATGACTGGCTAAAGACAACCCGGAAACTAATCCCATCACCAAAAAACCCAAGGCTGCGAGCCACAAGGGACAGCTGTTCTCCTGGGTTCCCTGACCCGACTCCTCTCCACCTGGGCACCCTTTCCCAATAAAATCTCTTGCTTTGTCAGCACATGTGTCTCCTCAGACAATTCATTTCTGAGTGCTAGACAAAAGCCCAGTTTTGAGCCCTAGAAGCGAGCTTGGACTCGATAACATATATATTTTTTAAGCATACTGCTGAATTCTTTATAGAAGCCAAAAACTGGAAATAACCCTATAGGAAAGGAAAACTAATTTCCCCTCTACCCTTCTAGGTTCTTGTCTGAGACTCTTCTATAATAAAGGCAGATTAACAGGAGAAAAACAGAAGTTTAATAACAAATACATATATATATATAAATGTATATATATAAAAACATATATATATAAATACATCTCTATATATAAATACATCTCTCCTAGGAGAGACCTAGGAAAACTGAGTCACCCCTTAAAACTGCCCAAGCCATCACCTTAAATACCATCTTCAGCCAGACAAAAAAAAGATGCTGAAGAGAAAGACAGCCTGTTACAGGAGGCCATCAAGTAAAACACAATTAACAAGGGTAAGTTGTCAGGCAAATTTAAGTTGGCATACTCTCCACTGATATGAGCTTCTAGAGATTAGTCTTCCAGGTACTAAGAGGGAGACATCTTACAAATGGAGATTTCCCTTATAAACGTACATTTTTCTCTCAAAAAGAGCAATTCTACTCTGTTTCCAGAGATTCACCTGTGTCTACAGACTCTCAAAAATAATCACTCCAAAGAATCTTTGGGCCCAAAAGACTTATTTTGGGTGTATGTTCTGTACACCTTCATCCCCACCTTTGAAACTTCTAAGAAGCTTCACAAGCCAGAAACTGAGTCCGTTAAGTCAGTCCATTATCTTACTGAACCAGTCTTAGTCTTGAGAACAGGTCATTTTAAAAGTTGTGTCTCATTTCAGGAGGTTGTGTTGCAAGTGGCTCCCAAAACTAGATCTATGTTGTCGGAACAGGCCAGTATTTAATAAGAAACCATAATATTCTTAATTCATCATGTACCTGTCTGAACTGATGGCTGAACTTCTGTTTTACAACAGCCTGTCCACTTGTCTGTCTCCCACTGGAATTAAGCATCCTGAGGGCAGGAATTCTAATTCCCTTGCCTAGCACTTAGCAGGTGCAACAGAGTAAACATTATTGCATGGATGGAAAGAAGGAGGGGAAGGAGAAAGGAGGGAAGGAAGAAGGGAGGGATACGGTAAATGGGTAGGACTCCTTTGGGGCTCAACTACAGAATGTTACAAACTGATTATAGTGTCTATACTGAATCTCTCCCATCTCTAGTGCATCTATCTAACTTGGGAAAAATACTCCCTAGGACTGCTTTTTCCCCCACCCATAAATTTTATTCACCAAGCTGACCTAATCACAACCTGCATGAATTTGCTTATTACAGTTTGCTTATAGTCCTAAAAACACCAAGTCTTAACTTCACATTGTAAGAACAGAAGGGGCCCTGCCATTTAATGAACCCAGAGTGGGGACCAAGGATTTTTCATATTAATGCATCATTTCAATGTTACCATTCCTACTTGTTAGTTGTAGAATCTGAGATGCAGTTTAATGTAACCTGCTCCGAACCATATTCAGCAGTAGAGCTGGGAACTGTGCCTAGGCTCTCGTCCATAAAAACGTCTCTTCCCTCTCCCCAGTTTCTGTCCCTCAGGCAGAGATTACAGGGGGTGCTAAAGTGAAAAGTTCCAACACAAAGTCAGTTTAGAAACTCCATGGGAACCCAAACCGGACAGACCTGGACCTTCACAGTGTTCTGAGGATCCTGCACATGTTCCAGGGTTGCATCGACATCCAGGGCCACCACCAACCCAGATGTAAACCTCAAAGGGTTGTCTGACTCGCCTGCTGGCTCAATAATGGTGGCGGAGGCTTTGTGGATCTGTAAACAAGAAGAAAATATGATTCTCAAGCCAGGTCATCCCTGAGCAACAAAACATGACCTCTTTAACTAATGGACGGACATATGTTAGTCAAGCAGAAGAAAGGCCTGAACTCAGCTGCTCCACTAAGTCAAAGAAGATCACCAAGGTGAGCAGTTTTGATTCTCTGGATAGACTTGCCCTGAAGGGGTCAAGATACTGACACAGACACTGACCTGCTCTGGAAGGGGGAGGTGTAGGAAGGTGCTCTGCCGCAGCATGGCCTGCAGAATTTTGACCACTTCTGCAGGTTTGGATGTCATGAGTCGGGGCATGAGGTCAAGAAGTCTGTCCACAAAGCTGTCCTGCAGGTGGGGTAAATCAGCGATGAAACACCTGAAGGAACAAACAGAAGCAACTCGGAATTCATTCATCACAGGCTGACCCCTGAACTTCTGCCAGGCCCTGAGGTAGGAAAAGTGATGAACTGGAGGAGTTCATGGTTCCTGAGGAAAGTCATGCACCTATATAATTAAGCTGCAGTGACAAAATCATCACAATAGCCTTGTTTATTAAAATGTGCCAGGCAACCTCTTAAGTGTTTTATTTTATAAAACTAATAAATACTATCTTATTTAATCTAGCAATCCTGTGCATTGTTAGAAATATTATTTTTGTATCATAGATTCATTAATTAATATAAAAAATATGTTTAGGCCTTACCAGGTGGTAGGTACTATTCTGGACACTGGGGACATAAACAGTGAGCCAAAGAGAAGAAAAAGCCTGTGTTTTTTTTTTTTATAAGTTGAGTAATATTCTCAATATGCAAAAAATCATTTTTACTAGTCAATACAGCTTTCTAATTTGATCTTTTTTAATTTTTAATTTTTTAAAAAAGCCTGTTTTAATGGAGCTTATAACCACTGATAAGAATGCTGAGACTCAGAGAGGATAATGTTGTACTGAGGCTTAAAAAAGTTAAGTAACTTACTCCCAGCTCTGAATGATTCCATGGTACTTTGCTTTGTAAAAGGAGATAGTTAAAAAATATTTCACTGAAAGGGTGACATCAATCCTGGGACTCGGAGGCTGAAATAAGGAAGAATGTACAGCTCTTAACAACACATTCTCCTCTGTGGCAAATCAGAGCTGTCATCTTTCCAAAAATCTCTTCAATCCAACTATGCAAAAACAGACTCTCCACCTTAAAGAATCTAAAACTATGTTTAACTAAATCAGTTTGCTGTACACCAGAAATTTATACAACATTGTAAACCAACTATACTTCAATTAAAAATAAAAATCTAAAACCAAAAGTAAGGCAGGGACTTCATAGAGATTTGAAGTCAGGTTCTGAAGAGTCAAGCTAGACTGTATTATTTACTAGAGAGTAGGGCTTCCCTGATAGCTCAGCTGGTGAAGAGTCTGCCTGCAACGCAGGAGACCTGGGTTCAATCCCTGGGTTGAGAAGATCCCCTGGAGGAGGGCATGGCAACCCACTCCAGTATTCTTGCTTGGAGAATTCCCATGGACAGAGGAGCCCGGCAGGCTACAGTCCATGGGGGTTACAAAGAGTCAGACACAACTGAGCGACTAAGCACAGCACAGCATAGCCCCTACTGGTGAGGGTAGTACTACAACCTAGCCCTATAGGAAGCTGCTGCTGCTAAGTCGCTTCAGTAGTGTCCAACTCTGTGTGACCCCATAGATGGCAGCCCACCAGGCTCCCCCGTTCCTGGGATTCTCCAGGCAAGAACACTGGAGTGGGTTGCCATTTCCTTCTCCAATGCATGAAAATGAAAAGTGAAAGTGAAGTCGCTTAGTCGCGTCCAACTCTGAGCGACCCCATGGACTGCAGCCTACAAGGCTCCTCGGTCCATGGGATTTTCCAGGCAAGAGTACTGGAGTGGGGTGCCATTGCCTTCTCCATACAGGAAGCTATCATCATCCAAATGAAAAAAGCCTGAAAAGCAAAGAGTCCTTCAAACCTGTAGAGTCAGTTTTGGTAAAGTTCAGGGGGGTAGGAACAAGGAGTGGAAGAATGAAACGTTAGATTTCAAAAGTATTACATCTTAAATTCTTATAAATCCTTCCTAGTATAGTACAGGCAGCATACCACAGGTCTGGTCACTACTTTGACTGCTACTGTTTCACCAAGCCTTCCACTCATCAACTGCATCAGTTTTAGCCAATTAACTTCATAGAGAATCCTCAGAAAATATATCTAGGCTACAAAATAAAAGTTACCTACAGAATTATGGAACAATATTTTGTAGATAAGAGAGAAATACACCACTTTCAGAACCATGGTGAAAAAAATAGACAAGTTGTGATTTTGAGTTTTTCCACATAATATTTGTCTTTTTCTGGCCCAGCTGAGTGTTGAATCAAAACACTCAATAATTCCTGATGTTTTTATTATTATGCTGTATGTTTAGCTAACTTAGGAAGTTTACACACCAGTAAAGAAAATACAATTATCTCTCAGTATTTGTGGCAGATTGGTTATAGGACCCCTAGCACATAAAAAGATCCATGGATGCTCAAGTCCTTCACATAAAATGGAATAGTACAGCCAGGCCCTCCATATCCATGAATGCAGAAGCCACTGATACTGAAGGTCAACTGCATACAAATTAGGGCACACTGGCTACATGGGCTAAACCAAAGATTCTGGTTGTGATCACTCCTGTTTCCCTATAAATGCAATTCTCTATATAACCAAGATTTAATAAGCTAGAAAGTGATCAAATACTTACCTCTGAAAAAAGTCCACTTCCTGTAAAAATTTTTCACACATTCCAAATAAGGGGTCAACGCTGTAGAAGAGAAAAAAAAAACAACAAAACAAATAAAAACCCATGTTATTTGAAATCTGAGAACTGAGTAGTAAAGACCAAAGTCCCAGAAACTGAACCTACATGGAAAGACAGTGAGCATGTTACACTGTAAAAATTCTATTTCTCTTAAAGGACTCCTAAAGGACCTACAGGGAAATATTAGACAGAATCCCAAACCCAATTAAAACAGTGCAGTGCTCATTGACTCAATGAATAATCAAAATGAAAGACTATCACAGGCACACTGGGCACCAGATTCGGTTTGGATATAGGACAGGAGCACAGCTTATGGGCCGTGCAATGTCACATTCTTCCGCTGCAGCAGTCCATGCAGCAGCCCATGAAGCAATCCACAGAGCTCTCTGGGAGTTTTGACAGCTCAGGTTCAAGGAGATGAGATCTACATCAGGCCAATGTGGAGGCCATATTCATGGAGAAATTTCATGCCTCATAGGTGCTAATATCTCTTGAAGTCACCTACAGTTATACCTTCCAGGGTACCTAAAGGGCTATGCTCAGTTGCAAGAATCACTGCACTCAGTGAAGGCCAAAAGCCTTGGCATCTGCGTCAGGTAATTAGAGTTCACTGATAGTTCCTTCTTGTTGTTGCTGTTAGTCACTACATTATGTCTGACTCCTTTGCGAACCCATGTACTGTAGCCACCAGACTCCTCTATCCATGGAATTCTCCAGGCAAGCATACTGGAATGGGTTGCCGTTTCCTTCTCTAGAGGATCTTCCCGACCCAGGGATCAAACCTGAGTCTCCTACATTGGCAGGCGGATTCTTTACCACAGAGCCATCTGGGAAGTCCAATAGTTCCTTCTAGTCTATATGTAATTTTCCTAGAGATCATTTTTACCACAGCAGTGTCATCTAGTAATAGAGTTGATGTCATCAGGTTTCCGGGAAACAGACTTGGAAATCAAAGGTCACATTCTCATGCAAAACGGAAAAAGATTTTGTTACTACTTTGCACACAGACATAGACTATATTTTTTCCTCTCTATCTTGGTTTCTTTGGCCTCATAGTACTTTAAACTTAAATATATACCTAATTAAGCCCAGGCAATATGCCAGGTCAATGTAACTTACTAATCAAAGAATAGATTTTTCCTTTGATCTTTGCACTTTTTTCCTTGTAATTTTTACATGGAATGTTCCATTTATTTTCATTAATACATTATTATTTGAAGGAATACAGCTCCAGTGAATAAAAAACAAACACTCTTTCCTTATATAAAAACATGTAAGAGGGACTTCCCTGGTGGTATGGTGAATAAGAACCCACCTGCCAATGCAGGGGACATGCACAACTACTGAGCCTATGCTCTAGAGACCTCAAGCCACAGCTACTGAAGCCCACATGCTGTGCCGCAACGACCGAAGCCCGGACGTCCAGAGCCCATGCTCCACAAGACGAGAAGCCACCACAACGAGAAAGCCCACTCACTGCAACTAGAGTGAGCCCTCGCGCGGCAACGAAGGACCAGTACAAGCTAAAAAAGGGCAAGAGGACGGGCTCAAGGCTCTTAATAATCCACTTGAGTCTTTCTACTAAACCATAAGCTCCATGAGAGTAGGGGCTTCATATTATTCATCATGTATTTCCTGAAACAAGCAGCTCTTCAATAACTATTTGTTGAATGGATAAATAAATAATAAATGGCAAATGGAAATGTATTCTAAAAGCAACACTAATCTGAATTATTTTCCTAAAAAGTCTGTAGCACTTGAGTCTTCCTTAACTCTGAAAAACTACCAGAAGTAGAACTGAAATTTGCTAGTGAGGTTAACCAACCAAAGATCACCAAGGATGAGACAGCTAGAGAGGAGAACTCCAGCTAAGCAGAGACTGAACTGAAAGCAAGTTAGCCAAGTAGTACCTTTTTTGGCCTGCTTACATACAACCAGTTTGGAGAATTTCCAAGCAGTAAAAAATGAAAAGATTTGAGAACTCTTCCCAAACTCCCAAACAGAGTAGGTAGCCTCACCTACATGATACATGAAGTAGGCCTCTACCACTAAGAACCCCCCATTTTCAGTGTCAGAGCAAGGCCCACTAGGGAAAACCACACACTGACCTATAACTGTTAGGCAAGCCTATACCAATTACCAATTTAAACTGGTCTAAATTTTCACTTGTAAGTATAAAAACACAATGAAAAATTACCAGATGTTATAAGGATGATCAGGAGCTATCAAGAAAACCAAGAAGACCTCAATGAATTAATATCAGGGCAAGAAAGCACAAAAACCTTTTTTAAAAATTCTAATAAACAACCTCAGTAAGACTCAAGAGAAGATTTGAAACAATATTGCAATAATAAAGCAAGAAAAACTGCTAAAAAAAGGTACAGAAATAATAATACTGAAATCAATTCAACAGTTGAACACTAGAAGGAAAAATGAGGAAAACTGAAATGGTAAATTAAAAGAGTATGCTGAGGAATTTACTCAGAATACAAAATAGAAAAAGAAACTGAAATTGTAAGAGAAAAGATACAATGTAGGAAAAATAGAGCCAGATGATACAATATCCAGTATGACAGATTGAAGCAGATGGAAGAAGAAGTAATTAAAGAAATGATAGAGGGAAAAAAAATTTTGAGATAAAACAGAGCTAAGCAGTATATCAAGGCTGTATATTGTCACCCTGCTTATTTAACTTATATGCAGAGTACATCATGAGAAACGCTGGACTGGAAGAAACACAAGCTGGAATCAAGATTGCCGGGCGAAATATCAGTAACCTTAGATATGAAGATGACACCACCCTTATGGCAGAAAGTGAAGAGGAACTCAAAAGCCTCTTGATGAAAGTGAAAATGGAGAGTGAAAAAGTTGGCTTAAAGCTCAACATTCAGAAAACAAAGATCATGGCATCTGGTCCCATCACTTCATGGGAAATAGATGGGGAAACAGTGGAAACACTGTCAGACTTTATTTTTGGGGGCTCCAAAATCACTGCAGGTGGTGATTGCAGCCATGAAATTAAAAGACGCTTACTCCTTGGAAGAAAAGTTATGACTGACCTAGACAGTATATTCAAAAGCAGAGACATTACTTTGCCAACAAAGGTCCATCTAGTCAAGGCTATGGTTTTTCCAGTGGTCATGTATGGATGTGAGAGTTGGACTGTGAAGAAGGCTGAGCGTCGAAGAATTGATGCTTTTGAACTGTGGTGTTGGAGAAGACTCTTGAGAGTCCCTTGGACTGCAAGGAGATCCAACCAGTCCATTCTGAAGGAGATCAGCCCTGGGATTTCTTTGGAAGGAATGATGCTAAAGCTGAAATTCCAGTACTTTGGCCACCTCATGTGAAGAGTTGACTCACTGGAAAAGACTCTGATGCTGGGAGGGATTGGGGGCAGGAGGAGAAGGGGACGACAGAGGATGAGATGGCTGGATGGCATCACTGACTCGATGGATGTGAGTCTGAATGAACTCCGGGAGTTGGTGATGGGGACAGGGAGGCCTGGCATGCTGATTCATGAGGTCGAAAAGAGTTGGACACGACTGAGCGACTGAACTGAACTGAAGACTTCAAAGTCCCACTAAAGGTCAGTAAGAACAAGGAAAGTAAACACATACCTAGACATATTCAGAAATTTCTGAATTCTAAAAAGAAAAGTTTACAGCTTTGAGAAAAATTAATTAACTACAAAGGAAAGAGAACGAAACAGACATAGCAATATTTAGTTCTGAAAGAACTCCATTCACGTATGAGAGCAAAAGAAAGTTTCAGATATGCAAAGTCTCCATGAGTACACCGCTAAGCTAAGTCGCTTCAGTCGTGTCCGACTCTGTGCGACCCCATAGACGGCAGCCCACTAGGCTCCCCTGTCCCTGGGATTCTCCAGGCAAGAACACTGGAGTGGGTTGCCATTTCCTTGTCCAATGCATGAAAGTGAAAAGTGAAAGTGAAGTCGCTCAGTCGTGTCTGACTTTTAGTGACCCCATAGACTGCAGCCCACCAGGCTCCTCGGTCCATGGGATTTTCCAGGCAAGAGTACTGGAGTGGGTTGCCATTGCCTTCTCCGCCATGAGTACACTGCTGCTGCTGCTAAGTCACTTCAGTCGTGTCCGACTCTGTGCGACCCCATAGATGGCAGCCCACCAGGCTCTGCCATCACTGGGACTCTCCAGGCAAGAACACTGGAGTGGGTTGCCATTTCCTTCTCCACATGAGTACACTACTTATGTACTTATTCTGAAAAACAATTACTAGTGAATGTGTTCCAGTCAGATACACAGTGAATTAGAACAGGGAATTTTAAAAGGCAACTGTGGGGACTTCCCTGGTAGGCCAGTGGCTAAGATTCTGAACTCCCAATGTAGGCAGCCTGGGTTCCATCCCTGGTGAGAGAAGTAGATCTCACGTGCTAGAATTTAAAGATCCTGCATGCAGCAACTAAGACCAAACAACCAAATAAATAATTTTTTTTAAAAACATAGTTGTAGTACAAAAACAGGAGTGGTGGGCAAGCTGGAGCTAAATAATTTTGACAATGTACTTATAAAGATTGAAGCAGATTTTAATAAAGAATTCATAAAATAAGACATACATGAAAAACTGTAATTCAACATACTGTATAGCATTAGGAACTATAGCCATTATCTTGTAATAACTTTTAATTAAGTATGATCTATAAAAATAGTGAATACCTGAAACTAATACTTTAAATCAGCTGCAATTGAAAAAAAGGATAATCTGAAACTAAATTCTAAATTATTTAACAATGTGAAACTAGCAAATAAACTTAAATTTTGATTAAACGTGGTCTTGATAAAGGTGATCATGAATTCTATTTTTAATGCTAATAAATATAAGGTCTGCTGCTAAGCCGCTCCAGTCGTGTCCGACTCTATACGACCCCATAGATGGCAGCCCACCAGGCTCCCCAGTCCCTGGGATTTCCAGGCAAGAACACTGGAGTGGGTTGCCATTTCCTTCTCCAATGCGTGAAAGTGAAAAGTGAAAGTGAAGTCTCTCAGTCGTGTCCGACTCTCAGTGATCCCATGGACTGCAGCCTACCAGGCCCCTTCGTCCATGGAATTTTCCAGGCAAGAGTACTGGAGTGGGGTGCCATTGCCTTCTCCAAATATAAGGTCAATCGATTTATTAAAAATGAGTAAAAATACTATTTATACAACTAAAAAGAGCTAACATATATTAAGGGTTTATTCTTAATGTGTCAGGCAGCATTTTAAGGGCTTTACATATAATAATTCATTAATCCTTACAATAACTTCATGACAGAGATCCAGGTACTATCATTGCCCCGGTTTAACTTACAGAAAACAAATGGAGAGACATTCTTAAGTACCTTGCCCATGGTTACTAAGTTTGCAAATGGAGGAGTTAAGATCTGAATCTAAGCTATGAGGCACCCTAGCCCTCTG
Organism: Bos indicus; assembly: GCF_029378745.1. Taxonomy (NCBI): domain Eukaryota; kingdom Metazoa; phylum Chordata; class Mammalia; order Artiodactyla; family Bovidae; genus Bos; species Bos indicus. The sequence continues at coordinate 18,464,139 of NC_091788.1, read as the reverse complement.
AACCAGTAGTATGTTCTACTGCTTCTAATTTGAATAGCTTAAAACCTGAATAGTATAAAACCTTCAAACCCCTGGAAGAAGAGAGAAACAAAGCAATCAATCCAGCAAAATTCAAGGAAAAAGAAAAAGTAGCAGGAACACGTACAAATGGAAAATATAAAATAATATATTATGAGGGACTTCTCTGGCAGTCCAAAGCAGGTGGCGCGGGTTTGATTCCTGGTCAGGAAATTAAGATTTTATATGCACACAAAGCAGCAGCACAGCCCAAAAAAAATGAGTAAAGACCAAATATATTGGAACCTTATTAATGACATGGAAACATGAAATATATTGCTGGATGAAGTAAAAATAAGGCACAACAGACAAGTATGTTATGATTCAATCTATATTAAACACACATATTTATAATCTAAATGGACATTTAGGTGTTTTACAATGGGTAGATTACAGAGAACAGAATGTTCATTTAATCTGCAATATTTAAATGTTTACAATAATTATATATAAACTGAAAAGGAGATCCATTTTCTTTAAATAAAAAAGTGTAGATGCTGTCACAAGCACTTATCTTTTCTTAGCTACAATTGGCACATAGCAGGGATTTAACATTTGCTAAATGAATGTATGGCTATCTCTAAGACTGAGGTACCACCTGACTCTATCAGGTCACCATCAAGAGAAGCAAAGAAATAAAACAACACTCAGAATGTTCTTCATAATGTGTTTTTAGCTGCTTACTTAAACACTCATATATTTGTTTCTCTACATGATTTTTAGGCTAACACAACTAGTGGACTGAGCATCAAATGTGTCTTCTGTCTGATAACAAGTTCCCTAAATACATATTATACGAAACCTATGGTGCCAAAGATGCACTTTTATCAAACACCAAGAAACAAAAAACACTTTGAATCAAACTATAGCACATCATCAAAATATCTGATTTCAGAGAAGTTAAAATTTTTAAATGAACATTTCAGAATCAATGAAATATAGCAACATAGCAATTCTCATTCTCAGAAAGTCTAACAGCTATCATTATAATGAACTCTTACTATGTACCAAGTACCATGTTAGTGCTTTTACACATTTTACTCCATTCATTATTCATGGCAGAAGACATTATGAAGAGGTGGCAAGAATACATAGAAGAACTATACAAAAATGATCTTCATGACCCACATAATTATGATGGTGTGATCACTCACCTAGAGCCAGACATCCTGGAATGTGAAATCAAGTGGGCCTTAGAAAGCATCACTACGAACAAGGCTAGTGGAGGTGATGGAATTCCAGTTGAGCTATTTCAAATCCTGAAAGATGATGCTGTGATGCACTCAAAGATGATTGCTGCACTCAATATGCCAGCAAATTTGGAAAACTCAGCAGTGGCCACAGGACTAGAAAAGGTCAGTTTTCATTCCAATCCCAGAAAGGCAATGCCAAAGAATGTTCAAACTACCGCACAATCGCACTCATCTCACACGCTAGTAAAGCAATGCTCAAAATTCTCCAAGCCAGGCTTCAGAAGTACATGAACTGTAAACTTCCAGATGTTCAAGCTGGATTTAGAAAAGGCAAAGGAACCAGAGATCAAATTGTCAACATTCGTTGGATCATCGAAAAGCAAGAAAGTTCCAGAAAAACATCTATTTCTGCTTTACTGACTATGCCAAAGCCTTTGACTGTGTGGATCACAATAAACTGTGGAAAATTCTGAAAGAGATGGGAATACCAGACCACCTGACCTGCCTCTTGAGAAACAGATATGCATGTCAGGAAGCAACAGTTAGAACTGGACATGGAAAAACAGACTGGTTCCAAAAGGTCAAGGCTATTGTCACCCTGCTTATTTAACTTCTATGCAGAGTACATCATGAAAAAGACTGGCCTGGATGATGCAGATGACACCACCCTTATGGCAGAAAGCAAAGAAGAACTAAAAAGCCTCTTGATGAAAGTGAAAGAGGAGAGTGAAAAAGTTGGCTTAAAGCTCAACATTCATAAAACTAAGATCATGGCATCTGGTCCCATCACTTCATGGGAAATAGATGGGGAAACAGTGGAAACAGTGAAATAATTTTATTTTTTGGGGCTCCAAAATCACTGCAGATGGTGACTGCAGCCATGAAATGAAAAGACGCTTGCTCATTGGAAGAAAAGTTATGACCAACCTAGACAGCATATTCAAAAGCAGAGACGTTACTTTGCCAAAAAAGGTCTGTCTAGTCAAGGCTATGGTTTTTCTAGTAGTCATGTATGGATGTGAGTGTTGGCCTATAAAGAAAGCTGAGGGCCGAAGAATTGATGCTTTTGAACTGTGGTGTTGGAGAAGACAATTGAGAATCCTTTGGACTGCAAGGAAATCCAACCAGTCCATCCTAAAGGAAATCAGTCCTGAATATTCACTGGAAGGTCTGATGTTGAAGCTGAAACTCCAATACTTTGGCCACCTGATGTGAAGAACTGACTCATTTGAAAAGACCCTGATGCTGGGAAAGATTGAAGGCAGGAGGAGAAAGGGACAACAGAGGATGAGATGGTTGGATGGTATCACCGGCTCAATGGACTTGAGTTTGTGTAAACTCCAGAAGTTGGTGATGGACAGTGAGGCCTGGCGTACTGCAGTCCATGGGGTTGCAAAGAGTCGGACACGATTGAGCGACTGAACTGACTGATTCTTCATGGAAACCTTATGAGACAGATGCTGTCATCATTCTCATTTTACAGGTAGGGAAACAAGGCTCAGAGAGGCTAAAAAAAAAAAAAGAAAAAAACCTGTCTATAATCAAACAAGGAGTAAGTAGAAAGGTCAAGATTTGAACAAAGTAGTCTCACAGCACCAGATAGTCTCAAAATTTGTCTTTACTGCCTAAGACAAAGCACTAGTCCCTTTAGAAGAGAAAACAAAATGGTTCAGGCGTGAAATTCTTAAAGAAATCTATCAGGGATCATATAGTACACTTTGTTGCCAGATGAAATCCTATATTCTGCTGTAGGAAATGGAGAGCCACTGAGGGGTTTTGCCAGGGATCTAATATGATATAAGAATGGAATTTGGAATATCTCAAGAAATAAAGAGCTTGCAATATCCCTTAGGTGAAAAGTAACACTGCAAGTGTTAGTCTCCAGTCGTGCCTGACTCTCTGTGACCCTACGGACTGTAGTCTACCAGATTCCTCTGTCCGTGAGATTTCCCAGGCAGGAATACTGGAGTGGGTTGCCATTTTCTTCTCCAGGGGATCTTCTCGACCCAGGGATCGAACCCAGGTCTCCTGCATTGCAGATGGAATCTTTACTGTCTGAGCCACCAGGGAAGCCCATCCCATAGGTAATCTTTCCTAAATATAATTTCATGCATCATTAACCTTGGTGAGATTTCTGAATGTATTTTTAGGTGTCCTTAAAAGGACTGGGCGACCCTTTTTTTGCCAACCACACATCTTACCCTCGAGCAGTCCGTGCTGTTACTATAAGTTGCAGGGCTTTGGCCTGCAGCCTCATGTGATGGATAATCACCACCTGCTTATTCTCCACGCCACTATACATGAACTCCATTTTGTAGGTTTCTTCCATGATCTATAAGGAAAACAGCAGCACAGAATTCTGAGTGAAACCAGATCTGACCAGAGTTTTTTTTTAAGGCCTAAGCTTTAATTCTGATCTGAGATTTTTAAGTGCCTATGTTTATGGAAATTGATATAATTTCAGAGAAATTAATATTCATGTTAACAGAAATTTTTAAGTCTTGTGAAAAGAGAATTACTTTGTCAATTAAAATAACAAAGTCATCTGGTAATATTATTCAGTTGATGACATAAAGATATGAAAGTTTACACACTTAGATAAAACTGTAAAGCACTGCTTGTAACTCTAAAGCAAATTCACTTCGCGTGGCAGCAAATGGATATATATAGAAACGTAATCTTCAAGAAAGGCCCTCAAGAGTTTAGTATCAGAAACCATTACCCAGCTGTTAGTCATCTAGTCTGCTCCATGAGCTGGGTCTGTCAGAGGGATTTTACGGAGGGAATCAGTGCAGAAAACAGTATCTGTGACCTCAGCTCAAGCCCAGTGCATCTTAAGCTCTTATTCTATTCTATCCAAGGCAGCGACTCCCTCTAATGATGTTTCTCTTTCCCTTCTGTGGTTTTTGAAGGCACTGAGTCGGAAAAATGACTCCAGGTTCTCCTACAACTGACAGTAAGGTATATTTCCTAATAACACAGTGCCTCAGTTTCCCTAACTATAAACGCAGAAGAAACAGCACCAACATAGTAAAATTTAAAGGATTAAATGGGGCGTGGAAGGTGCTTAACACAGTAACTATCACATGAAAGCGCAGTACTAGTCACTCAGTCGTGTCTGACTCTTTGTGACCCATGGACTGCAGCCCGCCAGCCTCCTCCGTCCACCCGATTCTCCAGGTAAGAATACTGGAGTGGGTTGCCATTTCCTTCTCCAGGGGATCTTCTTGATCCAAGAATCGAACCTAGGTTTCCCATCTTGCAGGCAGACTCTACATCTGAGCCACCAGGGAGCCCACCTGTCGCATGGAAATGGTAATTCCTTTCTCTCTTCCAGATTACTGCTTCCTGGTCCCATCCCTCCCAACATGGCCCATCTCCAGTCTGCAGTCATTAAGTTCTACTCCCCTACAAGCCACATGGTAGGTCTGAGAGGGGGACTAGATTAGAGATCAAGCAGAATAGTGGAAAGAAAACAGACTCTGGGTATCAGAGGATCTGAGGTCAAGTCTCTGATTTACTACCTATAGCTCTCTGACTATAACCTTGCTGAGTGCTGTTTCATCTGTAAAATGGACTCAATACTTACTCCTACCTAATGGGGTGTGTGTGTGTGTGCACACGCACGCCATGCAGCTTTCAGGATCTTAGTTCTCTGACCAGGGACTGAACCTGTGCCCCCTTTAGTGAAAGCACAGAGTCCTAACCATTGGACTGCCAGGGAAGTTCCACCGAATGAGATTATTAGGAGGATTAAGTAAAATAGACTTGAAATCATTTAGTGAACTATAATGTAACAGTCATAGTCACCATCATTATCTTCCAATTGGGTCATAGTTAGTCATATACAAACTTACCGTTAGGAAGGCATGACCCAGAAGAGCAAATGCCATTACCCAAAAATGAAGGGAAATTGCTCAAAACTAGGAAGAAAGACACTTAAGGCAAGTAAAATTAAATTCTACTTAATGAACTGAGGAGAAACATAAGGACCTTTAAATATTCAAGAGATGGTTAAAGAAATGAGAGAGATGGTACAGGCTGAAATTATAAACAACCTCGAAATGAGTTCAGCTACATTTTCAGATGACAGACTCATGATATTATTATTCAATTTTAGCATATCTGAAATTTGTTGTTGTTTAGTCACCAAATTGTGTCCAACTCTTTTGTAATCGCATGGATTACCAGGCTCCTATAGCCCACCAAGCTCCTCTGTCCATGTGATTGCCCACGCAAGAATACTGGAGTAGGTTGCCATTTCCTTCTCCAGGGGATCTTCCCTACCCAGGGATCAAACCCACATCGCCTTCATTGGCAGACAGATTCTTTACCACTGAGCCAACAGAGAAGTCCCCATTTCTGAAATACAAATTAATATTTTAGAACACAAAAGAAATCTTAGAAATCAGAGAGATTAAGTAACTTGCTCTTTATCACTTAGCAAATTAGAGGCAGACATGGGAACAGAACCAAAGCCCCCTGACTCGAAAGCCGGTGCTGTGTCCCCTAATTATGCTGCTCCTCGTATCACTATCTTCTGTCACAGGCTGGAAGTGGGGAGCCACAGCAGAGCCTTGTGAAGTCCTCTGACTCTAACTAACTTAGAGAACACAATTTCTGGACAAATACCTATCTGAGGAGAAGGTCTCAATAAGCTTACCTGTTTTGCTGCTGCTGAGGCCAAATCACTCTGCTTCAAATATAAAGGGGCGGCCACATTCCACAGCTTTTCCTGCAGGGCCTAACAAGTCAGCAGAGGATAGAACCAGAGGTCATAAAGACTGCATATCATTTAAGACTTTAGAGTTCATTTTACTTTGAAAATTTACTGTGATCAAGACCCCCTCTCAGTCTTACTCTTTTAAGCCAAAGTAGAGACCAATGATTTGGGCCAAATGCAATCCTCCCCCATTCAATTCGTGGCCCAAAGACCCCATGCCCCAGACCATAGCTTTGCAAGCAAAGTGCAGGAGACATGAAGGCCTTATCACAATGTCCAGGCAAGCTAGGCTTCTGAGGTCTGGGACCTCCTGATCTCAAAGCCCATGGACTACCCTGACAGCCCAGACCCTTCTTCCTTGACTTGATTCCTTTTTCTTTGCTCTATGCTCACTATCTGTGAATACCCCTATCACCTGACCAACATACTCAAATAAAAAATCAAGATTTCCTAGATTTCTCGCTAACTCTCCATATTCAAAACTATCACTTATAGCCACGAATTTTACCTTTCATCTCTCTCCTCTCCTATCCATCCATATGGCATCTCATCTAGACCTCTGCTATAGTCTCTTATTTTCACAGTCCTTCTTAATTATAGACACAATGACAGTTCAGAAAACCTAGACTTACACTGTCCAATAGAAATATAACATAAGCCATGGATGTGATTTTACATTTCCTAGTAGTTACATCTTTGAAATTAAAAAAAAAAGACAGAAAAATAACAATAACCAAAAAATGTAAAAAGAGACAGGTGAAATTAATTTATCAATACAATTTATTTAACCCAGTATATACACTATGCAATCAATAGTTTAAAAATTATTAACGAGATAGTTCACATTTTTTCATACTAAGTCTAAGAAATCCAGTGTGTATTTACACTTACAGCACATCTCAATATGAACATTTAAAGTGCTCAACAGTTACATGTACCTAGTGACTATCAGACAGCAGCAAGTCTGGAGTATTAACACAGAAATTTTTAAATTATACTACTAAATCACACTACCACTAACAGAGTTACTGTTTTCGAATATTTGCTTCCAATAATTTCTCATATACATGTTTTTTATGTAGTTGTAGTTGTAGAAATCAGAGTAATTTTGTATGCTTTTTGGGGTGTGTGTGCGCTAAGTCACCTCAGTCATGTCTGACTCTTTGAAATCCTATGGACTGTAGCCCACCAGGCTTCTCTGTCCATGGAATTTTCCAGGCAAGAATACTGAAGTGGGTTGCCATTTCCTCCTCCAGGGGATCTTCCTGACCTAGGGATCGAACCTGTGCCTCTTAGGACTCCAGCATTGGCAGGTGGGTTCTTTACCACTAGCGCCACCTGGGAAGCATTTGGGTATATAACATTATATCACATTTTGAAGTAATCTCTTCTCTTTTACTACTAAAGAAAAGTAGATTCTTTTCGAAGGCCTTTTGGTATTCCAATGCAGAAGATAGCAAGCCAAGGAAGAAGGAAGAAGACCAATGTTGACATGGCACTCACTATGTACCAGACAATAGACCATGGGTTTTCACATGCTGCTTGCTACCAATTCTTACCTGGGTAGAGTAATTATTAGCCTTGTTTTGTAGAAACTTATGCTTCCCTGGTGGCTCCAATGGTAAAGCGTCTGCCTGCAGTGCAGGAGACCTGGGTTTGATTCCTGGGTCGGGAAGATCCCCTGGAGAAGAAAATGGCAATCCACTCCAGCACTCTTGCCTGGAAAATCCCATGGACGGAGGAGCCTGGTAGGCTGCAGTCCATGGGGTCGCTAGGAGTTGGACACAACTGAGCGACTTCACTTTCACTTTCTATAGAAACTTGGAAAAGCCAAATAACTGTGCAAAGGGACATAAAGGAACTTTGGGGGATAATGGAAATGTTCTACATCTTAACTGTGCTAGTGGTTACAAAGATATATATATTTGAATGAATCTATCTAGCCAATTTAGGACTGTTTAAATCCCAACCTACTTTAGTGTACACATCCATTTTCACATGTATACATACACCTAATCACCCTAAAATCACATATCTTACAGTGGCTAATAATTTCTGACTCCTTCATTTATTCTGACTTTGGTCAAATATCACTAACAGCTTTGAAGACTAACAACACTTAGAACTAAAGCCAAGGTAAAGTTTTATCAAGTGAGAGGGCTCTCCAAAATCAGACGTTTGAATTAACAGCAGAACTCTGCTGCAGAAGCTGACAGCTGTTGAGCTAGTTTAACTGGTTTTCAACTCAGTAAACTGAAACAGCCTTTTGGTACTAACTTGCTACACACACACATACATATATATACATGTAATCTAACTACCTACTATGAAATGCCAGCAAGTTGGCCCTTTTAAGAGCAATGAAATCAACCTTTGACTGATTTGACTTTGACAAAATGAAATTAGCATTACAAAAATATATATGTTTATATAAGATCTTTGCTAATCAAATTATTTAAAAACAGTTAAAATCCTTGGGATTCTAATGCAACTGATTATCCAATCTGCTCCAATTATATAATGAAAGAATTCTCCCAAATTAAAAAATTAAAATTCCTATATAAGTTAACAATTCTTTAATTAGAGACAAATGTAATCATACTTCAGAGTACATAATTTCCCCATTGCTAAGCAGTTGCATAAGACCATATATTTTTCCACTTAAGGCCTCAAACACTGCTGAATCCATTAAAGCACATTCTTAGCATCATATTCAAGAACAAAATGGATTCAAACTAACCTTAATGAGAAGAAGTTGACACCTAAGATAGGTAGCAGAGAAGTCAGCTACTCCCGCCAATTCAGACTGAAGTTCTCCAAGCCTTTGCAGATCCCTGCCATAAATAAAACCCCAAGTCAAACAGAGAATAAGGATAATGACAACAATTAAAGATCATGTCAAAAGCATTTACCATTTTATACCTAGTAAATTGATTAAAAAAAATTTAAATGACAGAACCCAGTGCTGAAGTGGTTATAATGAAACTGGTTCACTTACATTTTGATAGCAGTTTAAGTTGATATAATTCTTCTGGAAAGTAAAACCAAAAGGCATACATATAATCAAATAATTTGATAAGTAGTTTTATCCTGAGAGATAGCAGGGAAATATTATCCTGAGAGATAGCAGGGAAATATTCAAAACAAATGAAATGTTTTATGCCCCACAATATTCACTGTTGTATGGACTATTACAGTAAAACACAGTAATTATTTAAATAGTTAATGGTAGAGGAATTATTAAATAAATTACTGTACATCCAGTCAATGGAATATAAGGTATATGATCTCAATTATATAAAAACTATACACACACACACACACACATGAAAAAGACAGCAAACTGTTTTCTGGATAGAGGAATTAGGGTGTTTTTATTGCCTTCTCCCAACTATGCTTTATTTTCCAAATGTTTTATACAATGGACAAGTATGTTTTATATCATCAGAAAAAAATTTTTTTAAGTATTGTAGTGGGCTCTATTGGCTGCCTACCTAATTCATGCTCTGCTGCTGCTGCTAAGTCGCTTCAGTCGTGTCCGACTCTGTGCGACCCCATAGACAGCAGCCCAAGAGGCTCCCCTATCCCTGGGATTTCCCAAGCAAGAACACTGGAGTGGGTTGCCATTTCCTCCTCCAATGCACGAAAGTGAAAAGTGAAAGTGAAGTCGCTCAGTTGTGTCCAACTCTTAGCAACCCCATGGACGGCAGCCTACCAGGCTTCTCAGTCCATGGGATTTTCCAGGCAAGAGTACTGGAGTGGGTTGCTATTGCCTTTTCCGAATTTATGCTCTACTTCTTCCTAATAATGTGAACCCTTCCTACTTCCTACTAAGTGAACCCTGATTTTGTTCAAGAGATGTCCCCAAACCTAGTTCTAGGTAGAGTACAACTGGGTTAAACCAATTGGTACATGTCATCTCCCTGGTTATGTGACCTTATCAGTCCTACTTGGAAGGAAAGGATTTATTATTTTTTTTCTGGCTGTGATGTGTGGCATGCAGCAATCTTAGTTCCTGACCAGGGATCAAACCTGTGCCTCCTGCAGTGGAAGAATGGAGCCCTAACCACTGGGATCCCCCCGGAAATTCCCTGGAAGGACTCTTATTTGAAACGTGAAGCACGTTTGATGGTGGTCTCCGAATCACTCATGCTCCCTCTTTCTCTCACTAAACTGAACAAGAATGTTTTATAGTCCTGATTACCAATGGCAGCCATACTGCAACTCTAAAAGAAAAAAGCCTTGGGATAAAGCAAATGTTGAGGACAAGAAAAATCCAAAGAGGCAGAGAGAAACTGGGTCCTTAATGATATAAATGAACTACTTAACCATACCATACTTAGAACTAACAATCCATCTCAAGAAAATTCATAGAAAGCTGCCTGTTTTCTTAAGGTCCATATCAAGATTTCATATAGTAATCGTAACTGTGGGAAACCTAAAGATTTGGCTAATAAGAGAAGTTAACTCTTTCAGAGCTGCCATAATATATCATGTTTCAGAGCAGCCTATACAAAACTGTCCACTGGACTAAGTCTCTCCCTCTTATCTTGGGCAACTTTCTGATAGCTAGTGCTGCCTCCTTGGTACCAAAAAGGAGATGCCCCGGAAAGGGGTGAAGAGAGAATTATTTCCAAAGTGACTGAATAAATTGGGGTCTGTGGCTTACACTATTGTCTCTGAGTTTTGGTGGTTTGAGCTGATCCTGGAGAGCCTGTTCATGTGTGGAAATCTATCACAATGAATGGCAAGACCCTGTACTAGCAAACCACACCTGTAAAATGCTATTTTGGTGGCCAGCTGGTCTCTCCCTTTTTGCACCACTAACATCTATCTTGCAAAAGATGGCTCTGAATCATTCTACTTTGGAACCATATCATCTACAGACAGATTCTGCCTTCTCTTACATTACAGAGAACACTGACCAGCTGACTATACATTAGCTGACCGTTCCCAAGTGTTAAGTCATTCTACCATCCTTGAACTGTAACGATTATTCTGAGTTGCACAAAATAAGATGCAACCCAACTAGCTACAGGAAATCTGAACTATTATACAAACAAAAATAGAAAATTTCTAGCCCTGCTCAAAACATTCTGTGTCCCAGTGTTTCCTCCCTATATCTTTCTATGCCCACAATCCTTAGGAAGCCTCAGTTCAGACATTCATTAGGAGACTACGGACTCGTTAATGAAAAAGGTACAAAAAGCACCGTCTATGTGTACTGTACTAGGTGTGACGGGTGTTTCCTTACTTGAGCACATTTAATCCTTACAACGTGAACTGCAATTACAGGCATACATCAGAAAATCCTGGGATCAGTTCCAAACCACCACAAATAAAGCAAACATCACAATAAAGTTAGGCATGCAAACTCTTTCCCCATACACATAAAAGTTATGTTTATACTACACCGGAGGTTACTAAGTGAACAATAGCACTGTGTCTAAGAAAACAGTAGAAGTACCTTAATTTAAAAACAATTTTTGTTAAAAAATGCTAACCATCATCAGAGACTTCAGCAAGCTATAATCTTTTTGCAATAGTTACATTAAAGATCACTGATCACAAATGACCATAACAAATATGATAATAATGAAAAAGTCTTAAATATTGTGAGAATTACCAGAATGTGAAGAGATACAAAATGAGCAAAAAATGCTAGAAAAATGACACTGACAGACTTGCTTGACACAAGCTGCTGTGGAGTTTCGCCCCCTCCCCCAGCCCATTTTTCTTGATGAATCTGGCTAAAGATTTATCGATTTTGTTTATTTTATCAAAGGGATAAAATAAAAAGCTTTTAGGAATTTCACTGGTGGTACAGTTGGTAAGAGTCTGCCTGTCAATGCAGGGGACCCAGATGGGTTCAATCCCTGGTCCAGGAAGATTCCACATGCTGCCGAGCAACTCAGCCCAGGGCCACAACCACTGAAACCCCTGTACCCAGCGCCCAGGCTCCACAACCAGAAAAGCCACTGCAATGAGAATCCTAGGCACTGCAACTAGAGAAGCCCTTGCTCTCTGCAAGTAGGGAAAGTCTGCGTGTAGCAATGCAGACCCAATGCAACCGAAAATAAAATAATAAAAAAAAGAACCAGCTTTTAATTCCATCAGCCTTTTCTATTGTTCTTTTAGTCTCTTATTTATTTCTGCTGTGATTTTATGACTTCTCTCCTACTAACTTTGGGTTTTGTTTGTCCTTCTTTCTATCGTTGCTTTAGGTGTAAACTTGGGTCATCTGAGATTTTTCTTGGTTCTTGAGTTAAGACTGTATCACTGTAAACTTCCCTCTAAGGACTGTTTTTGCTACATCCATTGGTTCTAGATTGTCAGGTTTTCATTTTCATTTTACTCCAGGTATTTTTTACCTTTCCTGTTTGATTTGAAACAAGTCTTTAGATTTTAAACCTCACTGTACTAGATCTTTCATATCATACACTGTTTATCCAGAAACAGAGCAGTGTGTTGACAGAAGGACTCTAACAACCTAGGCTCTAGTCTAGGCCTTTGCTGTTCCTTGCCTTTGACAGTTTCCTCCCTTCCTCACTTGACAAATTTATATTCATTCTTCTGGTCACTGCTTAAGCCATGAATGGAAGGGTTAAACCCCGCTTCCATCTTTTAGAAAACCCTGTACTTACTGTATCGTGTGGGAAGCACAATATTGCTTGCCTTATTTACCCAACCAGGCTGTAAGATCCCCTGTAACAGGGACTGTGTCTTGTTATGACTGTGTCCCTTTTTCCCAGCACAATGCTTGACATACGATGGGTGCTGAAAAACCATATAACTAATTAAGGAACCCAGGCTCCCTCACTCATTGTAAAAGTTGGATAATTCTCACATGATTGTTTTCAAATTCAATGAAACAATGTACATAATACACTTAGAAGGGTGCATACATAGTGGACACTTAATAGAAAATAGTTCTTGTTATAATCAAGGATAGCAGAGCCTTACAAAGGATCAAATCCATGAGACTGAAGATGAGGTATAAGCAGAAGAAAATGCCATCTATAAAAATCTTAGAAGTTTTCCTTCCTGGTTAAGCCATCATAACTAAAGTTTTCAACAAATACTTACTCAGCTCCTATAAAGCACCCAAAATACAGTAGTGAACACTAAGTAGTTATGTCAAGTTCTAAAAACAAACCAAAAATTCATCCCCCAGGACCATCACTGAACTATAGCAGTGAGGTGAAATCTTAGTTGGGTGACATGCCTGCTTAGATTACAATGAAGGACAATGTGTATGACAGTGAATTTTGTTTGTTTGATACTAGTACTAACAAGTAAATGGCCACAGTCTTAATCAGAGAAACTTCTGTATGAAATCTGGACTAAGTTCATTTTTCAACAACTATAGAAAATGTAAATTCTGCAGAACCCCAGGGGCCATTTGATCTATTCTTCACAGATATAAGAATCCCTTTCACTGCTGCATATCAGACGGCATCAGTTTGAGAGTCAAACAAAGCTAGATTTAAATCTCAGTTCTACTTCCTAACAAACTGCTTCATTTCCTCAAATTTCTACTTCTTTGTGAAATGGTTCACAACATCTAACTGCAATAATGTTTGTAAAACATAGTAGGTGATCAGTTAACTACTGTACCACCTGCTTTCCTTTCCAAATTTTTCACCATCCTGGCCACCTTTCTCAAGAATGCACTTAATGAAAAACAGTGCTCAGGACGGACCACAGCAGTAGAACGGTCATCTGACCAGCCCACAGCCCAGCAGCACTATCACTTCATAAAACCGAGATCATGACGGTGACTCAACCAAGGTGTTTACTGAAGTCAAACACCAGTGGTCTACCTAGTGGAGGGCCAGGGTGGATCTGAAAGGAATAGTGTATAGCATCTTTGTGTTTCTGTTGTATATGGGTGATTTGGAGATTTATCTTTTTTTCCCCTTTGGTTTTTTCCAAATATTGTTTAATAAAGTTTCATTAGCTTAAAAAAAAAAAGCCAGCATTGCAGCTAATGACCAAACTAGCTAACTTTCATGCATTCTGTACTTTCTTTTTTTTTTTTTGGTTTCATTCTGTACTTTCTTAATGCCAACTGGTTAGTAAAGTGTCAAGGATAAAACTTAAATGTTTATTTAGGTGTGGTTGAGTCGGAAGTAGAGCTTATTTTCCTAGGCTCAGTGCCAACAACTTCAGTAGCAGCCTCTAAATTTAATCACCTTAGTGAGGGAGCAGATGAGAAAGAAAATGTGATTGAGGCAGCACTTCAGGGTCAGCAAACTTTTTCCATAAAGGATCAGATAGTAAATACTTTAGGCTTTGCCATCCATAGTGTCTCCATGGTAACTACTCAGCTGGACCACTGCAGCAGGAAAGCAGCTGCTAAATGCTGTGTCTCAACCAAACCCTATTTACAGAGGCAGACAGATACTGCCTTTGCTAAAGGCAAACGGGATTCATTTCTTTTCAGATCATTCAGGACATTCCAACAGAGCCTGACAGTCTGCTGATTGTTATCAATATCCTTCCCTTCTTCCTCAGTAACAGAGTCACCATGCGCTAACTAAGCACTGGTCACTTGAAACAAAAACTACCTTGCCTAGCCCCTCACAGCTAGATATAGCTATGTGACTTAAGTTCCACTCAATGAGACACAAGGAACATTAGAATATGTAACTTTGTGGGAAATGTCTTTAAAGGGGGTGCTTGTAGAAATGATGCCCTTCTACTCTTTCCTATTTTCTCGAGGTTGGATTATAAAGGAGACAGTTAAAGTTTGGATCTTCAGGCAAAGGCCACTTGATGCCGAAGATGGAGAAACAAGAAAGAATGAGTCTAGGTTATCAGCCACCTCAGCTGTCTGCCTGTGAGAAAGAATTAACTTTTCCTCTTGTTTAAACCACTATTAGTTGCATTTTCTGTTACCCAAACTAATATATATATATATATATATATATATATATATATATATATATAAATAAAAGAAAAGCTGAAAACAGCTTCTTTGCTAACCATTTCTAGTTTAGTACTAATCATCAATCTAGTCATGAACACAAACCTTTTCTTTGTAATATGCTTAAACCATAATCTAATTCAAAATAAAAACATCATAAAATCATGTCAACAGAATCAGAAAAATCAACCTATAACCAACATTAGAAATCATAAGGGTCAAGCCAAGCATAACGACATTAACTCGGTCAAAGGAAAAGGATGATCAGTCACCTCACCTGATGGTAAACTCTAGCAGCTCCTGGGTTCCCTGAGGGTCAAGGTGCTGAAGACTGTATACCCTTTCAAGGCTCTGCTGCAGGAACTGATGGGAAGGATCCTCATGAGGTGTGATATTGGGAGAAAGACCTGATGACACTAGCTTTCTACCTGGTAACTAAGCAAACACAGTGGGGTTACAGCACCATCAAACTCTGTGGCTCGACTTTTGGTAAAACAAAGAAACCAGGGGAAAAAATGTGAGTCAAACAAAGAAAAGGAAAAAAGAGCTAGGTAACTCTGTAAATAATCTTTTTCTCCTTCCTCAGCTTAAGTGGGAGAAAGGGAAAGAGAGAAAAAATGAACATGCAGCCATGCCACAAGCTGCAAGCTGCAAGCTATAAGCTGCAAGGAGAAAAAGAAAAGAGAATGGTATAATGTTATTTTCTATCGTTAACTGAAATAAATGGGCTAACCACAGAAAGGAGACTAAAAATTAATGCCACATTTATTTTTAACCTTTATTGACTATTCACTTCATAAAAGACTGATGATTTATTCCCAAGTAAATTTTTGTATTAAAAAAATTTTATAGCATGCTATCAAAATGTTTTATATTATGATAATTAAGAATTATAATTCTTGTTCTTACTGCTAAAAGTGGTTACCTTTCAAGAAAGGGATGAGAAGTTTATAGTTTTTAGTTTAAATTTTCTAACTATGTACATATATTATTCTAAATTAAGTCATTTAGAGTTATTTAAGTAGGGATGAGTAAATTCAAATAAAGAGCTTAACAAAGTGCCCGCACAAAGCATTCAGTGTTTGCTATTATCATCAGTATGGTGATCAGTATATTATCAGTATGATTCATCAAAAATGTTTTCTTTCTATATCTCTTAAGTTTTTAAAATAACATTTTATTATTAAAAAATAAACTTATTGAGAATCATATCTATATATAATTATTAAAATGTAACAGGATCTAATCCTTGATTTAAAATATGCTGTTTCAGAAACTTCCCTGGCAGTTCAGTGGTTAAGATTCCATGCTTCCCAAGCAGGGGGTGTGGGTTCCATCTCTGGTCAGGGGTCTAAGATCCCACATACTGTATGACGTGGCCAAAAAATTTTAAAATAAATAAATAAAATAAGAAATATTCCAGGCTTCTTCTTGCCTAATATAACATAGTCAATAACCCAGGTACATTCAAAAAATGAATGTTCTTAAAAGGTAAAGGATTCAGAAGCAGGAGTACAAAATAAGAGTTACAGAGAATTAATGAATGTATTTTCAGAAAATATACAGTCTGCTTTCTGCTATTTACCACAAAGGACTAAAAATCAAACAAGCAAAAACACGGACAAAAGATGTTTTCAACATACTCTCAAGGCAGGAACAAGATGAGAAAGACTGTCTCGAAGGTAGGCATAGTGCCTGAAGGTGTGATCTGAGAACAATGCAGGCATCGTTGGACACGTTTTAGCAGCATTGAAAATAAGAACCAAAACTGCAATGTCTGAAAAACAGGTGCATTAAGGAAACTTGGAGGTATTAAAGGTTGAGCCTGGCCAGAATTTTGTGCCTGTACTTCTAAGCCCTCAGATTCCTGCTAAATGACTACAATTTTTCTAACAAACAAATGCAGATTCGAAGAGCTATATAAACCTCACACCAAATTTCCCCAATTACCCCTCCAATTACCAAAGAAAGGTTGTTCTATTTATTTATTTTTAGTTCTACCAGTTTATTGCTACCAACCCATCTCCCTGCACCCTCATGCACACATGCTCAGTCGTGTAACCCCATGGACTGCAGCCCGCCAGCCTCCCCTGTCCATGGACTTTTCCAGGCAAGAATACTGGAGTGGGTTGCCATTTCCTTCTCCAAGAAAGGTTGTTTTAAATTATGTCTGTTGATGAGAATACTAACAAATAGAAACTTTGGTACAATGCCTACTAAAGTATATACTGGCACAACCTCTTTGAATAATAACTTGATACAAGATTATAGGCTTCCTTGGTGGCTCAGTCGGTAAAAAATCTGCCTGCAATGCAGGAGACCCACCTGAGTACAAGAGACTCAAGTTCGAGCCCTGGGTCAGGAAGATCCCCTGTAGAAAGAAATGGCAACTCATTCCAGTATTCTTGCCTGGGAAATCCCATGGACAGAGGAGCCTGGTGGGCTACAGTCCATGGTGGACACAAATTAGCAACTAAACCACCACCCTAAGAATCTTATGAATGCTAATTCCTCATCTCAAAATCAAATAGACAATCATTTAAATAATAGCAAATAATCAGAAACAACCTAAATGTCCCAAACCAGAAGAACAATTATACAACTTCTGTTTAATCTACTTGATGAAGTATTACACAATCATTAAAAATTATATTTATTAGTTTAATATTGTATCAGAAGCATTTTATTATAACTGAAAAAATTAGGCTCCAAAATGTATAGGGGATATGATAGCAGCTATCTATCATCAAATGTTGTTTGATGAAATAAAATGTTAAAAAAAAAATAACAGCAAAACCCAAGCTCTTAAAAAGGGAGAAGGGGAGGTGGGGAAGCAGGAAGGCACCTCTTGGGCTCTAGGGGTCTAAGCTCAACCTGGTCACCACCTGGTTGCAGAGGGGCTGCCTCCCCACCTTTCTCTGGTCTGTCCCAGCCTCCTCTAGGACCTCCAGTCCCACTACCCAGGAAGGCCACGTGGGGAGTAACCACTGCTTTCACTTTCCCATACCCACTTCTCCATCCGTATGCAGCGCTAGGCCCCCACCCCAGCCATGGCCACGCTCAGGGTCCTGGGGGTCCTGCCTGAAGCCCAAGCCAAGGTGCATGTGTTCCATGAAGACCTGTGTAGTAAGACAGAGAACCTGCTCTGGAGCTATTTCCCCAAGAAGATTTCTGAGTTGGATGTTTTTTTTGTGGGGGATGCATTTTTAAAGGAGCTAGCTCTCAATGAAGCCAATCTGAAGGCCCTGGTAGGCATCCCAGTCTTGATCCAATCAAAGAGAAAGAAAAGGAGGAGGGGAAAAAATCAGCAAGAGAAGGAAGACAAGGATGAAAAGAAGACAGGGGAAGATGAAGACAAAGGTCCTCCATGATGTAGCCCAGTGAGCTGCAATGAGAAGACTGGGGTCCTCCTGCAGCATGTGCAGCCTGAGATCAAGGATGTCATTGAGAAGCTCAACCTGGTCACCACCTGGTTGCAGCTGCAGATACTTCAGATTCAGGATGGGACAATTTTGGAGTGGCTGTCCAGAAGGTATTTGAACTGATAACAGCCCTTCACACCAAACTGGAAGG
The DNA here is from genome assembly GCF_029378745.1 of Bos indicus. Taxonomy (NCBI): domain Eukaryota; kingdom Metazoa; phylum Chordata; class Mammalia; order Artiodactyla; family Bovidae; genus Bos; species Bos indicus. Next base: position 18,445,664 of record NC_091788.1, on the reverse strand, counting down.
CTTTCACACACAAATCTCCCAAGTACTTCTCTGAGTACGGTGATACCATGACCAAAGCAGCTAAGCAGCCCCACGTGGGTCTTATCGACAACTGGTGCAGGAGCTGGAAGAGGCAGAGTACCATCAGACAGGATATCTGGCTGATGGTCATGGAGATCCGCAATGCTTATACTGTATTATACATCATCATCCTGAAGAATTTCGAAAGCCCAAAAGCCCAAAATCCCAGGGAAGAAATGAAGGGAATGATCTATTGAGAGCTTCCCCTCATTCTGTGATGGGTCCAGCAGAGACCTCCTGACTTTTACAGGGGACTCCATACTTTCCCCATCTTCTGCATGTTGAGGTTGCTTCCTCACCTTGCTTCCCAGGCACAATAAATATAGTCATACCATTGCCAAAAAAATAAATAAATAAAAAGGGAGAAGGAAACACACCAAAATATTAACAATTACTTTAGCTAGTAAGACTCTGGCTATTAGACATGAAATTTTTTTTTCCACTTTAAAATTTTTTCTATGTGTATTAATTTTGCAACAGAGAGAAAATCAGAAATTAAAAATACAAGATAGGACTTCCCCGGTGGTCCAGTGGGTTAAGACTCTGAGCTCCCAATGCAGGGGGCATGGGTTTAATCCCTAGTTCAGGAACTAAGATCCCACATGCCTCTTAGAATGGCCAAAAATTGAAAAAAAAAAAAGGAGGAGAAGAAGAAATGTGGAGCTACTATATCAGGAGCAGACTGCTTACCTCCTGACTTCTTTTACATTGAGAGAAAAAAAAATAAACAAACCTGTAATTAATATTTAAGCTACATTTGAGGCAATCTATTATTCGAAGACAAACATACTAACATTATACTTTCAAAAATGTTTAGCTTTTTGTTTTTTTTAATGTGAAGGGGGCTTCAGATTTCCATGCATTTTAATATGTCCTGCATAATTTGTAGTAACACCTAGCCCACAAGTCTATCTCAGATGAGCTGAATTTCAAATAGCCATAGTACTGCACCTGTAGAGGTCAGGTCAGGGATATACCTTTCTTAGAGGTAAACACAGAGTCAGGCATTTGTTAGCACATCAATTACACAGATCTTTTAAAAAATTGTCCAAATGCCCTATGAAAACTTCAGGATGGGGAACACATGTATACCTGTGGTGGATTCATTTTGATATTTGGCAAAACTAATACAATTATGTAAAGTTTAAAAATTAAATAAAATTTAAAAAAAAGAAATAAAAAAAATAAATAAATAAAAAGTGTTTGAAACTAACACAAAAAAAAAAGAATTAAGAGAAAACAATGGTCATCCCCAACAGCCAGTTATTTGGCTGATTCACGTCTCTCAATAAATACCTCCTTAAACCCCACCAAAGGTGTGCTATAAAGCGAAAAGAAGCGTGGAAGAATACGGATGCATTGATGTAAATATATTCCCATTAGTAGAAAACAATCAGACTACATGCCATGCTGCCCAAAGCTATCACAACACCCTTAAGCTTGTATTAGAGCCACAGAATTCATGTACCCTACTTCAGCCCATCCTCTCCTTCAGGCTGCAGATCAAAAGAAACATGGAATAAGAAAGGGAAAAGTCCACAGCCTTTAAAACCAAATATGCCTGGCTCTGCATGCCAGATTTGCTGCATAAGCGTTATTTAACCTCTAGGGATCTCAGTTTCCTCATCTGTAAGCAGGGAATAATACCTCCTTCCAGGGTTGTTTGGAAGATCAGTGATAAAATATATGAAGTATTTAAACAGTATGTGGAATATACTAGGTATTCAATAAATGGCTAAAAAATTAGTAGTAGTATTCAATGGCAAAGGTGAATTACTGTGAATACAGAAACAAAAGCTGAGGAAAATAATTATCACTAGGTTTCCTCAACATACACTTTTAACTAAAAGAAACGAGAAAGAGAAAACAAAATCCAAAACCCTCAGACCACCAAAGCTACACTGCAGAAAAAGAGGCCAAAATTTCCTGCTAAGTCAGCAGAGGATACAAGCTGGATCATCCATGTCTGGTTCAGCTGTGTCAAAAAACGGGTGGGTGCTCAGCAGCTCAGGCACCAAGGGAAGCACCAGGGTTGGGTGCCGACTTCCCAGAAACTTCAAGCATCTGAAACAAACAGAATGAGAGCCCTCTTTAGTAAGTTAATAAATGCTTTAAAAAGCACCAGGAATTGGAATTAGAAAACATGAGTCAGAATTACAAATTCTCAACCATCTACTTTTGTGACTTCTGTGACTTCTGGTAAGTCATTCAATTATTCTGGAACTCAGTTAATTCATCTAAGAACTTGGTTATTATGGAGGTAAAAGAGTTGATATAGCAGATACTTCTCAAAGTTATTTAACTAATAACCATTTCCCCCAACTTCACTGCCAAGAGACCCTGATTTTACTCAGGCATCAGGTAAGTAGTAAAATATTCAATGAAGGTAGGCTCAGCCCTAGGGCTCAACCATAACTGGTCTTAACTCATCAGGGAAAAATGACTGAGGATGGTGATTATAGCTAAGAAATAAAAAGATGCTTGCTCCTTGGAAGTAAAAGCATGACAAATCTAGACATCACTTTGCTGACAATGGCCCATATAGTCAAAGCTGTGTTTTTTTTGGCTGTCGTGTACAGATGTGAGAGTTGGACCATAAAGAAGACTGAGAGCCAAAGAACTGATGCATTTGAATTGTGGTGCTGGAGAAGACTTTTGAGAGTTCCCTGGACTTCAAGGAGATCAAACTAGTCAATCCTAAAGGAAATAACCCTGAATATTCACTGGAAGGACTGATGTTGAAGCTCCAATACTTTGGCCACCTGATGGGAAGAGATGACTCCCTGGAAAAGACCCTGATGTTGGGAAAGACTGGAGGTAAAAGGAGAAGGGGGAGGCAGAGGATGAGATGGTTAGATAGTACCACCGACTCAAATGGACAAGAATTTGAGTAAACTCTGGGAGATAGTGAAGGACAGAGAAGCCTGGTATGCTGCCGTTCATGGGGTCGCAGAGTCGGACCCTACTTAGTGTCTGAACAACCACAACATCATGGCAATCCCAATCCCATTTTACAGTGACTAGTTTGCAAGTAGTCAAGTAACCTAGTTCTGGTCAATGGAACAGGAGATCAAGTCTGCTGGGGAATTTCTCAGGAATGTTTTCCTAACCAAATGGAAAAAAAAAAAAATTGCATGCAAATGAACATATCTATGAAACAGAAACAGATTACAGATATAGAGAACAGATTTGTAGTTGTCAAACAGGGAAATGGGTGGGGGAGGAAAGGATTGGAAGTTTGAGATTCAGTTCAGTTCAGTCGCTCAGTTGTGTCCAACTCTTTGCAACCACATGAATCACAGTACACCAGGCCTCTCTGTCCATCATCAACTCCTGGTGTTCACTCAAATTCACATCCATGGAGTCAGTGATGCCATCCAGCCATCTCATCCTCTGTCATCCCCTTCTACTCCTGCCCCCAATCCCTCCCAGCATCAGTCTTTTCCAATGAGTCAACTCTCCGCATGAGGTGGCCAAAGTACTAGAATTTCAGCTTTAGCATCATTCCTTCCAAAGAACACACAGGGCTGATCTCCTTCAGAATGGACTGGTTGGATCTCCTTGCAGTCCAAGGGACTCTCAAGAGTCTTCTCCAACACCACAGTTCAAAAGCATCAATTCTTCAGCACTCAGCTTTCTTCACAGTCCAACTCTCATATCCATACATGACCACAGGAAAAACCATAGCCTTGACTAGACGGACCTTTGTTGGCAAAGTAATGTCTCTGCTTTTGAATATGCTATCTAGGTCGGTCATAACTTTCCTTCCAAGGAGTAAGCGTCTTTTAATTTCATGGCTGCAATCACCATCTGCAGTGATTTTGGAGCCCCCAAAAAATAAAGTCTGACACTGTTTCCACTGTTTCCCCATCTATTTCCCATGAAGTGATGGGACCAGATGCCATGATCTTAGTTTTCTGAATGTTGAGCTTTAAGCCAACTTTTTCATTCTCCTCTTTCACTTTCATTAGCAAACAGAAACTATTATATATAGGATGGATAAACAAAGTTCTAACTGTATAGCACAGGCAACTATATTCAATATCCTGTGGTAAACCATAATGGAAAAGAATATGAAAAATTACACACAAATATACTTTGCTATCTACTAGAAAGTAACACAACATTGTAAAGCAACTATACTTCAATAAATTTTTTTAAGAAGAGAGAGAGAAAAAAAATGCATAGAGGGAATGTCCTTTTCTTTCTGTCTTAAGATCCTGTCTTATGAGACAGCCATGTTGCAACTATGAGAAGAAAGTCAAGAGAATTGCAAAAAAAATCAACCAGAGTATTTCTCATGTTAAGCTGTTGAATGACCAATCCTGAAGTCAACTCTCTGACTTTTTTGTTAAACAAAAACACTAGACAGTGAGTAAGCCTCTTTTAATCAGATTTTCTGTTACTTATAGACAAAAGCATTCTAACTGATTTCCTAGGTAAAATTCTAAAATCGGAAGAGACCTGATCTGAAACAGGAAACTTAATAACTATGTGGCCTTGAACAGATATATTTCTTACCTACAAATGGGATAAAAGGATTAAACAAAATAATGAATGAAAAGTACTTAGCAAGGTGTCTGCCATTATATAAGAAGAACTCAATTAACTATTAGTTTAGCTATTATTAACTGGCTATTAGTTAACTACTATGACTACATGAATGCCCTTTATAAGGCATAAAAAACTATATATGTGCTGGTATTTAGGCAGTTTTCTTATTTTTAATAAATTTCTAGTGTAGAAGGTGTGCTGAATTAAAAAGAAACATAGAACTTAATTTAATGCTCTCATTGAGTTTGTAATCTAACTGAGGCAAAGATGACTAACATTACAAGGTAATGAACTATTAAATGATAGTTGATACCATTTGCTTTCTACTTGTCAAAGGTAGAAGAGATCACCATGACCAAAGTTTCACAAAGGAGATGAGACTTCACCAAGGACTGGAAAGTAAGATCAGCAAAAGAGAGAAAACAAACCCCATGGACAAACTGAGAGGAGTATGGGGTATGAAAGGCATCACATTCAAAACACTTGATACTGTTAGGAAAGTATACTTTTCCCCAGTCTTGATTTCCTTCTGTGTGGAAAGAACTTAATTCACTAGTTTTCTGACCTCTCTCAGCCCTTTCACTCACTACAATGCCTCAGGGGACACTGTAGCCCCACATCCCAAATGACTGAGTGTTCCCTGAAGGCAATCAAGAAACACACAATGAATTGAGCTGAAAAAACATAAAGAAATGGCAAAACAGAAAACCAGATAATAGAAATGTTACCTAGAGCAAGATTTCCTGGTATTTTTAACCTTTAGTATATCTTGATTTGACCTGATTTGTCCCACAGTTTTTCTAGTTTTGGTAATAATTTTTTTAAATAAATCATATATTTCGAGTGGTCTCATCACATAAGTTTGTTGAAATATGTAGAGTACAACAAAGCACAGTTTATAGTAAATGTATGCAAGTAGCTCTTCAAACGAACAGTGTTAAGCCTGACTCTAAACTAGAGGTAATCAGGGGAATCATGATTTTCCACCTGAAGATCAAGTACTTACCCTCCCTCTAATCTTTACAGTGATGGAAATACACAAAGGAGTGACTAACATCATATACGAGGAAAAGGGAATCTACAGACTCATCTCTGTACCTCCAAAAGTTACCATAGGGCTTGGCACATAGTAAGCACATGGCAGGCACATTTTATTTGCTAGGTGGACAGATGGACAAATGAATAACCTAAGACATGATATTCAGTTTAGGAACCAGATTCTTGCAGGTATGGCTAAGTTGAATCAGGTTTCTACAGTGAAGACAAAACTGAAGGCCATATCTCAATCCATGATAATCCACTGAATAATGTCAACACTGTACATTTAACACATTATCAGACCCAGCAAGCAAATGAGAAAAAAAAATCCTTACTTCCATATGGAGTCCCTATCAGTAGGGTACTTGGTTAAATTTTTTAGCAGCTCCACCAGTGCAAGATGAATCCCTTCTTTGGTTGAAACATTAGTACAGCATAGGAGTTCATGAAGAGCCTCTCTAATATCTCTAGATGAATCCTTAAAAAAACAAAAGTAATAATAAAAGCAATCACTATGGATTAGCTATTTATGGAGGACTGTACAAGTTAAAGTGGGAGGATTAGGCAAAGAGCCCCTCTCAAAGGGGAGGGGCTAGTAGTTGAAAAGACTTCACAGAGGAGGTAAACTTTGAAATATTTGAAGAATTCATTCCTTTGTTCATTCATTCATTTGTACACTCTATATTTACAGAATACTTATTAAGCAATCAACATTTATCAGTACCTACTATATACCAAGTGTTAGGGATACAGCCATAAATAAAATCAAATCCCTGCTCTCAAGAGCTTCCTTCCAGTGAAAAGACAAAAATAAACAGCTAAAGGACTGCCCTAGTGATCCAGTGTTTAAGGGACACGGGTTCCATCTCTAGTCTGGGAAGATTCCACATACCTCAGGGTAACTAAGCCCGTGCATTACAACTCCTGAAGCCTGCATGTCCTGGAGTCGGTGCTCTGCAATAAGAGAAGCCACGGCAACGGGTAGCCCAAGCACCACAGCTAGAGAGCAGCCCCTGCTCACTGCAACTAGAGAAAGCCCATGCACAGCAACAAAGACCAAGCACACCCTAAATAAATAAGATATGAGAAACTATAAAGAAGGTTAAGAGTGCTAGGACTGGAGGGTTATTTTACATGGCACAATCAAAGGGAACAGCAAACATAAAGCCTATGTTTGAAAGGCAAAAGCATGTTGAAAAAATAGCAACGTGGCTAGGGCAGATAAACAAAAAAAGAGGTACACCAGGTGATGTCAGAAAGTGGCCTCTTCCCTCCCCAACACCTTCTGCTCAGCCTCACTAAAATGATTAGAAGAGTTCACCAACAACTTCTTAATGCTAATGTAAACGGACACGTATCAGTTTTACTCTTATTGATATCTCCAAAGCAGTTTTGCCAGTTCTTTAAAACTTTTTAACATAGACAATTTGAAGCATGTATAAATAAGTAGAGACAAGAAACCCCCCAGTCTCAACAATTAACTCACAGCCAATCATGCTTCATCTATACCTTAACCCTCCCCTCCCAAATTATTTTGAATCCAGTCAGAGAAATCATAGCATTCTGTTGGTAAATATTTTCATAATACTTATTTTTAAAAATGAGTCTTTATTTTAAAAAAAAAATCCATAAAACCAATACAATGCCTAAAATTTTAATAATTCCTTAATATCAAATATCCACCCCATAATCAAATTTCCCCTACTCAAAAAGGTTTTTACTTGTTCTAATCAGGCTCCAAGAATGTCCACCCATTGCAGTTGGGTAATATGCCCCTTAAGTATCTTTTAATACGTAAAATCTCTTTACATCTCACTTTTTTTACCCCTTGCAATTTCTTCCCTGTATATTTCAAGATGGTAGTTTGATTTACAGGCTTGATCAGAATCAGGTTCAATTTTTTAATAAGACCACTTCACAGGTGGCACCATGTACTTCTCGAAGCAACTATATATTTCTCCTTTGTGATATTACTAACCACTGATGATCACTGCCTAGATCTAGTAATTCATTAAAGTTGTAAAACAATGATATGTAAATTCTATCATTCTTGATTTATTAACTGGAATACTTGTACAAGAGAAACTTCCCTTTATCACCTAGCTGGTTGTCTTGAAGTTCCATTTGTATAGGAAAAGGAAGGATAAATGCTTGATTCCTTAATTTACCAGTTTTCAAAATAATGAGTTGATTACTAAGCATCTTCCAATGTGACTAATGAAGTGTTTTACTTAATTATTACAAAATCATGGGTTCCATTATATTTGCCCTTGTAATCTTAATGAGATGTTTCACCTTTGGCCAGTGAGAGACTATTTAAGTCATCTCCTGGGTCTTTTGATAAAAGCCTAGAGGTGTTTGAAAGCTAATATCTGCTTTCTGTATGACAAGGCGGTACAAGGTTATCTTGTTATGTTTCCTGCACCACACCTGGAATCAGCCATTTCTCTTCTGCATTTTGGTTACTTGTAGCAGGAAATAGGATCTCCAAAGCGTTTTTTTTTTAAGTCAGGTTTATTGACATGTGTTATATTCTATAAAATTCATCCTGTTTAGTGCACACTTCCATAGTTTAACAAATCCATATAGTTATGCAACCACCATCACAATCACGATATACAACACCTGCATCACTCACTTTCCTTGTGTCCCTTTGGAGTCTACCCCTCACCCCAGTTTCTAGCGATCAACGATGCATTTTCTGTTACACTTTTGTTTTTCCCAAATGTCATATAAATGAAATCATAGAGCATGCTGCTTCTCCTGCCTGGGTACTTTCATTTAGCATAATGTATCCATGTTGCTACATATATCAGCAACTACTCCTTTTTAATTTTATTTATTCATTTTAACCAGAATGACTGGATGGGTCCTAACTGATTTTTTTTTTTTAATTTTATGTATTTATTTGGCTCTTCCCAATTCCTTGAATATATCATATCCACTTTTACCTCTGGATCCTTAAGGTACCTCTGCCTGGTACCCTTCCACCCCACTACCATCAGCGCCACTCCTTCCCAAGAAAATTCTTTATATACGTGAATATAATATAATTTCTCCTTCTAATTTTTCTAATATAGCAAGTCAACTATACTTTCATTAAAAAAAAAAGAAAGAAAATGCCCCATTAAGTCCTACTCCTTCAAGTATCCACTACAGCATTCCTTCTTTCTTCCCTATCTCCCCAACCTTACCTCGGCTAACCCAGATTAGATACTCTGTATTCCCAGGGCATCCCATCCTTTCCTGATCATAGCAATACTAAGCTTTATTCAAATAATCCTGTTTAACAGTCAGTCTCCTCCATCATGAAGGAGCTGTGTGATCAGAAAGCAGAATTGTGCTACCTCTTCACTATTTTATCACCAATGTCTGGCAAAAAAAAGAAAAGAAAAGCAGCACTCAGTAGGTAGTGATGAAGAAATGCATAACAAACTGTGATCACTCACCTCTAACACAGCCAGGACAGTGTCAAGCTGATCCTCTCGAAGGGTGATATTGTTAGAGATTTTTCTCATGGTATGTATGGACTGTAGACGTACTTCCTCAATTTCATCATTAAACATGTCAACCAGGAAATCAAGGCACTTCTCAGCAAAAGAGGGGGAAGACTGGGCCAGCATGCAGAGTGCCTCCACAGCAGCAATGCGGACTTCTAGAGAGAAGGGAACAAACAAAACTGCACATCAAGTTAAGACCCATGGATAAAATGCAAGGACTCCTCATTCAGGCTTGTGTTTCCCCCTTTACTCCTCTCAGTCTGCAAACTTTCTCTGGGAGATCTCCTCCAAGCCTGTAGATTCTGCTACTGCCTTCACATGGACCTACAAACAAGGATGCTGGTAACACAAGAACTGAGGTTCAGATCTTAAATCCACAGACATGTGATCAAGTCACATGTCTATCTCCATTAACTTAAATTTCTTGAAAACTCAGTTGTCTTATTATCTCAGTATTCCAACCACAGTACTTTTCTAAAAAGCACTTTTCAAACAGCATTATTAAGATTAAAATAGGGTCAAGTATCATTATTCTCAATCTAGAGATAAGACTCAGCAAAGTGGATAAACTTGCCTCAAAGTGAGAGCAGAGATAAGACTAGTACTCTGGTCTGCTAATTATAGACTAGTCTCATGTAGTGGTTAAGGGTACTGGCTCTGGAATGACAGAGGTCTCACAGTGAATTGCAAAAAGTAATCCATCCACTAACTTGGACGGTGATCTTGAATAAGTAACTTCACTTGACAGCACTTCAAGAGAATACTCATTTCTTACAGAGCAGTTAGGAGGAGTAAAGGACATAGTGTGGGGAAAGCACATAGCACACTGTCTGGAATGTGTTAAAGGCTCAATAAATATTAACTATGATATAGGTACAGACCTTGTAAGCACCTTGAAAACCGAGGCATCTCCCCTATCTCTTTATGTGCTCAGAACATGTAACAGTGAGGCCACTGAGTCCAGGAAGCCCTGTATTCATTCACTGACAATGCATCCTGAACATGCACTATATGCCAGGCCCTGTGCTGAGTGTTGGGATATACAGATGAGAGATGAGTAAGTTACAGTCCATGCTCACAAGACTTCCACAGATGCCTGTTTCGTTCCAATGGTTCCCACTGAGTTCTACAATAAAATGTACAGTTTCAAAAAAGCCTTCAACTGTGGTTAAACTCTCAAATATAGTCCAGTTTTTTTGTATAAGAAAGGTTTTACAGACACTTAAAAACAGAATTACTACATTAAAGAGAGATGATGACTCAGATTTTTCTTGGTACTTATTAATTCCTCCTTTTCATCAGAAGGGAAGGATTTGCTCCGCATCACAATATAATTTAAACATGAAATTGCTAATAATTATAAAACAAGACAGAGACGGACCCAAATATTTTAAATGCTGACCCTGCTTCCAAGGGCTTTATCGGTTATGTAGCACTGACTCATATGTAAGTCCTGCAAGTGTATCAAGGGAATCACAGAGAAACTTCTGATCAACATGAGGTAATCAGTATGACCTGACCTGATACAATTCCAAGCAGAAGCAAAGACACTTGGCTTTCTACTTTGCCATGCACAGCTCAGCTACAGGTAGCTAAAGTAACATTTCCTACTGGACTTTTTGGAATGTCGAAAATACGTAACAGTCTCCTTAAGGATCCAGGGCAGAGAAAAGGAACTAGCTTGCTCGAGAGAAAAAAAAAAATTGATCCTCTGGTATCTTAACATGTGTAATGAGGTTCTAGTTTTGTTACTTACCAGCTTTGTGCTTCATACTAAAGATATACCATCTCCTAGCCACTATAGACTAGAATAGTCTACTGCATCACACAGTGATGAACGGTACAACGGAAAAGCACAAGTCCTATTAAGAAAATGCAGAAGAGGCACACAGCCTACTGAGCAGGATCACAGGCAGCATTCTGCAAGGTGACCCCTAAAATAACACCAGATGGAATGGCTGGGCCAGAAGAAAGAAAAAGGGCCTTTCTACACAGAGGAAGCACATGTAAAGGCCCAGGAAGGAGGGAGAACATGCAACAAGAGGACTGGAACTGTGTGATACTATGGATACATAGGGGCTACAGCCAACGAATTCACCTAGCAAATGTATCCCTAAGACCCTGACTGATCCAGAATTCTGTAAATATGATTAGAGAGCTGCCGTACCTGATGCTGGTTATGATCTACTCACTTTCCAAAGTTAAGTTCCTTTAATTAGACCTTAGTGACAAACTAAAAACTGTAGAAATAAACCACATAAACATTAACTGTGATTAAATTCATTTGTAGAAACTAAACAAAGCAAAACTGCTAGTAGAAACAAAATAGATTCTAGTTACCTGTCTTAGGATAAACTGGGTTTTAATAACTGGAATTCCTTACTATCTAACACTATTTAAATTTTTCATTCATATATCAAGTTCATGGGGAAAAAAAGCAGAGGCAGCTTTAATTTCCACGTATATAGAAAGCCTTATAGCAAACTGAATAGGGTAACCCAATTCTTCTATCTACTAACAGAAGAACTGTCTTTCCAAAGTAATTTTCTTGTCCTTCTAAGAAATTCTGTTCTAAGGTTATCATTTTTGTAGGCATTTTAAAGACCTTAGTTCTAATCCTCTGACACAATTTTACTGTAAAATTTGGACAATCAACATTATCTCCTTAGGTATGTTAGCCTAACTGAAAATAGGATGTTGGAGTCACTCAACTCAAAGCACTATCTGTGATATATGTGAGATGGACAGCATCACACTGTGGAAATGCTAAGAGCTTTGCAAGGGCTTCTATTACTGGTTAAAATGGAGTAACAAAGCCAGATTAATCCTTTCTGAAACAACAACTAAAAACAGAGACAAAATATATGAAACAAAAGTATTCAACACACCATATATCAGGCAGTAAAAGGGAGTGATCTCTGAGAGACAGGAAATAAATGAGGCGACTCTATGACTCTATCAGTTTACTGTCTGGAGAGTTTCCAGGTTGTAGGTCTCCCTGAGTTCAGAAGACAGAGCTGTGATTAGAGTTAGAGGGCAAAGTACAGAAAGGAAAGAAGTGCACAGACAGAGAAAGCTTGGGAGACCTGCAGAGGGTCCTCCTAAGTCTTCAGTCAATTTCTGATCTGTGAAGAAACTACCCAAGGCCTGAGAAAGAACCACTCGACGATTTGAGGAAACCGTCTCCTAAACTCACACATGGTCAACAAGTTTTTTCAGAAGGGTTGTTTTACTAGTGGAGAAAAATAACCCTGAGACTTAGTGCTACTCCAGTCCACCTAAAAAAGCTTAAAAATAAAACCTGAGCTAAATGCATTCTAGAACAAAGCTCAAGAATACTTACAGGAATATAACAATGCTTAGCACTCAATAAAGTAAAATTCATGGTGTCTGGCATCCAATCACAAATTACCAGGCATGGATAGAAGCAGGAAAATATAATCCATAATGAAGAGAAAACTCAACCAATCAAAACCAGCAATCACAAAAGTAATAGAGCTAGAAGACAATGACATTAGAACAGTTACTGTAAATACATTCTCTGTTGACAAAGCTACAAGAAAGATTAAACATATTAAGTAGTGACATAGAAGACACTAAAGAAAAGAAACTTAAATTCTAATCAAACTCCTAGGGATGACAATTAAAATGTCTGAGGTGAAAAATATACTAGATGGAATCAACATCAGATTAGACATTATGGAAGAAAAGATTAGATAAGACAAAACACACATTATTCAAAATGAAACAAAGAGAAAAAAGACTAAAAAGTGAAAAAAAAGAACAGACCACCTGTGAGTTGCAGGACAAACTCAGTAGCCTAATATATATGTAACTGGGAGATCCCAAAGGAGCATGGGTTCAGAAAAATATTTAAAGAAATAACAACCAAAGATTTTTCAAATTTGATAAAAACTACAAACCCATAGTTTGTATGGGAAACGGTGAAAACAGTGTCAGACTTTATTTTTGGGGGACTCCAAAATCACTGCAGATGGTGACTGAAGCCATGAAATTAAAAGACACTTACTCCTTGGAAGGAAAGTTATGACTAACCTAGATAGCATATTCAAAAGCAGAGACATTACTTTGCCAACAAAGGTCTGTCTAGTCAAGGCTATGGTTTTTCCAGTGGTCATGCATGGATGTGAGAGTTGGACTGTGAAGAAAGCTGAGTCCCGAAGAATTGATGCTTTTGAACTGTGGTGTTGGAGAAGACTCTTGAGAGTCCCTTGGACTGCAAGGGGATCCAACCAGTCCATTCTGAAGGAGATCAGCCCTGTGTGTTCTTTGGAAGGAATGATGCTAAAGCTGAAACTCCAGTACTTTGGCCACCTCATGAGAAGTGTTGACTCATTGGAAAAGACTGTTGATGCTGGGAAGGATTAGGGCAGGAAGAGAAGGGGACGACAGAGGATGAGATGGCTGGCTGGCATCACTGACTCCATGGACGTGAGTCTGAGTGAAGTCTGGGAGTTGGTGATGGACAGGGAGGCCTGGCGTGCTGCGATTCATAGGGTTGCAAAGAGTCGGACATGGCTGAGTGACTGAACTGAACAAACCCATAAATCCAAGAAGCTCAACAAACTCCAAGCATATGAAATATGAAGAAAACTTTACCAAGGCATATGATAATTAAATCATTTAAAACCAGTAATAAAGAGAAAGCCTTAAAAGCAGACAGTAAAAAAAGATACATTACATACAGAAAAACAGAAATTTTAAATTACAGCAGGGCTTCCCTGGTAGTCAAGTGGTTAAGAATGCACCTTGTAATGCAGGGAACAGTGGTTCGATCCTTGGTCCAGGAAAAACCTACATGCTCTGGAACAACTAAGCCCTCAAGCTGCAATTAATGAGCCCATGTGCCTAGAGTCCATGCTTCAAAACAAGAGAAGCCACTGTAACAGGAGCCTGTGCACCACAACTAGAGAGTAGAGCCTGCTCACCACAGCTAGAGAAAAGCCTGTGCATAGCACTGAAGCTCCAATAGTCAAAAATATAAATAAGTAAAAAAAAAAAAAAAGAAAAGACAGCAGACTTCTCAACAGAACTGAAAAACTGTGGAACAAGATCTTTAAAGGACAAAATAAATAAATAAATAAACCACTATTAATCTAGAATTGGATTCCCAGGGAAATATCTTTCAAAAATGAAATGGAATGAAACTAGAAAACTTTGTAACACCATACACAAAAATAAACTCAAAATGGATTAAAGATCTAAACATAAGACCAGGAACTATAAAACTCCTAGAGAACATAGGCAAAACACTCTCCAACATAAATCTCAGCAGGATCCTCTATGACCCACCTCCCAGAATGTTGGAAATAAAAGCAAAAATAAATAAATGGGACCTAATTAAAATTAAAAGCTTCTGCCCAACAAAGGAAACTATAAGCAAGGAAAAAAGACAGCCTTCAGAATGGGAGAAAATAATAGTAAATGCAGCAACTGACAAACAACTAATCTCAAAAATATACAAGCAACTCCTGCAGCTCAATTCCAGAAAAATAAACGACCCAATCAAAAATGGGCCAAAAAACTAAATAGACATTTCTCCAAAGAAGACATACAGATGGCTAACAAACACATGAAAAGACGCTCAACATCACTCATGATCAGAGAAATGCAAATCAAAACCACAATGAGGTACCATTTCATGCCAGTCAGAATGGCTGCGATCCAAAAGTCTACAAGCAATAAATGCTGGAGAGGGTGTGGAGAAAAGGGAACCCTCTTACACCATTGGTGGGAATGCAAACTAGTACAGCTACTATGGAGAACAGTGTGGAAATTTCCTTAAAAAACTGGAAATAGAACTGCTTTATGACCCAGCAATCCCACTGCTGGGCATACACACTGAGGAAACCAGAAGGGAAAGAGACACGTGTACCCCAATGTTCATCGCAGCACTGTTTATAATAGCCAGGACATGGAAGCAACCCAGATGTCCATCAGCAGATGAATGGATAAGAAAGCTGTGGTACATATACACAATGGAGTATTACTCAGTCATTAAAAAGAATACATTTGAATCAGTTCTAATAAGGTGGATGAAACTGGAGCCTATTATACAGAGTGAAGTAAGCCAGAAAGAAAAACACTAATACAGTATACTAACGCATATATATAGAATTTAGAAAGATGGTAACGATAACCCTGTATGCGAGAGAGCAAAAGAGACACTGATGTATAGAACAGTCTTTTGGACTCTGTGGGAAAGGGAGAGGGTGGGATGATTTGGGAGAATTGCACTGAGACATGTATAATATCATATATGAAACGAATCGCCAGTCTAGGTTCAATGCACAATACTGGATGCTTGGGGCTGGTGCACTGAGACGACCTAGAGGGATGGTACGGGGAGGGAGGTGGGAGAGGGGTTCAGGATGGGGAACACGTGTATACCCGTGGCGGATTCATGTTGATGTATGGCAAAACCAATATACTATTGTAAAATAATTAGCCTCCAATTAAAATAAATAAATTTATATTAAAAACAAAACAAAAATGAAATGGGACTTCCCATTTCATCTGTGGTACAGTGGATAAGAATCCTCCTGCCAATACAGGGGACACAGGTTCCATCCCTGGTCTGGGAAGATTCCACATGCCAAGGAACAACTAGGCCTGTGCATCACAATTACTAAGGCTGCTCTCCAGAGCCCTTGAGCCACAACTACTGAGCCCATGTGCTGCAAGTGCTGAAGCCTGTGTGCCTAGAGCCTGTATTCTGTGACAAGAGAAGCCACTGCAATGAGAAGCCAGGGCACTGCGACAAAGAGTAACCCCTGCTCACCGCAACTACAGAAAGCCCAAGTGCAGCAATGAAGAGCTAGCACAAGCAAAAATATGCAAATAAATAATAAAAGAATTATTTTTAAAAAATGAAGGTGAAATAAAGTCTTCACTGAGTGACTGTGAAGATCAAGTGAGACAATCTGTATCGCTCAATACAATGCCAGTGACATAGCAGTCACTCAGTACGTGGGCACTGGTATTATTATGAAGTCATTCTTACCGTACATCTCATCTTCCAATCCATGAACAAAGGCTCCACAAGCTCCTGACTCAATCAAGTTCACAGCCCCCGTATCTATCTCTTCCTTGGGAGCATCATCTCCCCACTTCCTGCCGCTGGAAAACTCTCCCGAACTGTAAAGTTCCTTGGCACGTTCATGTGCAGTGCGTTTCCTCTGTAGAAGACAACAATTACCACTTGCTGGAGATTCATGGGAGAACAGTGAAGGTGCACACCAAGAACACGAGAAAGTGGGAAATAAAGACTGCTCTCGGGGGCTTCCCTGGTCACCTAGTGGTTAAGAATCTGCCTGTCAATGCAGAGGACATGGGTTCAGTCCCTGGTCGGGGAAGATCCCACATGCCATGGAGCAACTAAGCCTGTGCACCTACTAAGCCCACACTGTAGAGCCCATAAGCCCCAGCTACTGCAGCCCACACACCTAGAGCACATGTGCCGCAACAAGAGAAGCCCCTGCTCTCCACAACTAGAGAAAGCCTGTGTAGCAATGAAGACCCAGCACAATGAAAAAATAAAAATTTTAAAGTAAATAAATAAATCTTAAAAAAAAAACTGCTTTCTGAAAGTTAATTAAAAAAAAAACATTCAATAGTTACCAGAGCAGAGATATGCAAATTCAACTTGAAGCAAAGACAAAGACTCTCAGGTCTATCATAGCCGATAGTAATCTGATCAAAGATAGTAACTTTATTAAGGGGCTTCCCAAGTGGCTCACTTGGTAAAGAATCTGCCTGCGAATGCAGGAGCGTAGGAGACTTGGCTTCGATACTAGGGCTGGGAATATTCCTTGGAGGGGGAAATGGCTACCCACTCCTGTATTTTTGCTGGGATAATCCCATGGACAGAAGAAGCCTGGAAGTTTTACAGTCTATGGGGTCACAAAGAAGTCCAACATGACTGAGTGACTGAAGAAACACACCCACAGCTTTATTAAAGAGAACATAAGACTATTCATCAGAGAGGTGGTTATGTTTGCCATGGCAACACAGGAAAGGGAGAACTAGAGAGGTTAAAATAATGGCAGTATCCCTCTAAGCATCATCCTGGGTAGACAATACACTAGCCCTAGAAAAGAATTTTTTTCAAACCATAGGACTATGCTTTATTTGAGCAACATTATGCTCACCAAGCAAGCCTCAAATTTACTTCCTACACAGGCTGCTTAAGGGGAGATATACTAGTTGGCTAAAGTAAATATTGAGTCTACTTGACAGTTACAGTTACCTTCATAAATGAATAAGCTGGCATCGTGCTTTATTTTTTTAATTTATTTGGGTTCACCAGGTCTTTTATATATATTTTTATTTATTTGCCTGCATTGGATCTTAGTCATGCCATGCTCGATTTTTGTTGCGGCATGTAGAATCCAGTTCCCTGACAGGGCTTGAACCCTGGCCCTTGGCATTGAGAGCTCAGACTCTTATCCACTGGACCACCAGGGAAGTCCCCGGCAATCTGCTTTAGATATCAGGTTCTATGAATCTTGCTGGAGTGAGACCACACCCTCCCAGCTGATGACCTCAAAGGCACTGATGAAATATAGCACCTGAGCCTACAGGGATGTGGTTCGGACCCATGTGTGGTTTGCAATGTATCTTAGGAATCCCTGAATTACCCATCCCTCATCATTCACCAGAGCATGTCCTTCTTTGCACTTCCACTCCAGTATACACAAAGAACACTGAAGCAATTACTGACCGCAAATGAAGGGAATGCCCTTCAAGAAAGCCATATGGCAATGTTTCATGAAGCAAAGATATCAACTCTTCAACCATTCCTAAGAATTTATCTTATGGAATAAATCAAAAGAAGAAAAGATCTAAAAAATCCATGGAGATAACACTCTCTATATGATTTATAACGGTGGAAAAATTTAGGAGAAACTATAAATGTATAACAAAGGGCTACAAAATGATGATCCATCTACTTAATGGGATATTACACTATCAGTAAAAACCTAACAAAATGAAAACAGCATGTAGTGGTAAAGGTAAAAAGTAGACTACAAAATTATCTGTATATAATGATTCCATGTTTAAAACATGCATAAGAAACAGCTGAAGACAAATACCTCAAAACAATGTGTTAAGAGTAGTGGGAATATGGGTAAACTGTTTCCCTTTTCCCTCTACTTGTCAAAGATTCTGATTCCTTATTAACACTTTTATAATTTAAAACTTAAGATACTGACAATAAATGAGCCTATCATATTTTCAGACTCATATCTGTTCCTGACAACTATGTCAGAGAACCATCAGTTAGTTTAAGGGCATTCTGTTACTGTTCAGAGTAACAGGATGCTGCTACTGAATTCTCATGTAAACTCTTCCAAGAGCATTGCTATTGAAAGGAGTTCTAAGATGTCATACAATCTAATAAAATATGACCAGACCTGGGACGACCCAGAGGGATGGTATGGGGAGGGAGGAGGGAGGAGGGTTCAGGATGGGGAACACATGTATAATTTTTTTTTTAATTAAAATTGAAAAAAAAAAAAAAGGAAAAAAGAAAAAAAAAAAAAAGCATCAATTCTTCAGCACTCAGCTTTCTTTATAGTCCAACTCTCACATCCACACATGACCACTGGAAAAACCATAGCCTTGACTAGATGGACCTCTGTTGGCACAGTAATAAAGTTTAGTCATAAAAAAAAAAAATAAAAGAGAAAGTTAATCTTGCCTCTTCTTTATAAAACACAACCCGTGAAAAGTATCTCATTAAGATAATTTAAAATGTAATGAAGTTATTTGTGATTTGGGTCAAGTTACTAAGAATTTGCAGGAGGGCAGAGCAACCCACTCCAGTGTTCTTGCCTGGAGAATCCCAAGGACAGAGGAGCCTGGCAGGCTACAGTCTACAGGATTGCACAGAGTTGGTCACAACTGAAGCAACTTAGCACCCAGCACTAAGATTTTAAATTAAAATGTAATCTAGTCACCCTACATTAACAAATTCATGGGCTGTAAAATTGAATCAACACAACCTGACATACAGTTCCACTGATTTTGGTTTCAGAAACCCAGTTTAAACAACAAAGAATTCAAGTTACCCTCAGATCTGACATCAGCTTCTTGTCAAGCGTCTGTTCCAAGAAATGAGAACTGACTTGCTCCATAGAGCCCTATAAAAAAGAAGAATCCAGAGCAAATTAAACAACTATTAAGACCTAAATATTATCTTAAAATTCAGTTTGCTGCCAACTTAAGAGCATAAAGATAACATTATTCTTGATAGTAAACATCCCTATGGGTTTTGAATCATCAGGAAAATAATAAAACCATTAGCAGCAGCAGCAGCAGCAGCACCTATATAGAGCTACTAGGTGTCATGCATTGCTCTAAGTGCTTTATACACATATTAACTCATGTAATACTCACTACAACTCTACAAAGTAAATACTATTATTAGTCACAACTTATATAAGGGGGAAAGAAAGCACAAAAATATGAAGCAATTCATTCAAGGTGACAAAGAGCGTAAATTATAGAGCTGGGCTATAACCCCAGGCTCCAGAATCCTTTGCCTTAACTACTACTTTGCTTTTCATTGCATTCTATTCATTCATTTGTCCATTCATTCCTTAAACAAATACATATTTAGCAACCATTTCTTTATATGCCTAGAGTTACCAGGAAGAAGAATACAAATACAAAAAGACATCAATTCTGCACTCAACAATTTCACATACTAGTGAGGAAAATTGATAAGAGATTAACTGCATTATGGTATGAAATTTTATAAAATATCTGAAAGTTTTCATCCTGCTGTAAGTCAAGCAGAATGGACTCTATTCGCTTTTTGTACAACATGGACTTAAGTCTAAAGCCTTATCATTTCATTTATGTTCTTGAAAGCCTGGCTTCTGCTTTCCTCTAGAGCTTACTCTTGTCACACATCACCCAAGCTGAACACTCCCTCTTACCAAAACATACCAAACTGCTGTGGTTTAACATGATATTGTAGTTTAGTATGATATTATAGTTGAGTATGATGTTAGTATGCATGATAGTGTACTCCTATATTTCTGCTCACATTTTCTCCTTCCCTACTTCTTTACCTAGCTAACCCATACTCACCTTTCAAAGTCAGCTAAGAAATTACCTCCTCCAAGAAGCTTTCTGCGCATGTGTTAGATGCTCTTTCCTAGAAGTACCAATATTATAACTGATTGACTGCCTATGTCAATCGACCTGACCATCCACTCTTTTGAAGACACACATTATGCTCAGTTTGTTGAATTAATGAACATGTAGTCTGAAGACTAAATACAGTTTACTGATTATGGGTTTGTCTACTCAAGAGTTGGAGCAGCGGAGTTTACCTCTTAGCTTGCACAGAGGAAGTAGTAAACCAGCAGGACCTTAGCTGTACAACCACAGCTCCCAATACATAACTGGACCCCCACTAGGAAGGAATTCTACATGGGCTTTAGAGCATCAAGTATCATTACTACCTATGTGGCCTTGGAAAAATTATACTTTCCTAAACCCTTTAGATTTATTATTTATAAAATGAATAATATAATATCTACCTCAAAGAGTTTAAAAGAACTAAAAATTATTTGCAAAAAGTGAATATATATGAGTGTAAGTATGTAGGCATCTATTCACGTGTGCTTGTGTATAAGGAAGTGGGTGTATATGCATGTGTATATGAATATGCTTTTGTGACTAAAAGCTTAGTAGGCTAGGAACTCAATAAACGGTAACAATTATTATTATTAGCAAAATTAGACTAATAATTACTTTTGAAGTATAAACATAATTACGTAATTTAGAGTTGTTTGGATTTGAAATTACTGAAATAACATAAAGCACTTGACTCAAACTAGAGTCTAAGTGAAAACCTTTTCTGCTCGCCACTGCAATTCATTATTCATATAGCTTTATATACACAACACCAAAAATTTGAATGACTCTGTTTTAAGGATTACTTTTCTAACCTGCCTACTCAGATGACAATATATCATTGAATTATTCCTCTTAAACATCCCCTCACACACACTATAACACACTGCAGATGCTCAGTACATGTTGACTGAAAGAATCTGATGAATGACTGAATAGTTCTGAATGTTAAAATATCCACAAATCAAAACAATGCTTTAAAATGTGAATTCAAAAATAAAATCACTAAAAGCTGGCTTCTTTATTATGGACAAGCAATATAATATATAAGCAGGAAAAAATGAAATCATCCAAATTCTTTATTTTTCCACAAAAATGCTTCACAAACGTCTTAGCAGTTACCCCCAAAATACTGATCAAAGGACAAGGGCTATCACTATATTTGTGTCCAGTACAGTCAGGCCCAAACTTTTTAGCCAACAATCTTACTAAGACTGGCAGAGTTGGAGGCCCTCAAAAGAGAAGTGATCAAAAAGAATTTTAGGCTTTCTTGCTGTGACACTAATATAAATTTTTATAGATGGTTATATATATGTTTGTATATTATAACCACCCCACTACCTTGCATAGGGCAGTATTTTACAATTTATACACATTTTCACAGAAAGGACCTCATTTGAGTATCATGACAGCCCTGTGGGGTAAACCTGAGAAATATTATAAGCCACTTGACAGATACAGATGAAGAAACTGAGGCTAAGACTAAGTGACATGTCCAAGACAACACAGGTATAAAATAAAGCTCAGTATTACACCAACACTCCTTCTGTAAAACAGTTCTATCTCTGAAAAGTTAAAAAAAATTTTTTATAAATGTACCAGGATCCCCAAAGGCACAACAGTAGGAAAGAGCGAGGCTAAAAGTCAGATTAGCATCTGAATCTCCTAGAACTTCCTATCTGTCTAAGTCAAATATTTACTTAGGCTCTCAGAGAAAAATGAGATAAGAATAGTAAGAATAAATGAGATAATCTAAGTGGCCTTATGGCAAAGCATGTAGGCCATACCAGGTGCTTAGAAACAGTAGCAGTTATTTTTACTATTATGTTCCTTTTCCTCTAGGCTTTGGCTGTCTAATATGCTAAAGAGATTAAATAGGATTATCTTTAAAATTCTTTCTAGTTCTAAAAGACTATGGGAAAATGAGCCTTTTCTTTCTATTTTAAGAAACATGAAGCTTTATAAAAGTGTATTCCACTTGTCCCTATCTAGCTTCTCAAAATGTCTGTACAAGTGTAACAGGTAGTATGTTCATTAAAGAAGACGCAACTTACCAATAGCTTTGCAGCTTGAACTCGAACCATCCAGGAGCCATCACTGACCATGTGACAAATTTTTCCAAACGCATCATCAACTAAGCGAATTTCTTCATTAGAAGAAGGGATTGGGACAATGCTATATTAAAAGAAACCAAAAGTGACAAAACATGAACCTAAAATTACAGGTTCAAAAAACTGAGAATGACCAGTGACAACTGACACGCAAATAGAAATAACTGAATAATTCAAATCCTAGAATGACGAAATACATTTCAGAGTAAACAAATCTCTCTAGGATTTCTTTATTTTTATTTGCACTGCAAATTTTTGTCTTAGATAAAAAGTATTTCACAGCAAAAATTCAAAGATTTATGAGATACCAAAAACAGCTACCACATTTTATATCTTTAAGTTTAAACCAGTATAAAACATACTTACATATCTGGTCCTAAATGAAAAGACAATTTCCAGATAGTAGTCTTTTTTGGGGGGGTGAGGGGTCTAGAGCTTTATTAACTCATTCTGCTTTTCCAATTTCAATGCGTTTAATGAGGAAGAAAAAAACACTGCTTTTTCCTATAAAAGGAGTTCTTCTATAAAACAGAATAAATAATACCTATTTCTCCACCTCAAAGAATCACTATGAGAATAAATTATTTAATTATTGTGAAAAAAAGGTTTTTTTTAACCAAACTGCACAGCTTATGGGATTCTAACTCCCTCGATCAGAGATTGAACCCAGGTCCCAGCAGTGAAAGGGCCAAGTCCTAACCACTGGACAACCAGGGAATTCCCTATGAAAATATTTTTAACCAGGGCAACAGTACATAAAGGATCATTATTCCCAAACTTACCTGGTATCTTTAGCTGACTTTTGTATTAACTAAAATGGGCTCCAAAGCATTTTAAAGACTTTTTTAAGGGGTGGGCAGAGGTGGAGGAGATAGCATTTGAGAACAGCCATCCATCTCTTCATCTATAGTTGAGGAAGCTGGGACCCAGAGAGGTGAAGTATCTTTCCTAACATACACAGAAAGTTCAAGGCAGAGCTGAAAGGCAAGGCCCAGGCATCCTCATTTTCAGGATCCATGCTTTTTTCCTATTCCACGCTGCCTTCCAACATTCCTTTTCTGGAGGTGGGCTTTTTACATAGTGGGAGGAAAGAAAATGGCTTAGCAATGAACAAAAGCTGGCTGACACCCACACTGACCTTTCAGGATAGAGTTGACTGACAACCCAGATGAGCTGGACTGCAGCACTGCGCACTTGTTCATAGTCATCAGAGAGCAGCTTACAAGCCTGCAAACAAGGATTCCAGAAGTCTGTTAGTTCCATGTCCTCCCAGGTGACGTTCAAACCACTTTCAAAATGAAGATAAAGTGGCTGGACCAGGATGCCAATCAAAATATGTACATATGGTTTAACTTCTTCAACCTTTGCACAGTAAAAAATTGTTTTGTGTACCCTCCCACCCCATGTCTGAAAGGAGAACCACAGACTGACAGCCCAAAAGCCAACTAGAATAGCATCAATCCTAGCAAAGCTTGGTCCAACCCCACAGTGCTACCCTTACAGGCTCAAACACCAAAGATGAGTTTTTCCCCTACGTGTAAATTCAGAGCACAAATTTCTGACTGACAGTCCATCTGAAAACTCAAGCACTCTAAATAAATGTACAATTTTAATGCCAAATTAAATGTACAATTTGGCAGCTTTTGGCTAAACTGCCAAAAAGAGGCCAAATTTTCCTGTTTTACTTTGGTCTGAAATGGAATATCCCTACTCCACCCACAGTCATAGCAACACCTTAGACTGCAACAACAGCCAGAACTACAGCTTTTGAAACTTTAAAATCTTATATTCCATGCTCTGACTATAACATGCTACTCTATCGGTTCTTCCAAGGTCATAACTTACCCATCATACCTGCTCTTCATCCCACTTGAACTAACTATCTCTTTAATCAAGGTCTCTCAACCTTGCTACTATCGACATTTTGGATTGGATTAATTCTTTGTTGTGAGGGGCTGACCTGTGCAATACATTTAGCAGCATCCCTGGGCCTCTAGCCATTAGACAGTCATAGTACCGCACCCTCTTCCTCTCCCCAGCAACTGCAATACTCAAAAATACCTTAAAAAAAAAAAAAAAAAAAAAACTTCTACACTAAAGAATCAATGCAGGAGATATGGGTTTGATCCCTGATCCAGTAAGATCCTACGTGCCATGGAGCCATGAAGTCCAGTGCACCACAACTATTGAGCCTGCGCTGTGGAGTCCAGGAGCCGCAAATACTGAAGCCCACAGGCCCTAGAGCCCATGCTCTGCAACAAGAGAAGCCACTGCAATGAGGAGTCCGTGCACCGCAACTAGCAAGTAGCACCTGCTCACTGCAACTAGAGAAAATTCCACGCAGAAACGAAGGCCCAGCACAGCCAAAAATAAATAAATAAAATTATTAGAATAAAAAATACCTCCACACATCACCAAATATTCCCTGGGGGGCAAAATTACCTTGGTTGAAAACCACTGCTTTAATTCCATCTTTTCTCTCCAAATAAATCGCCTTCTCTTTGCTCTGTACTCTTTCCTACTTCGGTCTCCTGACAGCACTGCCTGCATCATTACACAGGATCCCCTCAAGACTTGTGCTACAGCTGCTCCACGAACCTAAGACTTCCTAAGGGCAGGAGAACACTGGCAAAGACCACACTCTCTAGGAGATGGGTAACTCATGATATCAAACCTTATTAGCTGTACTCTGAAATCTCTTACACTCTGGCTTTCAACTTCCATTTCCCAAGGCAGCTTTTCTTAACCTTCCCCTCAGGACTTCTATCCCACTACTAGCCATCAGGCAATCGGTATATCTTAGAAAAATCAAGGTTATCATGCACAAACCCACTCAGCTACTCCATACCAGTTATAAGCTCATTTATTCCTGTATTCTCCCACATCTTGTTTTCTCAATAGCTGAGCTCTAGTTCCTAATCCTATTTTTGCTATGAATCCCATCACTTCCTCACATGACCATCCCTTACCATCCTCCAAAAAGATCTTCCTTGTGATTCTCTAAGATAGCATCCTATTGCTTTACCTCACAGCAATACTCATATGCTATAACTGTGCTTGCTTATTTATTAATTGCCGTCTTATCTACAAGAACGGGAAGGGCACAGGTCCCATCTAACATGCTTGGCATTACACAGCCAGCATTAGGTTCTCAATAACATCTGTTGATGAATCAGCTCATGAATCTGATTTTCTGCCTCAAGGAACTTACTCTATCATTTACTCCCCTTTGCCTCTTTCATCATAACACTTGCTGTCATTGCTGTTTAGTTGCTAAGTTGCATCTGACTCTTTTGTGACCCCATGGCCTATAGTCCATCAGGCTCCTCTGTCCATTGGGTTTCCTAGGCAAGAATACTGGAGTGGGTTACCATTTCCTTCTCCAGGGGATCTTCCTGACCCAGGAATATAACCCAAGTCTCCTACATTGGCAGGCAGATTCTTTACCACTGAGTCACCAGGGAAGACCACCATAATACTAGCTCTCCCAAAACACTAGCTCTCTCTCCAACATATAAATATACTTAGCAACTATCTTTAAAATACAACAACAACAACAAAAAACCCTTAATCCTATGCTCCCTTCTGCCAACTTCCACCCCACTTTCCCATCAGTCAAGTGTCTTCACTCATAGTCAATAATCACATTAAACTGGCTCACCTCAACAGACCCTGATCTGGCGCTCCCCAATCCCACCACTCTACTAAAACTGCTCTCTTTAAAAACTCACTAATGGCCACTTTGTTGCTTAGTCCAATGACCAGATTTCAGCCCTATCCTAAATACCCTTTCACAAGCATTTTAACACTGCTGACTACGAGAATGCCCTACTGCCTCTTCCGGAATATGCTTTTCCTCCTCCCCCATCAAGCTGCTCCTCAGTTCCATTCTAGGGCTCCTTTTTTAAATGTCTGGCCTTGCCCCTGGCTCCATCCTTCATTTCTTCTGATTTTCTTCCTCTCCCTGGATACTGATGACTCCAAATATCCACCTCCAGCTCTGATCTTTCCTGAGTTCCAGACCTGAAATCCTCCTCATGAGTATCCCACCAACCTCTCAAAGTCAACATAATCCAAAGGGAACTCAGTATGGTAACTACTGCTGCCTCACATCTCAGAACCTCCCCCAGCATTCCACCCTCACTCTCTCGAGGCCCACAGCATCGCTTGCCTAATTAACCAACACAGTCTTAGGTCACTAAACACCTGAATCATCTGACTCTTCTTCCTCTGTATCTTTACAAGTTTCCTTTAATTATTTGGCTTCCCACACAGTTTTCCTATAGGTCACACCATCATAACCATTCTGAATTCATTCTACTTCATTTGTAAAAGAACATATTTGGTTTACACAGCAGTCATAGTGGCTGGGTTTATTATCAGCTACTGCTAAAGGCTTAAAACCACTCGATAGGCTAACAAAAACTGGACTCTGAGCCTGGATTTAGACTTCTTTTCTCTGGATACATCCAATTATTCTACAAGAGTAACTGTAAGGCCTTTTAGTTAGGCACTCAATCAGCTTGTCCTAATGATACTGTAACTTTATTGTGCTTTTCCTTATCAATGCTACAATAATCATGTGATATCTTTTCATCTGATCCCATGGTCGTGGTCATCCTCCTCCAGAAACACTCCAGTTTCTCAAGCGTGGTGCCCAGAATTGACTTCAGGTTTGAAGTTCTTACTCTGAACTCTGTTTTGTATACTCTGGGATTCATACTCAGCTACCGAAGTCCTCCTAAATGTCCTCCTCACACGTACTAGTGCTATTCATTACACATCCCCCATTCTCTTCTTAGAATGTATGTTGCGGATACACCATGACAATTAATACTGCCACTGTTAGCCAGATGAAGCTCTATGTTTTCAAATTCTGACAACCACTGTGACCCCTCTCAATTTCACCATACCTTCACCTCCCTCCTTTCAGACAGCAAGCATTTAAGGTACCTGATTGTAAATTGTTTGGTGTAACTTCAGTCCTCTTTCATGTAGCTGCAACTAGACAATAAAGATACAGTTTAAGTATTGGGGAGGGGGGAGTCAATATTTCCAAAGTCTCCCCTCAATCTCACATATTTTTCCCCATCACATCCCATTTACATGGTTCCCTTTGGCCAAAGTCAGTGCTATATAAATAAGAAATCTGAAACCTGGGCTTTTCTATAGAAACACTCAAATGCTTACTAAATCTAACCCATGGGCTGTCCCAAGGGGATACCAGGAAAAATATGAAATAATGATAAGGAGGCTGAGGAAGAAATGGTTGACACCATCTCTCCCTAAGGAGCACTCCTCCCCATAACTTTCACCTATACTCCTGAAATACAAGGGTACAACATGTACCTATTGTACCACAGTACCAAGTAACATCCCTCCCATGGACCTGGGATACAAGCTCTACCTTCCAGGTTTCAGAAATGCAGGTAAAAGCTACCAGAGAAGCCTACAAGATAAGCAACTGTTATAAAGGAATGTGTGTCTTTGAGTTCTGTAATGCCACCAACACCTTCCTGAAAGTGTGGATAAAGTGTATCCTGGGGGGATTCAGAATGTATCTATCCAAGGTGGCATTAGCCATTAACTTAAAAAAAAAATGAAAAAAGAAAAGTACAAATAAAAAAAAACGGACTCCATTTAGTTTCCATCATCATGTTTACCATGGCTTTTATAGCTGCTGTTCTGACACGTGGGTCCTGATCATTAAAGTAATCCCCTATAATCTTCTGAACATCTCTGACAGCTAGGCCTTCTGCATCTTTTGTGACGTTTTTCTCCAAAGAACCAAGATTGCCAAGTAACTGCAGACACTTATTTCTTACACCATGAGAGGTATCTGTCAGGTGCTATGAAAAGAGAGAACAAAAGGACATGATTAAGATATCTTAAAAATAAACAAAAAGCAGAAACAAAAGCACTGCATCAACTTTAGGAATGACTTCAAACAATACATTCTCACTAGTCAGGTCTCATGTTTTCTTTTTTTATCTCTGGGGGTGGGGGTGAGTGGGGGTTGTTTGTTTTGGTCATGCTGTGTAGTCTGTGGGATCTTAGTTCCTCCACCAAAGATCAAACCCAGGCTCCAGCAGTGAAAATGCCGAATCCTAACCACTGGACTCCCAGTGAATTCCCTTCATGTTTTTCGAGCATATGTCTTCCAAAAAGAATCATGAGTTCTAAAGACTCCCAGTTATTCAACATCATACTCCCAACGGCAAGCACCTGGCCTTGGAAAGAATAGGTTACTTTAAATGTGACCCCTTAAACTGCATTTTATTTACTATCAAATCTAAAAACAGAACAAAAATTTTTAAATTTTAATATTCATACAGAAATATGCAAAAATATTAAATGTACAGTTCAATAAATTTTCACAAAACACACACAAATAAGCATCTAGATAAAGAAGTAAACATGAAAAACGCTCATGTCCCATCCCAGTAACTACTCTACCACCATCAAAAACAGCCACCATCACCAAAGCAATCTTGAGAAAAAAGAACAAAGTTGGAGGAATCATGCTCCCTGCCTTTAGACTACACTACAAAGCTTCCATGATCAAAACAGTATATTAACGGCACAAAAACAGTCACAGAGATCAAGGGAACAGAAGGGAGAGGCAAGAAATAAACGCACAGACTTACGGTCAATTAACCTACAACAAAGGAAGAAAGAATATACAGTGGGGAAAGGGCAGCCTCTTCAATAAGTGGTGCTGGGGAAACTGTACAGCTACATGTAAAAGGATGAAATCAGAACATTTTCTCATACCATATACAAAAGTAAACTCAAAATGGATTAAAAACGTAAACATAAGACCAGAAACTATAAAACTCCCAGAAGAAAATACAGGCGGAACACTCTTTGACATAAATCACAGCTTTTGTTGTTGTTGTTGTTGGATCTCTCTCTCCCAAGGCAAAGGAAACAAAAGCAACAATAAACAAATAGGACCTAACTAAACTTAAGAGCCTTTGCACAGCAAGGGAAACCACTGACAAAACAAAAAAACAACCAAGTAAATGGGAGAAAACATTTGTGAATAGTAAACAGTTTATATACCTCAATATCAAAAACAAACAAACAAAAAACCCAAACAGCCTGATACAAACTGAGCAGAAGACCTGAAGAGACGTTTTTCCAAAGACCTACAAATGGTCAATAGGCACATGAAAAGATGCTCAACATAGCTAACTATCAGAGGCAAGCAAATCAAAACCATCATGAAATATCACCTCACATTTCTCAGAATGGCGATCATCAAAAAGAATACAAATAACAAATGTTAGCGAGGATGTGGATTAACAGGAACCCTTGTACACTATTGGTGGGAATGAAAATTGGCGCACCCACTATGGAAAACAGTATTTTTCAAAAAATTAAAAATAGAACTACCGTATGATCCAGTGATTCCATTCCTGTGTAAATAGCTGAAGAAAACAAAAACACATCTTGGAAAAGACACATGCATCCAATGTTCACAGCAGCATTAGTTATAAGAGCCAAGATATGGAAGCAATTCCAAGTGTCCATCAACAGAAAAATGGAAAAAGAAGACCCAGTGCATGTGTTTGTGTGCATACATATATACACACACAATGAATACACACAAACACATATACACACAATGGGATATTACTCAACCGTAAGAAAGAACAAAATTTTGCCATTTGCAACAACAACATGGATGATCTTTGAGGGTATTATGCTTAGTGAAATAAGTCACACAGAGAAAGACAAATATTGGATATTATTGCTTATAATGAAATCTTTAAAAAAAAAAAAACAAATATAACAAAACAGAAACAGACTTCAGATAGAGAGCAAATTAGTGGGAATCAATGGGAAGAAAAGGAGAAGCAAAATAGGAGTATGGGATTAAGAAGTATGAACTGCTACGTAAAAAATGAATAAGCTACAAAGACAAAGTGAAAGTTGCTCAGTCGTGTCTAACTTTTTGTGACCCCATGTATTATACAGTCCATGGAATTCTCCAGGCCAGGATATTGCAGTGGGTAGCCGTTCCCTTCTCCAGTGGATCTTCCTGACCCAGGAATCAAACTGGGTCTCCTGCATTGCAGGTGAATTCATTACCAGGTGAGATACCAGGGAAGCCATAGCTAATATAAGGATAACTAACAAAAGAAAGGGACTTCCCAGGTGGGGCTACTGGTAAAGAACCTGCCTGTCAATGCAGGAGACATAAGAGATGCTGGTTCAATCCCTGGGTGGGGAAGATCCCCTGGAGGAGGGCATGGCAATCTTGCCTAGGAAATCCCATGGACAGAGGAGCCTGGTGGGTTACAATCCATGGGGTTGCAAATAGTTGGACCCAACTGAAGCAACTTAGCACAAACACACACAACAGAAGCAGAAGAGATTAAGAAGAGGTGGCAAAAATACACAGAAGAACTTCACAAAAAAGGTCCTAATGACCTCCATAACTACTATTGTGCGGTCACACATCTAGAGCCAGACACCCTGGAGTGTGAAGTCAAGTGGGCCTTTGGAAGCATCACTACCAACAAAGCTAGTGGAGGTGATGGAATTCCAGCTGAGTTATTTCAAATTCTAAAAGATGATTCTGTAAAAGTGTTGCACTCAATATGCCAGCAAATTTGGAAAACTCAGCAGTGGCCACAGGACTGGAAAACGTCAATCTGCAATCCCAAAGAAAGGCAATGCTAAAGAATGCTCAAACTATCATACAACTGCACTCATTTCACATGCTAGGCAAGGTAATGTCCAAAATCCTTCAAGCTAGGCTTCAAAAGTATGTGAACCAAGAACTTTCAGATGTTCAAGCTGGATTTAGGAAACGCACAAAAATTAGAGACCAAGTTGCCAATATCATTCGGATGACAGAAAAAGCAAGGGAATTAAAAAAAAATCTACTTCTGGTTCATTGACTACACTAAAGCCTTTGTGTGGATCACAACAA
The DNA here is from genome assembly GCF_029378745.1 of Bos indicus. Taxonomy (NCBI): domain Eukaryota; kingdom Metazoa; phylum Chordata; class Mammalia; order Artiodactyla; family Bovidae; genus Bos; species Bos indicus. Next base: position 18,414,285 of record NC_091788.1, on the reverse strand, counting down.
ACTATGGAAAATTCTTAAAGAGATAGGAATACCAGATCACCTTACCTGTCTCCTGAGAAACCTGTATGCAGGACAAGAAGCAACAGTTATGACTGGACATGGAACAATGGATTGGTTTAAAATCGGGAAAGGAATACATCAAGGCTGTATACTATCACCTTGCTTATTGAACTTATATGCAGAGTACATCATGCAAAATGCCAAGCTAGATGACTCACAAGCTGGAATCAAGATAGCCAGGAGAAATATTAACAAACTCAGATATGCAGATGATATCACTCTAATGGCAGAAAGTGAAGAGGAACTAAAGAGCTTCTTGATGAGGGTGAAAAAGGACAGTGAAAAAGCTGGCTTAAAACTCACCTTTCAAAAAACTAAGATCATGGCATCCATCACTTTATGGCACACAGAAGGGGGGAAAGTGAAAAAGGTAACAGATTTTATTTTCTTGGGCTCCAAAACCAGTGTTGACAGTAACTGCAGCCATGAAATTAGAAGATGCTTGCTCCCTGGAAGAAAAGCTATGACAAACCTGCTGCTGCTGCTGCTGAGTCGCTTCAGTCATGTCCGACTCTGTGCGAGCCCAGAGACGGCAGCCCACCAGGATGCCCCGTCCCTGGGATTCTCCAGGCAAGAACACCAGAGTGGGTTGCCATATCCTTCTCCAATGCATGAAAGTGAAAAGTGAAAAGTGAAAGTGAAGTCGCTCAGTCGTGTCCAACCCTCAGCGACCCCATGGACTGCAGCCCACCAGGCTCCTCCATCCATGGGATTTTCCAGGCAAGAGTACTGGAGTGGGGTGCCAGTGCCTTCTCCAATGCCAAACCTAGACAGCATATTAAGAAGCAGAGACATCACTTTGCCAAAAAAGGTCCCTATAGTCAAAGCTATGGTTTTTCCAGTAGTCATGTATGGATGTGAGAGTTGGACTATAAAGAAAGCTGAGTGCCAAAGAATTGATGCTTTTGAATTCTGGTGCTAGAGAAGACTGTTGAGAACCCCTTGGACTGCAAGGAGATCCAACCAGTCCATCCTAAAGGAAATCAGTCCCGAATATTCATTGGAAGGACTGATGCTGAAGCTGAAGCTCCAATACTTTGGCCACCTGATGTAAAGAGCTGACTCATTAGGAAAGACCCTGATGCTGGGAAAGACTGAGGGCAGGAGAAGGGTATGACATAGGAAGAGATGGTTGGATGGCATCACTGACTAAATGGACATGAGTTTGAGCAAACTCTAGAAGATGGTGAAGGACAAGGAAGCCTGGCATGAGGCAGTTCACATGGGGTCACAAATAGTCAGACATGACTTAGTGACTGAACAGCAACAACCAACTATAAAAATACTGAATTACTGTGTTGTATACCTGAAACTAATATAATACTGTAAATCAATTATAATATTGAGATAAACTAATGCAGTATTAAAAAACTAAAGTAACCATTATCTTGACTTCTAACACAAAATTCTGCCTAGTTTTATAATTTGTAAAATCAAATAGTGCTACGCTTCCTTTGCTTACTATTATGTTGGTGAGAATCATCCACAGTATGGCATATAGCAATGGTTGATTCACTCTCATTACTATAAAGTATTCCATTTGTGTATACACCATAATCCATTTATCTTTTCTACTGTTGATAGATATTTGGGCTATTTCCAGTTTTGCATTATTATAAATATAATGTTACTATAATTATTCTTAATGTGGTTTTTGATATACTTTTTCACACATCTGTTGAATACATAGTTGGAAGTGAAATTGCTGGGTCACAGAAAACGTATATGTTCAGTTTAAGAAGATACTGCCAAATACTATTCCAAAGTGGCTGTACTAATTTAACTAATTTACACTTTCACCAGTCATATGTAAATGATCCAGATATGATACACCTCTGTCAACACTTAGTACTGTCAATCTTTTTTTAGCACTTCTCATCATTCCACTGCTACTGAAATAAACTATTTGCATAATGCAGTAACAGGAACTGAAAAGACTTTAGTGAAATGACTAGTCTCAAAACTAGGCAAGAAATAATGTAAGAAGAAGTTGGGACACGTGCCAAAAAGCAAGAAAATATCAAGGACTAATTGAGTCAGATAAAAAAGACAAAGAAATCAATCTGTATGGGTTCCCACTGTCAACGTTTATATCAAAAGTAAACAATCAAAACAAATCCAGAATGTAGGATATTCGACAAGACCAACAATCTGGTTTTGTCAATAAAACTGTGGTATTTAAAGAAAAAAAAAATGGGCCACTGATATTGATTAAAAGAAATTTAAGAGACTCTCCAAATATATGCTAAACCAAAAAAAAAAAAACTATAAAAAGATATTTAATGCAGTTAAGAAAGTTTTAATATGAATTGGTATGAGATGATGTGGAACAGGCTATATTAAAAAATATCAGTTATTATTAGTTAGAGATACATACTGAACTACGTATGATTTAAATAACATATCAGGGATTTACTTTAAAATATTACAGCAGATTACAACAGAAAGTGAGAGAAAAAACAGATGAAAAAGACTGCAAAATAAAAATAATTGTCAAATTTATACCAAAAACTGCAAAGAATAATTTGAAATTTTCCATATTATAAAATATATATAAATTGAAAAAAAAAGACCTAGCTTCAAATTTCAGTTCTGACTCTATATGTGTACCACTGATCAAGTCACTAGACCTCTCAAGAGTCTAAGTTTCCTCATTTATAAAGAAGGAATAATAGTATTCCCTGGTGGTCCAGTGGTTAAGAATCTACCTTGCAATGCAAAGGACATGGGTTCGATCCCTGGTCGGGGAACTAAGATCCCACACACCAAGGGGGAATTAAGCCCGTGTACCACAACTATCAAGACTAGACGCCACAAGGATAGGTTCCACATGCAGCAACAAAAATATCCCACCTGCCTCAACTAAGACCCAACACAACCATATAAACAAATAAAAAAAAAAAGAATCCATCTGTCAATGCAGGGGACATGGGTCCGATACCTGGTCCAGGAAGACTCCACATGCCGCGAGGCAACTAAGCCCATGCACTACAACCACTGAGACTACACCCCAGGGCCCACACACCACAATAACCAAGCCCGTGTGCCGTAACTACTGAAGCCTACACACTCTAGAGCCTGCATGCTGCAACTACGGAGCCTGCCAAGAGTCCACGCTCTGCAACAAGAGAAGCCACCACAATGAGAAGCCCACACACCACAACCAAAAGAAAGGAGTCACGCACCACAACTAGAGAAAGCCTGAACACAACAATGAAAACCCAGTGCAGCCAAAATTAAATTTAAAAAAAACCAGCCTGCTTAAGAAAAGGGAAGCAGGTGTGGGAAAGGTGGCAAAAAAAAGAAAATAGAGGTAAAAGTGGGCCACCTGGATGAAACAGGCCTGCTGATCTGGAATACACAAGCACAAATCTTCCAGCAATAGCTGTCTAACAAGGGGACAATCTGTCTCGAAAGGTACTGAGCATCTGTTAATGGTTCACATCAGATGCTCTAGCAGAAGACTCCTGAACTAAATGGGACCTAGACATTCTCACAGAAGCTATGTTCTATGAGACGGCAGGCTGGGCAGGTAGGCTTACTCAGAGGAGAGAACAAAGGAAATCTAGTAAGCAAGTGAGGTGCAGAGGGGTGGGGCTCTCACAGAGGGACTGTCTCCTCATAAAAACGACTCAGTAGAACATTTGAGATCAGAGTTAATTCATGTCTCCAAGTTATTTAGGTTAAAGAAGTGTGAAACATAAACACTCTTAAGTGTTCACAATGCTCAAACTTATCCAACAAAATGACACGCTGAAACTGAAAAGCTAAGAGAAATTTCCAGATATGAAGCTAACAGTGACACTGTCACAGTTAATACAGCAATGCTGTTTTTTTAAATAAACTATTTTTATTTAGTATGGAAGCATCATTTGTCATAACTGAACTGTCAGCTGAATCACCATCCCCTAGAAGGTTGCTACCATTATTACAAATACTTTATTTGATTTTCAAACAACAAACTAAAGTCTTCTAGTTCCTATTAAGGTAACCAAGGCAACACTGACGCATAACTAGCCTGTTACTGCGCACTGAATGTTAGCCTCAAAGAAACGGTAAGTCTAAATCATACCCTTAGGGCAGCAATTAGTTTTATGATATCCTTCCCCCACAGGTCACTACTTACATCATGGATATCATCACTAATAGATGCCTAGTGCCTGCTCTGCAGATGATGCTATTTTGGTGCTATACCTAGGCCATTAAAATACCATCATTTCTATATTAATGGAGTAAGCAAACCACATCCCCAATAAGACTAATCCACATCAAAAATAAGCTAAACCAATCAGTTTAAAACTACTGTTAAAAGAATAAAAAATCAATGATTAAGTATGTCAAGAAAATCCAAGAATGAGGTTAAATAAGACAAAAATAACTTACTGACTCATTCAGTTTCAATATGGATTTTTTTTCTTTCTTTTTTTTTGGGAGGGGCGTTGCTGAGCACCGCACAGCTTGTGATATCTTAGTAACCAACCAGGGATTGAAGCTGGGCCACAACGGTGAAAGCAATGAGTTCTAACCACTGGACCATCAAGGAATTCCCATTAACATGGATTATTTTTAAGCACAGATAAAAATTTAACATACCAAACAATGGAAATTATTCTAAGAGACAACCTCTCCTAACAAAAGAACATATAACATTTGCTCAGGTAGTATTTGATAAATGTTAAACTGCTGCCATGTTTCTGTTGCCTGGAGAGCTTAATGTACTTTTGCCACAGAATTAAAGGAACAAAAAAGAAATACAGAGACCAGAAGAAATGAGATAGAAAAAGAGAAACAGAATTAAACTAGGCTCTAAGGAAGCCATATATACAAAAATGACAAGATATTTATTCCCTAGAAAAATCTTCATGAATAAGAAACAAAGTAGAAGACCTCCAATTTCAGTTATGCATATTTTACAGAAGAAAAGACTTAGTAATTTCCTGGCCAAATTTAAATCTCATCATCTATCAAATGAGGATTAGCTGTACAATAGCTCAGCTGGTGAACAATCTGCCTGCAATGCAGGAGACCCTTGTTCGACTCCTGGGTCAGGAAGATTCCCTGGAGAAGGGATAGGCTACCCACTCCTGTATTCTTAGGCTTCCTTAGTGGCTCAGACAGTGAAGAATCCGCCTGCAATGTGGGAGACCTGGGTTCGATCCTTGGGTTAAGAAGATCCGTGGAGGAGGGCACGGCAACCCACTCCAGTATTCTTGCCTGGAGGATCCCATGGACAGAGGAGCCTGGTGGGCTACAGTCCATGGGGTTGCAAAGAGTTGAACACAACTGAGCGACTACGCATAACACAGCACACAGTACCTCAAAGGATTACTGACAGAATAATAATTACTGACAGAGATGAATTTTGAGATGTTAAGAATACCCAAAATCATGACTTTCTTCCTACTATGAAGCAAAAAATATGACAGATTGATATCTCATATTTTAAAAATATACAAAGGAACAATATGAACTTCAAAAAATAATAAGGATAGAACAGATTATAATATTTTGAATAAATTAGGAGATTGATAAGAAGGGAGGGAGGGAAAGAGAGGGAAAGAAAACTTTCTTACAATAGCATGCCAAGTAAAAAATAGAGATGGAATAACAGCATCAGAATATCACCATTTAGCAATAATCAGAGTTATAAATGACTCAGCAAGATTTATTAACAGTAGCTAAAATAGAGAATAAAAGTTTGATGGGGAAGAGGACATTTACATTATCTCAAAGTATCTCCCCACAAATTACTCATTAATCACAGGAGGAAATAACAACTCTACAATGAAAAACCTGGCAGACACTACCTTAATCAAGTATCAAAGTTAACACCAATAATGAGTCAGACCTCACATGTGCCTTATGATATGATGCACTGAGAAGGACACAGTATTATTTATGTATTATTCCCACCAAAACGTGTCATTTGAATCTAAACAGAGGAAATACCAGATAAAGCCAGGCTGAAAGACATTCTAGGGATTTACTGGTGGTCCAGCAGTTAAGAATCCACCTTGCAATGCAAGGGACACCGGTTTGATTCCTGGTCTGGCAAGATCTTACATGCTCTGCAGCAGCTAAGCCTGAGTGCCACAACTACCGACTTTGCCCTCTAGAGCCTGAAAGCTGCAACTGGAGAAAGCCCACACGCAGCAATGAAGACCCAGTGTAGCCAAAACTTTAAAAAAAAAAAAAAAGACATTCTATAAAGTAAACAGTCTATACTCTTCAAGTTAAGGCCATGAAAGACAAAGATAGCCTAAGGGACCGTTCCAGATTAAAGAAAACAGAGACATGAAAACTAAATGCAACATGTGATTCTGGACCAGAAAAGAAAAATTTATATAAAATATAATATAAAAGACAATAGGTAGAATCTGAATAAAGTCTAATACTACTACAGATTAGCATTATATCAAAGTTAAATTTCCTGGGAATTTCCTGGCAGTTCAGTGTAGGATTCCATGTTTCCACTGCAGGGCGCATGAGTTCAATCCCTGGTTGGGGAACTAAGATCTCACAGACCACGCAGTCAAAAAAACAAACAGACAAAATCCAGAGTTAAATTTCCTGATTTTGAAAACTAGGTTTATAAAAATGATTTCCTCCTTCTTAAGAAATAAAAATTTAAGTATTTAGTGGAAAAGAAGTGTAATGTCTGCAATTTGCTCTTAAATGGTTCGGTAAAATATATAGAGCGTGAAAGTGAGAGTTGATCAGTCCTGTCCAACTCTTTGCGACCCCATGGACTATACAGTCCTTGGAATTCTCCAGGCCAGAACACTGGAGTGGGTAGCCTTTCCCTTCTCCAGGGGATCTTCCCAACTCAGGGATCAAACCCAGGTCTCCCTCATTGCAGGCAGATTCTTCACCAACTGAGCTATCAGGGAAGCCCCCAACATAGAGAGAGAATGATAAAGTAAATGCGGGAGAATGTTAATGATTAATGAATCAAAAAGAAGGGTATACGGAAATCTCTTGTACTATTTTCATAATTTTTTTTAGGAAGTTTGAAATTGTTGGGTTATTTGGACTTTGTCCCATACCCAACCAAATGCTTTCCCAGAATTCTCTGAGTGAAAGGCACCACCATCTAATCTGGCACATAAGCTGGAAACGGGAAATATCCTCAGCAATTCCTTCACCGTCACTCCATGCTCAACCAGTTATCAAGTCCTGCCAATCTTACTTCCTAAATATTTCTCAAATCTATCCATATCTTTCCATCTTTCCATCACTTTAATTCAAACTACTATAACCTTTCATGTAGGCTACTACAATAACATCCTTTACTATCTGAGCCATGAGGGAAGCCCAGTGCAATAACATCCTAACTGGCTTCTTATCCAATAAGTTCTCTAGAACATATCTGGCTTTTCTTAAAATGTCTCTGATAGAATCAGTGGAGAAATGCTGCTTCTCTTCTACTTCTTAGGAAAATCTGTGAAGAACTGGTATGAAATTCTTATTTAAAATGTTTGATTCAAAGCCATGTGGGCCTGAGCTTCTCTTTGCAGGTAAGTTTTTGGTTTTTTTCATTATTAATTTAATTACTTGTTATAAGTATATTCGGATTGTCTACTCCTTGAGACAGTTTTCACAGTTCATATCTTTGTAGGATTAGTGGGAATTTGTACATTTTACATAAGTTATCTAATTTATTGGCATAAAATTGTTCATAGTATTTTTTTATAATCCTTTTCATTTCTGCCAGGTCAGCAGAAATAGCCTCTTTTCATTTATAATTCTAGTACTTTGAACCTTCTTTTTTTCCTTTCAAAAATAAAGGTTTCTCAATTTTGTTGATCTTTACAAAGAACAAGCTTTTGATTCTTTGATTTTTCTCTACTGTTTTTCTACTCTTGATTTCATTAATTTCCACTCTAGTCTTTCTTATTTCCTTCCTTCTGCATGCTTTTATATTTAATACGTTCTTCTTTATCTAGCATTTTAGATAAAAGAATAAGGTACTGGAATGAGATCTTTCTTCTTTTTTACTATGGGCACTAATTGCTATAAATGTACCTCTAAGCATGCAGTAGCTGCAGCCCAGTTTTGGTACACAGGGTCTTCATTCATTCACCTCAAAGTATTTTCTAATTTACCTGCTGATTTCCTCTCTGATTCATTGGTTAAATAGGAGAATGTTGTTTAATTTCCACATATTTGTGGTTTTCCTAATTTTTTTCTGTTACTCATCTAATTTAATTCCATTGTAGTTGGAAAACATACTCTGCATTATTTCTATTAAAAGGGGGAATGTTATTTTAAGGTGAATCATATCTCAAAGATCACTGTATGACAAAAATCAGACAAAATAGCATTAGGCAATAAAAACAGTAACTATAGCTATGAATCATAGACAGCCTTTATTTACTTGAATTTGCAAAAGCTTGTGGCAGATATTCCATTTCCAAATAGTTCAAATTTCTACCCAGTTATGATCCTCTACAAATGGTGAAGAAACGCACAAAAAATCCATATGAAAAACTAGAAAAGAACATGAAAAGTTCATTCCCAAGACAGAACCAGAGATCAAATTGCCAACATTCATTGGATCATCAAAAAAGCAAGAGAGTTCCAGAAAAAACATCCACTTTATTGACTATGCCAAAGCCTTTGACTGTGTCGATAACAACAAACTGTGGAAAATTCTTAAAGAGATGGGAATACCAAACCATCTGACCAGTTTCCTGAGAAATCTGTATGCAGGTCAAGAAGCAACAGTTAGAACTGGACATGGAACAACAGACTGGTTCCAAATAGAAAAAGGAGTACATCAAGACTGTATATTGTCACCCTGCTTATTTAACTTCTATGCAGAGTACATCATGAGAAATGCCAGGCTGGATGAAGCACAAGCTGGAATCAAGGGTGCCAGGAGAAATATCAATAATCTCAGATATGCAGATGACACTGCCCTTATGGCAAGAAGTGAAGAACAACTAAAGAGCCTCTTGATGAAAGTGAAAGAAGAGAGTGAAAAAGTTGGCTTAAAACTCAACATTCAGAAAACTAGGATCATGGCATCTGGTCCCATCACTTCATGGCAAATAGATGGGGAAATAATGGAAACAGTGAGAGTCTTTATTTTGGGGGGCTCCAAAATCACTGCAGATGGTGATTGCAGCCATGAAATTAAAAGACGCTTGCTCCTTGGAAGAAAAGCTATGATCAACCTAGACAGCATATTCAAAAGCAGAGACATTACTTTGCCAACAAAAGTCCATCTAGTCAAGGCTATGGTTTTTCCAGTAGTCAAGCAGGGATGTGAGAGTTGGACTATAAAGAAAGTTGAATGCCAAAGAATTGATGCTTTTGAACTGTGGTATCAGAGAAGACTCTTGAGAGTCCCTTGGACTGCAAGGAGATCCAACCAGTCAATCCTAAAGGAAATCAGTTCTGAATATTCATGTGGAAGGACGGATACTAAAGCTGAAACTCCAATACTTTGGCCACCTGATGAGAATTGACTCATTTGAAAAGACCCTGATGTTGGGAAAGATTGAAGGCGAGAGGAGAAGGGGACGACAGAGGATGGTTGGATGGCATCACCGACTCAATGGACATGAATCTGAGTAAACTCCAGGAGTTGGTGATGGACAGAAAGGCCTGGCGTGCTTCAGGCCATGGGGTTGCAAAGAGTCAGACACGACTGAGAGACTGAAGTGAACTGAACTGAAGACAGAACACACAAATGAAGAAAAAATAGGAAAATTTTTAAAATGAAATACCATTTCCTTCTTACCAAATTAACAGGTTTACATCTTGCTTTTAAACATTAATATCCAAATGCTAGAATAATATGTGAAATTATGCACTCTCATATACTGTGGATAGGCTTAAACTAGAATATTGTAGAAAGCGATTTGCCAAAAGTATCAAAAGCCTTAGGAAAAAAACAAAAATTCTAAATGCTTTCATCCAGTGATTCTACTGTGACAATGTATGTTTAGGAAATAACCCTAGATACAGGAAATACTTTAGACTAATCACACTCACTGTGTGGTATTATTTACTGTTTTTTAAAATGGCTACAATATAAATGTCCATTAATAAGAGAATGGTTAGGACAAACTATGGCTTGATTACTGGACAAAATATCATGCATCCATTAAAAATATTTATAAAACATTTACAATATAAAGAAAATACTTGTTATGTTAGTCAAAAAGCAAAACTGAATACAGAATATGATTATAGCTATATGTGGAAAAAGAAAAGCAAACAATCTGTATACAGAAAAAAAATCAGAACAGATACATCAAAAGGCTAATAATAATGGATGCCTTTACATAGTGAATTATGAGTGTAGTTCTTTCTTTATACTTCTTTCCAAATTTCCATGAGTATAAATTTTTATAATAAAATATTTCTTTAGAACAAATTTAAGAAACTATTGCTTCAAGCAGAATAATCCACCGAGTAAAACACTCTCTTATAAGCACAACCTCCTAGATACATACATTCTCTCACATGGAAGACGTACTTACTCTCTCAATCATGTAATCCCTAGTTTTCTCCCACTTAAGCTTTTAATACTGTACTTCTCAAAGTGTTCTGAGGGTTTTTTTTGTTGTTGTCATTGTTTATTAAGATAAATGAAATACTCTTTCCTGGGGTTAAGAAATAGTTTTCTAATTCCATGAATGTAACCCTTCCACAATTCAAACGTATTTGTCTCCTTATATTGTCAAAACAAATTTATCAAAAAGATTAAAAGTAAAGCCAATTCTACAAGGTTTGCACAAAAGAAAGCTAATTAAAAGTTCAAAATTAAAAAGAATTTGGCTTTGGAATCAGAAAAGAGTTTATGCCCTGGTTCTGCAACTTCCTAAGTATGAAAACTTGGACAAACTAAACTCCTTCAACCTCAATTCCCATCTTAGTAAAAGAGATATAACAGCACTTCCCTAAAGGACTATGAGGAACGAATCAAAGTATCATAATTCCAAACTGTTGGGAGGTGTTATGCCTGAGAAGAGGGCCTAGGAGGGAAAGATGGAGTGGCTGTCACTTATCTTATTTCTGTATTAGTTAATTTTGTTTTTAACAATGAGCATACACCATAGGAATAAAATTACTTTTCTTTAAAAAAGGTAAAAAATAGTACCATAATAAGCAGAGAGCATACGTTAGGCATGGAATACATGGTAGTTCCTATAATTATTTTCATTTCTTTTGGGACAGTGAGGAAGTTCATTTTATAACAAGTTACTCAACTTTGTTCCTAATCCAACATCAAGAAACAAAAAATGAAGCAGTTCTTAAAGCTATTTAAGAGTCTTTGGCAATTCTCAGTTATAGCCTTAGGATGGAGGTAAGCAGATCTGACAGCTCATATCATTTCTCCAGATAATGCAAAACTGTTCAATAAAGAAGCAACCCTGTGTCTAACCATTATATTCTTACCTTGCAGGCTACATCAACTAATCGCATCTGGATAGCTTGATTCTCTGGCAGTTTAGTGCCAATTGCAAGCAAAGTGTCCAACAGTTGAGCAAGGACTTGATGAGACTCTAGAAAGGAAGATGGAAAGTTAGGTTTTAGAATTTCAAAAGGAGATTACTATAGAAACTAAATTTACTTGGGTATAAGAATGAAGATTTTTGTCAACTGAGTTCTGCTGTTTGATTCTTGATTTCCTCAACTAAAAGCTAAGTTCCTAAAGGGATCATGTCTAAAAATTTGAGTCCTCCACAGGATGCAACACAGTGCTCCAAAAATGTTCAGTGCTTGACTAATTCAAAGGCTTTTCACTGCCTTCAAAATCAAGTCTAAATTCCTTAGCAAGACATACATACATACCAGTCCCTCCATGATGCCTAGTCCTCCCTACTTTATCTATTAGCCTCATCTCTTTCAGGTTTCCCTATCTCCTTTTTCCCAATTACTTATGATCCATGTCCCCCTATCTTTGCTCAGGCCCACTTCCCTACCTAGAATGCTTTCATCTACATTCTGCTCCATTCTCAACCCTACTCCCCAGAGAGTACCTCCTAATCTTGAAATGTCACCTCCTGTATGGTGCTTTTCGCTCTTTCCCTAGAAATATTGACCATTTCTTCATTCATGCTTCCACTGAACCCTTGACATAAACTGTAACTTTATGATACTTATTTGCATATCAGACAAAACCAGGAAACTGAAAGATCCTTAAGAGCAAGGATTAGGTTTTATTCACCTTTGTATTCTCAGAATCTAGCATGCCTCATTACATGCTCAATGGATGCTTAATAAATGAGCAAACAGACAATTCCAAGTAAATCACTGTCAATCACCTTAACCAGATTCTCTTCTTTGTTTCAAAATATGGTTCTATGGTTCTATGCTAGTGGTATACAAGAGGCATGCAGAAAATCATTTTTATGTTAATAACCTTCTATAGACATACTTTGTTTTATTGTGCTTCATTTTACTGCACTTTGTAGATACAGACTTCCCTAGTGGCTCAGACGGTAGAGCGTCTGTCTGCAATGCAGGAGACCAGGGTTCGATCACTGGGTTGGGAAGATCCCCTGGAGAAGGAAATGGCAGCCCACTGCAGTATTCTTGCCTGGAAAATCCCATGGACCTGGAGCCTGGTAGGCTACCATCCATGGAGTCGCAAAGAGTCAGACATGACTGAGCAACTTCACTTGTAGATACTATACTATTTTTCTTATAAATTGAAGGTTTGCCTCAATCCTGCTCATTAAGCAAGTCTTCTACACCATTTTTCAACAGCATTCTCACTTCATGTTTCTGTCACATTTTGGTAATTCTTGCAGTATGTCAAACTTTCATTGTTATATTTGTTATGGTGATTTGTGGTCAATGATTTTTGATGTTACTATTGCAAAAAGATTACAACTTGCTAAAGGCTCAGATTATGGTTAACATTTTTTATCAGTACAGTATTAAGGTAGTACATTCTTTTTAGACATAATGCTATTGCACACAATAAACTATAGTATAGTATAGACATTACTTTTATCTGCACTGGGAAATCAAAAATGGGTGACTCGCTTTACTGCAATATTTAATTTACTGTGATCATCTGGAACAGAATCTGCAATATCTCAGAGGTATGCATGACTATATTTTAAGAACAAAATAAAAAATATAGTTACTATGCTGATGACATTAATTTCCTTTTACTATTACTAATATAGTCTCTTTAAATTAATTTTAACTAAAAAAAATAACTGTCCACTTAAGAAAAACATTAAGAAATTCATAATATAGATGCAAAACAAATTTCAAAAATGATAATGAAATATAAACAACTAAATCCTAAAAAAAAAAAAAAGCTTATAAAATACTGGGAACAATCACCTCTTAAAAACACTTCCAGTAAGACACACTAGATTGAACACCTCTGTTTATCACTAATTCTTTCTTAAAACCTCATTAACATATAAAGAAACTTTAAAAGTATAAACGTACAAGGACTAAGAAAACAGAAGAATAGTAAGCAGATGAGAAAAGTCAACAAATTTTTCAGAGATGGCAAGCAAATGAAAAAGTCTATGGCAAACTGAGAAATTTAATCTAAATGCCTACTGAGGAGGGAGTCATAACAGAGCAAATAAATTTCAGCCATATGCCAAGTGAGAATCAGGAATCATAGATTTAAAAGAAAAGAAAAAAACCAACCATAAAACACCCCAAAATGGAGTGAGACATGGATTTGTTTAAAGTTTCTATAAGAAGTAGCTGGACCTCTACCTCCTTCCCTATGCTATACAACTGGCTAATCAACCACTGAAGTAGAGTTTTTTTTCTCTAAAAATTAGGACAGAAAAGATCTAATCTGGCAGATGCTACATGAGGAAAGGAAGGAAATATAATAAAGATAATATATAATAAATATAACTCATCTGACCACATGGACCACAGCCTTGTCTAACTCAATGAAACTATGAGCCACGCCATGTAGGACTACCCAAGATGGATGGGTCATGGTGGAGAGTTCTGACAAAACGTGGCCCACTGGAGAAGGGACTTCAGTATTCTTGCCTTGAGAACCCCATGAACAGGCAAAAAGATAGGAAACTGAAAGATGAACTCCCCAGGTTGGTAGGTACCCAATATGCTACCAGAGATCAGTGGAGAAACAACTCCAGAGAATGAAGAGATGGAGCCAAAGCAAAAACAACACCCAGTTGTGCATGTGACTGGTGATGGAAGTAAAGTCCGATGCTATAAACAGCAATACTCCATAGGAACCTGGAACATTAGGTGCATGAATCAAGGCAAAATGGAAGTGGTCAAACAGGAGATGGCAAGAATGAACATAGGTCTTTTAGGAGTCAGTGAACTAAAATGGCCTGCTGCTGCTGCTAAGTTGCTTCAGTTGTGTCCAACTCTATGCAACCCCAGAGACGGCAGCCCACTAGGCTCCTCCGTCCCTGGGATTCTCCAGGCAAGAATACTGGAGTGGGTTGCCATTTCCTTCTCCAGTGCATGAAAGCGAAAAGTGAAAGTGAAGTCGTTCAGTCGCCCCCGACTCGTAGCGACCCCATGGACTGCAGCCTACCAGGCTCCTCCATCCATGAGATTTTCCAGGCAAGAGTACTGGAGTGGGGTGCCACTGCCTTCTCCAAAATGGCCTAGAATGGGTGAATTTAACTCAGATGACCATTTTATCTACTACTGTGGACAGAATCACTTAGAAGAAACGGAGTAGCCCATTATAGTCAACAAAAGAGTCTGAAATGCAGTATTTGGATGCAATCTCAAAAATGACAGAATGATCTCTGTTCATTTCCAAGGCAAATCATTCAATATAACAGTAATCCAAGTCTATGCCCCTACCAATAACACTGAAGAAGCTGAAGTTGAAGACTTCTATGAAGACCTAAAAGACTTTCTTAAACTAACACCCAAAAAGATGTCCTTTTCATTATAGGAGACTGGAATGCAAAAGTAGGAAGTCAAGAAATACCCAGAGTAACAGGCAAATTTGGCCTTAGATTACAGAATGAAGCAGGGCAAAGGCTAACAGAGTTTTGCCAAGAAAACACACTGATCACAGCAAACACTCTCTTCCAACAACACAAGAGAAGACTCTACACATGGACATCACCAAATGGTCAATACCAAAGTCAGACTGATTATATTCTTTGCAACCAAAGATGAAGAAGCTCTATACAGTCAGCAAAAACAAGACCAGGAGCTGACTGTGGCTCAGATCATGAGCTCCTTATTGCCAAATTCAGACTTAAATTGAAAAAAGTAAGGAAAGCCACTAGACCATTCAGGTGTGACCTAAATCTAATTCCTTACGATTATACAGTGGAAGTGAGAAATAGATTCAAGGGATTAAATCTGATAGACAGAGTGCCTGAAGAACTATGGACGGAGGTTCATGACATTGTAAAGGAGACAGGGATCATGACCATCCCCAAGAAAAAGAAATGCAAAATGGATGTCTGAGGAGGTCTTACAAATAGCTATCAAAAGAAGAGAAGTGAAAGGCAAAGGAAAAAAGGAAAGATATACCCATTTGAATGCACAGTTCCAAAGAATAGCAAGGAGAGATAAGAAAGCCTTCCTTGGTGATCAATGCAAAGAAATAGAGAAAAACAATAGAATGGGAAAGACTAGAGATCTCTTCAAGAAAATTAGAGATACCAAGGGAACATTTCATGCAAAGACGGGCACAATAAAGGACAGAAATGGTATGGACCTAACAGAAGCAGAAGATATTAAGAAGAGGTGGCAAGAATAAACAGAAGAACTATACAAAAAGATCTTCACAACCCAGATAATCACGATGGTGTGATCACTCATCTAGAGCAGACATCCTGGAATGTAAAGTCAAGTGGGCCTTAGGAAGCATCCCTACAAACAAAGCTAGTGGAGGTGATGGAATTCCAGTTGAACTATTTCAAATCCTAAAAGATGATGCTGTGAAAGTGTTGCGCTCAATACGCCAGCAAATTTGGAAAACCCAACAGTGGCCACAGGACTGGAAAATGTCAGTTTTCATTCCAATCCCTAAGAAACACGATGGCAAAGAATGTTCAAACTATCACACAACTGCACTCATCTCATACACTAGCAAAGTAATACTCAAAATTCTCCAAGCCAGGCTTCAACAGTACGTGAACCATGAACTTCAGGTATTCAAGCTGGATTTAGAAAAGGCAGAGGAACCAGAGACCAAATTGCCAACATCCACTGGATCATGTAAAAAGCAAGAGAGTTCCAGAAAAACATCTACTTCTGCTTTACTGACTATGCCAAAGCCTTTGACCTGTGTGGAAAATTCTAAAGAGATGGGAATACCAGACCACCTGACCTGCCTCCTGAGAAATCTGTATGCAGGTCAAGAAGCAACAGTTAGAACTGGATATGGAACAACAGACTAGTTCCAAATCGGGAAAGGAGTACCTCAAGGTTGTATATTGTCACCCTGCTTATTTAACTTCTATGCAGAGTACATCATGAGAAATGCCAGGCTGGATAAAGCACAAGCTGGAATCAAGATGGCTGGGAGAAATATCAATAACGTCATCTCAGATATGCAGATGATACCACATTATAGCAGAAAGTAAAGAAGAACTAAAGAGCCTCTTGATGAAAGTGAAAGAGGAGAGTGAAAAAGCTAGCTTAAAACTTAACATTCAGAGAACTAAGATCATGGCATCTGGTCCCATTACTTCATGGGAAATAGATGGGGAAATAATGGAAACAGAGTCTTTATTTTTTGGGGCTCCAAAATTACTGCAGGTGGTGACTGCAGCCAGGAAATTAAAAGACGCTTGCTCCTTGGAAGAAAAGCTATGACCAACCTAGACAGCATATTCAAAAGCCAAGACATTACTTTGCCAACAAAGGTCTGTCTAGTCAAAGCCATGGTTTTTCCAGTAGTCATGTATGGACATGAGAGTTTATAAAGAAAGTTGAGTGCAGAAGAATTGATGCTTTTGAACTGTGGTATTGGAGAAGACTCTTGAGAGTCCCCTGTACTGCAAGGAGATCCAACCACTCCATCCTAAAGGAAATTAGTCCTGAGTATTCATTGGAAGGACTGATGCTAAAGCTGAAACTCCAACACTTTGGCCACCTGATGTGAAGAACTGACTCATTTGAAAAGACCCTGATGCTGAGAAAGATCGAAAGCAGAAGGAGAAGGGGACAACAGAGGATGAAATGGTTGGATGGCATCGCTGACCTAATGGACATGAGTTTGTGTGAGCTCTGGGAACTGGTGATGGACAGGGAGGCCTGACGTGCTGCAGTCCATGGGGTCGCAAAGTGTTGGACGTGACTGAGGGACTGAACTGAACTGATAATAAAGAGATTAAGAGATAATCAACACACCGAAAGTGAGACTCCCTCCCTATCACTCTTCGGCTGCTTTGGCTAAAAAAACATGGCAGTCAGGCATCTGTCCTCCCAGCAGGAGAGTCAAAAGTTGACAGGCCCACAAAAAACAGCAGAAGACACTACTATTTAACAGTCCTCCAAAGACACATAGGATCATGTTAGAGTGGCGCCTACCAGCTGACAAGCCCCATTCATACACAAAGAACTCTCACTCAGCTTTTTAGTGCTTCATCCTAAACGTCAATGCAAAGCCAAGGATCATTAAGAGAAGTCTCCATAAACACAACATTGTAGGGGACTTCCCTGGTGGTCCTCTACGCTTCCAAAGCAGGCGGCTAGTTCAACCACTCGTCAGGGAACTAAATCCCACATGCTGCAACTAAAAGATCTCCCATGCCTCAACAAAGACTGAAGATTCTGCAGGCAGCAACCAAGATCCGGCCCAGTCAAAGAAGTAATATGAAGAAACAAAACAAGCACAACACTGTAAATCAATTATATTTCAGTAAGAATATAAGAATTTTTTTTAAGTTGAATAGATTGAAAAAGGAAAGGTAAGTCTCCAATATGAAAGAGGTCACAAAGAGAAAAGAAGGTAATAAAAAAGAGGTGAAGAAATCAATACCACCATACTGCTCTAAAATTTACTTCTTAAAAAAGATGATTCTGCATGACAACCATAAAAAGACAGCTAGACCTTTCTGAACTTAACTCTTGCCTCTAATAAATCATAAATCTAATTTAAATCTTAAATCCCTGTCTCTCAGCTGAGTTCCAGGCCTACACTGTAAGTTTCGGGTTAGATGGACATCGCCACAAGAATCGGAGAAGGCAATGGCACCCTACTCCAGTACTCTTGCCTGGAAAATCCCATGGACAGAGGAGCCTGGTAGGCTGCAGTCCATGGAGTCGCTAAGAGTCGGACACGATTGAGTGACTTCACTTTCACTTTTCACTTTCATGCATTGGAGAAGGAAATGGCAACCCACTCCAGTGTTCTTGCCTGGAGAATCCCAGGGATGGGGAAGCCTGGTGGGCTGCCGTCTATGGAGTCGCACAAAGTCGGACACGACTGAAGTGACTTCGCATAGCATAGCATAGCATAGCATAGCCACAAGAATAAATGAATCTTCCACATTTCTTCTCTAAACCACCTAGTTCATCAGAGCAAATTCCACACAACCACTAAATTATCCTTATAAAACTAGACTTGATCACTTCATGCCTTGTTCAAGGAGAACTAGGTACCCACTGCCTACAAAATAACGTTTAAAATCCTCAGCACTCAAGACTACTACCCTTTGGCTTCAGAACATTTTACCAATGTTTTTCTTCCAAAAGCCCCTTACTTCCTTCCTATCGATCTCTCAACTCAGTTCTTCAAGCGTCTCTTATACTTTGCCAGTCTTCTATCTTCTATCATCATGTTCCTTCTTGGTACCACCCTTCCCCAAATTTGGAGGATTTGGACTTTCCAAACCTACCTTTTCACTAAGCCTTTCTAGAGCCCACCAGTCAGCACTGATCCCATTCTCTCCTCTGCTCCCACAGTATGCTAATTATACCTCCTCTAAAACAAGCTTGACGCTATCATTAGTGGTGTAGCATGTACTAGAGAAGCAATGCTTGCCAAAGAGTTATAAAATTCATGCATTTGATGAACTTAAAGACTTCTGGTCCAAGGTGCAGACCACTGTCCTGGATTTGATAATATTCAGACTGATAATCGGGAAACTCTTAATTTTAAGCTGCAAACATAAAGTGACTTCAGCAGTCACTTTAATTCCCCGGAGTTCATCTTCCTCAGCCTTGAAATTAAGGGTTTGAACTAGATGAAACTTATGGTCCCTTCCAATTCTATCTTCTATGAATCTAGGTGGGCCAGGAACAGGAAACCAAGAAGAGTCCTAGACCAGATCTCTTACAGACAATTAAATAAGAAACATTAGAATACTTAAAAAAAGTAAAACAGCTATTTTCATGAATATTGCATAATTTGGCTAGAATGAGTTCTGATTTAAAATTAAGTCTCTCTTATAATGTTTCTATTTCAGAGATAAAGTGTTTTTAGTTAAATTGTAGCCCATAAGAAAGAGCACCACACTAAGTTCTCAATTCTGCTACTACTTTTAGCTAGACCAACTCACTTCAACTCATTTCATCTCTCTGGTTCTTAACAGTCTTGTCATCTGCAAAAAGAAGCAATTAGACAAGATGATCACTATAAGGCCATTTATATCTCAAACAGTCTATGACTGTATGAAATCCCCAATCAATAAGTAAGAAATTCTTCCAAGTATAGCTCATATAAGAACTTTCCAGGGAAAAAAGGGATATTGAGGCAATATAATTGCATTGGTGCTTTTAAAAGAAATATTTTTTTGCCACTAACTACAAGAGCAAAGAAATATTTAATATATTATCAACACCCTAATTTTTATCAAGGTAATGTATAAAATCAAGATTGCCGGGAGAAATATCAATAACCTCAGTTATGCAGATGACACCACCCTTATGGCAGAAAGTGAAGAGGAACTAAAAAGCCTCTTGATGAAAGTGAAAGAGGAGAGTGAAAAAGTTGGCTTATAGCTTTCAGAAAACTAAGATCATGGCATCTGGTCCCATCACTTCATGGGAAACAGATAGGGAAACAGTGGAAACAGTGTCAGACTTTGTTTTTTGGGGCTCCAAAATCACTACAGATGGTGACTGCAGCCATGAAATTAAAAGACACTTACTCCTTGGAAGGAAAGTTATGACCAACCTACATACCATATTAAAAAGCAGAGACATTACTTTGCCAACAAAGGTCTGTCTAGACAAGGCTATGGTTTTTCCTGTGGTCATGTACGGATGTAAGAGTTGGGCTGTGAAGAAAGCTGAGCACCGAAGAATTGATGCTTTTGAACTGTGATGTTGGAGAAGATTCTTGAGAGTCCCTTGGACTGCAAGGAGATTCAACCAGTCCATTCGAAAGGAGATCAGTCCTGGGTGTGCATTGGAAGGACTGATGCTAAAGCTGAAACTCCAGTACTCTGGCCACCTCATGCGAAGAGTTGACTCATTGGAAAAGACCCTGATGCTGGGAGGGATTGGGGGCAGGAAGCGAAGGGGACGACAGAGGATGAGATGGCTGGATGGCATCACCAACTCGATGGACATGAGTTTGGGTGAACTTCGGGAGTTGGTGATGGACAGGGAGGCCTGGCGTGCTGCAATTCATGGGGTCGCAAAGAATTGGACACGACTGAGTGACTGAACTGAACTGACTGTATAAAAATGGGAAAATCATATATAATGTTAAGTAAATATACTAAAAGATAAAATAATACATTCACTGTAAGTACAACCATATAAAACTTATGTAAGTAAAAGGTAATATGTAAAACAAATAGTTGTATGGTAGCAGTAGGAATATCTTTTAATTTTTCCCTTAATATCATTACATTGGCTTTCAATAAATGTCAAAAAAAGTTTTTAAGGTATTTTGATTGTTTTCTATGAATTATAAGTCTTGGGCCAAAATTCAATACAACTAAAATTTAAATATAAAGTTGTTTCTACAAAAAATATTTTCAATATCAACCAATGGGCCACTTATATTTGTATCATTAGTTGTACAATAAATGAATTTAGATTATCTCTTAAGTTCACTGGCCCTTTATTATTCTTATAACCTCTTAAGTTTATAGAATAAACTGTTGTCCAATATTTAAATAATCATATTTGTTTAAATATGGATACCCTAAAGTGAAATAAAACTATTTTTTGAAATTATGACCAATTCACACAAAACTAAAATATTTTCAGAAAGAGCAGCAAAAGATTTCTTTTCTTTTAATTTCAGAATAAGTATCAAGGTGATGAGGCACTAACTCTATTAGAAAATCTTGTACATAAATAAAACAAGACAAATATAATTTAAAAAACTTCTTATGGTAAAACAATTTTCCTTTTCACCTAAACACTGAGATGTTTAGTACACATCAACAAGCAACAAATAGAAAAGGCAACAACATATGAGCCTTGGGAACTAAAGTCTGCTTTAGTTTCTGCTTTTATAGGAACTAAATGGTGGAGGACTCCATGACCAGGGGGGTGTGTGAGGGTGTGGGTGTGGGTGTGTGAGTGTGTGTACTTAGTTTTTCAGTCATGTCTGACTCTTTGCAACCCCATGAACTATCCACCAGACTCCTCCATGCATGGGATTATCCAGGCAAGAGTACTGAAGTGGGCAGCCATTCCCTTCTCCAGGGGATCTTCCCGACCCAGAGATCAAATCTGTGCCTCCTGCATCTCCGCTGGTAAAGGCAGGTCCTTTACCACTGAGTCACCCGGGAAGCCCCTGCTGGGTTGGTAGGCACAGTCAATAAAACATCAACTCTGTTACAGACTCATAACCTTGAGCAGGTCAGTTAACTTCTCTGAGCTTCAGTTTCCCCACCTATAAAATAAGGACAATATTATCTATCTTATGTCATATGTAAACTATCTTAGGTATATGGCTCTTCAGCTCAGTTCAGTTCAGTTCAGTCGCTGAGTCGTGTCCAACTCTTTGTGACTCCATGAACCACAGCACGGCAGGCCTCTCTGTCCATCACCAACTACCGGTGTTTACTCAAACTCATGTCCATTGAGTCGGTGATGGACATGACATCTAACCATCTCATCCTCTGTCATCCCCTTCTCCTCCTGCCCTCAGTCTTTCCCAACATCAGGGTCTTTTTAAATGAGTCAACTCTTTGCATCAGGTGACCAAAATATTGGAGTTTCAGCTTCAACACCAGTCCTTCCAATGAACACCCAGGACTGATTTTAGGATGGACTGGTTGGATCTCCTTGCAGTCCAAGGGACTCTCAAGAGTGTTCTCCAACACCACAGTTCAAAAGCATCAATTCTTCAGTGCTCAGCTTTCTCTACAGTCCAATTCTCACATCCATACGTGACTACTGGAAAAACCATAGCCTTGACTAGATGGAACTTGGTTGACAAAGTAATGTCTCTGCTTTTTAATATGCTGTCTAGGTTGGTCATAATTTTCCTTCCAAGGAGTAAGCATCTTTTAATTTCATGGCTGTAGTCACCATCTGCAGTGATTTTGGAGCCCCAAAAATAGTCAGTTACAGTTTCCACTGTTTCCCTATCTATTTGCCATAAAGTGATGGGACCGGATGCCATGATCTTCGTTTTCTGAATGTTGAGCTTTAAGCCAACTTTTTCACTCTCCACCTTCACTTTCATCAAGAGGCTTTTTAGTTCCTCTTCACTTTCTGCCATAAGGGTGGTGTCATCTGCATATCTGAGGTTATTGATATTTATCCCGGCAATCTTGATTCCAGCTTGTGCTTCTTCCAGCCTAGTATTTCTCATGATGTACTCTGCATATAAGTTAAATAAGCAGGGTGACAATATACAGCCTTGACCTTTTGGAACCAGTCTGTTGTTCCATGTCAGTTCTAACTGTTGCTTCCTGACGTGCATACAGATTTCTCAAGAGGCAGGTCAAGTGCTCTGGTATTCCTATCTCTTTCAGAATTTTCCACAGTTTATTGTGATCCATACAGCCAAAGGCTTTGGCATAGTCAATAAAGCAGAAATAGATGTTTTTCTGGAACTCTCTTGTTTTTTCAATGATCCAGCGGATGTTGGCAATTTGATCTCTGGTTCCTCTGCCTTTTCTAAAACCAGTTTGAACATCTGGAAGTTCACAGTTCATGTACTGCTGAAGCCTGGCTTAGAGAATTTTGAGCATTACTTTACTAGCTCAAAGTATGAGAGATGAGTGCAACTGTGCAGCAGTCTTAGTAGAGGTCGATAAATGACAGCTATTAAGAGACAAACCTGTATTTTAAACTCTAAGGTAAATATATGTACATGGTTTTACTGCTGCTGTTGTTATCCTCAAATTTCTTTCCAATAACCACCAACACAACAAAACTTTGCTCTACACTTTATACAAAAGGAACTAAAGATTTCTGCTCTAGTTATACAACTTTTATTTATTTGGTTGCACAGCGAGGCACAGAGGATCTTAGTTTTCCAACCAGGGATGGAACTCCTGCCCCTTCAGTGGAAGTGCAGCGTCCTAATCACTGGACCACCTGGGAATTCCATCTACAGCTTTTAAACTTCAACTTACTTTCATTCTGCAGGATATTAATGGCATCGTCCATAATGCAGTCTGGTGAAAAGCCTGCAGTCTTTGACAGTAAACCCAACAATGATGCAATTTTCAGTCTCACAGACGGATCATTCTCCTGCAACAAAAGAAGCTATTGTTACCTTAATGCTCTACTCTCAGCTAACCAACAACAGGAACATGGGAAGTATCTCAAAAAAGACTCAATGATCCAAGTATTATCAAGCTTTATTTCTGAAAAATTAGCTGTATATGCTTTGGGGGAGAAAGTTTTTCTCAATCTGTGTGTTACATCCAAATAAAGCAAAGTGAATGAGAATATTTTCACACCTTCCTGATGTCATTAATTTCTCACCAGATGTATGCTTCTGGGATTAAAAGTACCTTTCTTTCACTGCGCAGTCACATTTGACATGAGCTGCAGCAACTTGTAGCATAAACACCGGGCACCCCAACACTGCTATCAGCGCGACTGTTTTTGGAGCGCCCAGAAATTGGGTGCTGCAGCTACCGCTGCTATCGCCAGAAAATTTTCACTCTGTTTTTTTGGGTCACCATATCCTGATCAGAAGTTCAGAGCAGGTGAATCTAATTGTCTGGGTGTAGGTCCGGTGCCTGGACCCGGATCTCGGCCCCAAGGCAAAAGAGACTAAGAAATGATTTATTGGGCTTCCCTTTTGGCTCAGATGGTAAAGAATCCACCTGCAATGCAAGAGACCCAGGTTAGATCCCTGGGTCAGGAAGATCCCCTAAAAGAAGGAAATGGCAACCTACTCCAGGATTCTTGCCTAGAGAACTCCATGGACAGAAGAGCCTGGAGGGCTACAGTCTGTGGGGTCGCAGAGTCGGATGTAACTGAGTGAATGGTGGTTCAGTGGTTAAGAATCCACTTGCCAATGCAGGGGACACAGGTTCAGTCCCTTGTCCAGAAGACCCCACACGGGGCAGAGCAACTAAGCCCACACAACCCCAACTACTGAGCTTGTGCTCTAGAGCCTGCGAGCAACTACTGAGTCCATGTGCCACAACTGCGGAAGCCCAAGTGCCCTAGAACCTGTGCTCTACAACAAGAGAAGCCACCAAAAGAAGAAGCCCCCATATTGCAACTTGGGAGTAGCCACTACCCACCACAACTAGAGAAAGCTCATGCACAGAAATGAAGACCTAGAGCAGTCAAAAATAAAATTAATTCTTAAAAAGAATTAACGTAATATCTAGGTTAACCAGTAAAATGTATAACTCCCAAGCTAATAAAAAAGCAGTGGAGGAGAGAATTTTTTAAAAAAGAGCCAATGCAAAAGATGGTAACAATTGAGAGGAAAAAAAGAACACTAGCAAGTAAGATAAACAGAATGTATTTCATAAGAGGGTAGATTTAAACCCATATATTTCAATAAACACATTAAATATAAAGAACTAAATGCTCCAATTAAAAACTAAACACTGTCAGGTAAAATTTCTTAAAAAACTAACTATATGCTGTTGGGTCACAAAATAAAAAGTGATTAAAAAAAGAGTTGAAAATAAAAGGCAGAAATAGGTATATCATGCAAGAGATAGCTGGTATCATTATATCAGTACTAGACAAAGCCATTATATGGTGACATGATTATTCGTAAAGAATCTAAAAGTACACATAATTTATTAAAATTATTAAATGAGCTTAACAAAGTTGTTAGATATAGGGTTTAATAAACAAAAACCAACTGCATTTCTGAATATCCTCTATGTACTACTTAAAAATAGAATTTTTAAATACATCATTTACAATAACAAAATATTAACTATATAGGAATAACTAACAAAAAGATGTACAAAACTTCTATGCAGAAAACAGCATTAAAATAATGGACATATCATGTCCATTGAATGGAAGACTCAATGTTATAAAATGCCAATCAGCAAATTGCATCTTAATTACAGAATTAATGCAACCCTAATCAAAATTCTAACAAGAAATTTTCTTTTCAGGCAGATTTTCACAAGTTGATTTAAAAATTTATAAAGAAATTAAAAGACAAGAATAATTAATATATTCTTAAAGAGGAAGAAAACAGGAGAAGTTACCCTACCAGATGTCAAAATTTATTATAATACTATGCTAAGACAGCACAGTATTGGCATAATAGAGAAATACACTAGACAGAAACACAAACAATGCATACTAAGACTTGTACAAAAATGTTATAGCAACACTTCTTATAATAGCTAAAAACTGGAGACAATCTAAATGTCTATCAATAATAGAATGAATAAATAAATTATGGCATATTCATACAATGAAATCTTATACTGCGATAAAAATAAATGAACTATAGCTAAAGTTAACAACAGAAGTAAATCTCAAGATAGAATTTTGAGCGAGAGTTACACATAAAAAGATACACACAGAAAGTAAAGGAGGGAAGGAGGAAGGAAGGAAGCATGGGTTGCATTTAGTACAGGTTTGAATGATTAAAAAAAAATCTTTTTAAAGGAAGCTTTTACCCATAACGTCAAGAGAGTGATGGTTATCTTTGAAAAAGTGAGGAGAAATAATTACAAAGAATTTTGAGGGGCCCTATGGGAGGCTCATTATATTCCATTTCTTAACCTGGATGGCAGTCACACCCTGTGTTCATGTTGATCAATAGGCTATATGAGTTTTTTCTATATATTCTTTGTGTTACAGTTCATAATAAAGTTCTAAAAATACGATAGTTACTTAGATTACCAGGGTAATAGTGGAAACAGGGAGGTAGGTGGACTCAAGAGATACTTAGAAAGTAAAATCAACATGAGTGGTGAAGAAGGGAATATGGGGAGAGGAAAGGGTGAGGGTGGTATACAGTATCTTTCTTGGTTTTCTGATGTAAGGGTCTATATTGATGGTGGTACATTTCCTGCTATAAGGCAGACTGGAGAATGAATGGAGATACAAGTTCAGTTCTGAATACAAAGAGAAGTCAATTCTTTATGGACTGAAAGAACATCATCAAATCAAGTAATTGTCTTTCAGAGACAATGCACTCGTCAAATACCCTAATTTTGTAGTAAGAAAGGACAGAAAAGCTACATAGCCTTTCTACAGTCTGGAATGGAGTCACAGACCTCCAAACACATGGAAACAGCCAAGAAAGCAGAAATACTAAGTCTAGCAAATAAGAGGAAGGCAAGGACGGAACAAAGAATAATGAGAGTATCTGATCCAGTAACATTCTTTCTTCATCTGGATACTTTACTCAAGTTTTTCTACTTTCTGAAATTATCCCCTGGTACCCTTAATGACTAAGCTTACAACTGCCTCTGTCAAAAGCCTAATAACTGCTCTTCTCACCATTAAAATTCTCCTTGTTCAGGCTTTTCTCATTTTGCTATAGACTTTCCAGTTTCCTAGCTGGTCACCCTAAGTCCTGTCTTACCTGGCCCTCATTCAATTCCTCCATCTGCCATACCACCCCACAGAGTGACAGCTAAAACAAAAATTCACAAGGCAGAATTCAAAAACCTATTAGATAAGATTTCTAGTCTTATCTCTTAAAGAGCTCTCAATTTAAAATGTACACCAGCCCAACTACCTGTATTTCTTCTAATGTGACAGATTATTTCACATCTCCAAGTCTTTGCTCACAATTCTTCCTTCTTTCTAAAATGCCTTTCTTCTTGTTTTCCAACTAGTCAAAATCTGCTTAAGATTCACCTCAAGCATCACCCTAGCTCAGTCGGTAAAGAATCTGCCTGCAATGCAGGAGACCAGGGTTCAATCCTTGGGTCAGGAAGATCCCCAGGAGAAGAAAATGGCAACCCACTTCAGTATTCTTGCCTGGAGAACCCCATGGACAGAGGAGCCTCACGGGCTATAGTCCATGGGGTCTCAAGAGTCGGACACGACTTAGTGACTAAACCACCACCAAGCATCACTACTCTACGATGCCCTTCTAGACCTATGCTCCCACGTAAAACTGATTACCTTCTTCTTTAAAAGTTACGTTATAACCTGTCCCACATTTCATAATACCTGTAACACTGTATTGGGTTTCCATGGTGGCTGAGTGGTAAAGAATCCGCCTGCCAAGGCAGGCGACATGAGTTTGATCCCTGGGTCGGGAAGATCCCCTGGAGAAGGAAATGGCAATCCACGCCAGCATTCTTGCCTGGGAAATCAGTGTGCAATTATCCATTTATTGTCTAATCTACCCAATCAGACTCAGATCAGGGATCACATATTAATCTCTGTATCACTAACATGAAGCAAAGGGCTGGCAGAATTAGTATCCAGAACATTTTGAATGAATGAACAAAATGAGTAAATTAATAACTCAAGCCCTTAACTATCTATATACCACATGTATTATTTGGTCTACCAACTATATTGCTAGTCCTTAAAGGACAAAGAACATGTCTCACAGTTCTTTAACATCCTCCACAGTAACTAATACAATAGAATAAATGAAGAATCCCTCATATGAAATAAGTTCAGATACTGCTACCTGGCCACAGAAAAATTTGTAGTAGAAAAGCAGAAGCCAAAGTAATTACCCACTAAAATACAAGATACCACATTTCTGGATAAAATAGAAGAAAGGATAAATAAAACACTATGGTCATCAATCTACATCTGGACCAACTTATTATTGCTCGTTACCTTTGGGGCTAGAATCTGCTAGACTAAGGCAAGCAGCATGGCCTCGTTAAACAGCTCAGGGTCTGACATAACACTTCTTCTAGAGATGGTATCAGTATTATGTTTTTAAAAAGAAGCTTTTTATTATTAATTTTTGGCCATACCACAAGGCATGCAGGATCTTTGTTCCCCAACCAGGGCCCAAACCCACGTCCCCTGCAGTAGAAGCACAATCTTAACCACTGGACCACCAGGGAAGTCCCTAAAAAGAGTCTTTACTGTTAGAGATATAAACTGAAATTTAAGAGTAAAATGATAAGATGCTAGGAATTTGTTTTCACAAGAATCTGGTGCAGAGGGTGAAAGTGGAGGAAATGGAGGTAGACAGTAGGAGTTGGGCTCGGGGGGTAAGAATAAAACAAATCTGGACATGAAATGATAATTGTTGAAGCTGGATAATAACTACATATGAATTAATTAAACTATTCTAACTGTATATAGATTTGTTCCATAGTAAAAAGTTGAAAAAATATTCCATACAATCGAGAGATTCTATCCCTGGGTATTTATCAGAAGAAAACAAAAATACTAATTCCAAAAGATATCAGCACCCCTGTATGTTGCGGCATTATAACAATAGCCAAGATACGGAAGCAACCTAACTGCCCATTGATAGATGAATGGGTAAAAAAGACGTGATATATATATACACCATGGAATCAGCCATAAAAAAAAAATGAAATCTTGCAATTTGCAGCAACATGGATGGATCTAGGGGGTATTACGCTAAGTAAAATAAGTCAGAGAAAGTCATACTGTATGATTTCACTTATATGTAGAATCTGAAAAACAAAACAAATGAATAAACATAACCAAATGGAAATAAAGTCATAGATACAGAGATACATAGGTGTTTGCCAGAGGGGGAGGAGGGAGAAATAGGTGAGGAAGATTAAGAGATGCATACTTCCAGGTGCAAAATAAATGCATCATGAGCATGAAATGTACAGCATCGGGAACACAGTCAATAACTAATATCTTTGTATGGTGACAGATCATAACTCAATTTATTGTGGTCATTTTGAAATGCATAGAAATACTGCATCAATACACTGTGTAGCATGACCTAACATAAGGTTGTAGGTCAGTTCTACTTTAAAAACAAACAAATCCATAGAAAAGGGGATCAGATTTGTGGTTACCAGAAGCAGAGGTGGGGGAAAGGGAACAACCCAGGGAGCGAACCCAGGTCTCCCACATTGCAGGCGGATTCTTTACCAGCTGAGCCACCAGGGAAGCCCAAGAATACTGGAGAGGGTAGCCTATCCCTTCTCCTGGGGATCTTCCTGACCCAGGAGTTGAACTGGGGTCTCCTGCATTGCAGGTAGATTTTTTACCAGCTGAGCTACCAAGAAAGCCCTTAATTATACTTTAAAAACAAATGAATCCATGGAAAAGGGGATCAGATTTGTGGTTACCAGAAGCAGAGGTGGGCAGAAGGGAACTGGATGAAGGTAGTCAAAAGGTACAAACTTTTAGTTGTGAGGTTAAGTATTAAGGTTGTAATGAATAACATGATAAATACAATTAACACTGCTGTATGTTACATACGAAAGTTGTTATAGGAGAGTAAATCCCAAGTGTTCTCAACACAAGAAAAAAACTGTGTCTATTTCTTTAATTTTGTATCTATGTGAGATGACAGATGTTCACTAAATGTATTGTGGTGGTGCAGGAGTGGCAGCCGTTGAGGAACTATCCCACGTCCAAGGTCAGGAGTGGCGGCCGTTGAGGAGCTACCCCACGTTCAAGGTTAGGAGCAGAGGCCATGAGGAGATACCCCACATCCAAGGTCAGCAGCAGCAGCTGAGAGAAGCTACCCCACGTTCAAGGTAAGGAGCAGCAGCTGTGCTTTGCTGGGGGAGCTGTGAAGAGATACC
The DNA here is from genome assembly GCF_029378745.1 of Bos indicus. Classification (NCBI taxonomy): domain Eukaryota; kingdom Metazoa; phylum Chordata; class Mammalia; order Artiodactyla; family Bovidae; genus Bos; species Bos indicus. The sequence goes on along the minus strand of NC_091788.1, from coordinate 18,384,223 downwards.
CCACGTACAAGGTAAGAGAAACCCAAGTAAGACAGTAGGAGCTGAGAGAGGGCATCAGAGGGCAGACAGACTGAAACCACAATCACAGACAACCAGCCAATCTGATTACACAGACCAAAGCTTGTCTAACTCAATAAAACTAAGCCATGCCTGTGGGGCCACCCAAGACAGACAGGTCATGGTGGAGAGGTCTGACAGAATGTGGTCCACTGGAGAAGGGAATGGCAAATCACTTCAGTATTCTTGCCTTGAGAACCCCATGAACAGTATGAAAAGGCAAAATGATAGGATACTGAAAGAGGAACTCCCCAGGTCAGGAGGTGCCCAATATGCTACTGGAGATCAGTGGAGAAATAACTCCAGAAAGAATGAAGGGATGGAACCAAAGCAAAAACAGTACCCAGCTGTGGATGTGACTGGTGATAGAAGCAGGCTCCGATGCTGTAAAGAGCAATATTGCATAGGAACCTGGAATGTTAAGTCCATGAATCAAGGCAAATTGGAAGTGGTCAAACAGGAGATGGCAAGAGTGAATGTCGACATTCTAGAAATCAGCGAACTAAGATGGACTGGAAATGGATGGATTTAACTCAGATGACCATTGTATCTGCTACTATGGGCAGGAATCCCTTAGAAGAAATGGAGTAGCCATCATGGTCAACAAAAGAGTCTGAAATGCAGTACTTGGATGCAATCTCAAAAGTGACAGAATGATCTCTGTTCGTTTCCAAGGCAAACCATTCAACATCATGGTAATCCAAGTCTATGCCCTGACCAGTAATGCAGAAGAAGCTGAAGTTGAACAGTTCTATGAAGACCTAAAAGACTTTCTAGAACTAACACCCAAAAAGATGTCCTTTTCATTACAGGGGACTGGAACACAAAAGTAGGAAGTCAAGAGATACCTGGAGTAACAGGCAAATTTGGCCTTCGATTACACAAAGATGCAGGGCAAAGGCTAACAGAGTTTTGCGAACAGAACGCTCTAGTCACAGCAAACACCCTCTTCCAACAACACAAGAGAAGACTCTACACATGGACATCACCAGATGGTCAACACCAAAATCAGACTGATTATATTCTTTGCAGCCAAAGATGGAGAAGCTCTATACAGTCAGCAAAAACAAGACCAGGAGCTGACTGTGTCTCAGATCATGAACTCCTTATTGCCAAATTCAGACTTAAATTAAAGAAAGTGGGGAAAACTTCTAGACCATTCAGATATGACCTAAGTCAAATACCTCATGATTATACAGTGGAAGTGAGAAATAGATTTAAGAGACTAGATCTGATAGACAGAGTGCCTGAAGAACTATGGACGGAGGTTCATGACATTGTAAAGGAGACAGGGATCACGACCATCCCCAAGAAAAAGAAATGCAAAATGGTTGTCTGAGGAGGTCTTACAAATAGCTATCAAAAGAAGAGAAGTGAAAGGCAAAGGAGAAAAGGAAAGATATACCCATTTGAAAGCACAGTTCCAAAGAATAGCAAGGAGAGATAAGAAAGCCTTCCTCAGTGATCAATGCAAAGAAATAGAGGAAAACAATAGAATGGGAAAGACTAGAGATCTCTTCAAGAAAATGAGAGATACGAAGGGAACATTTCATGCAAAGATGGGCACAATAAAGGACAGAAATGGTATGGACCTAACAGAAGCAGAAGATATTAAGAACAGGTGGCAAGAATACACAGAACTATACAAAAAAGATCTTCACAACCCAGATAATCACGATGGTGTGATCACTTACCTAGAGCCAGACATCCTGGAATGTGAAGTGAAGCGGGCCTTAGGAAGCATCCCTACAAAGCTAGTAGAGGTGATGGAATTCCAGTTGAGCTATTCCAAATCCTGAAAGATGATGCTGTGAAAGTGTTGCACTCAATATGCCAGCAAATTTGGAAAACTCAGCAGTGGCCACAGGACTGGAAAAGGTCAGTTTTCATTCCAATCCCAAAGAAAGGCAATGCCAAAGAATGCTCAAACTACTGCACAATTGCACTCATCTCACACGCTAGTAAAGTAATGCTCAAAATTCTCCAAGCCAGGCTTCAGCAGTACATGAACCGTGAACTTCCAGATGTTCAAGCTGATTTTAGAAAAGGCAGAGGAACCAGAGATCAAATTGCCAACATCCGCTGGATCATCAAAAAAACAAGAGAGTTCCAGAAAAACATCTATTTCTGCTTTATTGATTATGCCAAAACCTTTGACTGTGTGGATCACAATAAACTGTGGAAAATTCTAAAGAGATGGAAATATCAGACCACCTGACCTACCTCTTGAGAAACCTGTATGCAGGTGAGGAAGCAACAGTTAGAACTGGACACTGCAAAGTACATCATGAGAAACACTGGGCTGGAAGAAGCACAATCTGGAATCAAGATTGCCGGGAGAAATGTCAATAACCTCAGATATGCAGATGACACCACCCTTATGGCAGAAAGTGAAGAAGAATTAAACAGCCTCTTGATGAAAGTGAAAGAGGAGAGTGAAATAGTTGGCTTAAAGCTCAACATTCAGAAAACTAACATCATGGCATCCGGTCCCATCACTTCATGGGAAATAGATGGAGAAACAGTGAAAACAGTGGCTGACTTTATTTTTGGGGGCTCCCAAATCACTGCAGATGGTGACTGCAGCCATGAAATTAAAAGATGCTTACTCCTTGGAACAAGTTATAACCAACCTAGACAGCATATTCAAAAGCAGAGACATTACTTTTGTCAACAAAGGTCTATCTAATCAAGGCTATGGTTTTTCCAGCAGTCATGTAAGGATGTGAGAGTTGGACTATATATAAAGCTGAGCACCGAAGAACTGATGTTTTTGAACTGTGGTGTTGGAGAAGACTCTTGGGAGTCCTTTGGACTGCAAGGAGATCCAACCAGTCAATCCTAAAGGAAATCAGTCCTGGGTGTTCATTGGAAGGACTGATGTTGAAGCTGAAACTCCAATACTTTGGCCACCTGATGCGAAGAACTGACTCATTTGAAAAGACCCTGATGCTGGGAAAGATTGAGGGCAGGAGGAAAAGGGGACAACAGAGGATGAGATGGTTGGATGGCATTGCCAACTTGATGGACATGAGTTTGGGTACACTCCAGGAGTTGTGATGGACAGGGAGGCCTGGCATGCTGCGGTTCATAGGGTCGCAAAGAGTCGGACACAATTGAGTGACTGAACTGAACTGAACTGTATTTCTTTATGATTTACGCAAGCCAAATCATTATGCTGTATCCTTAAATGTAAATAGTGCTGTATGTCATTATATCTCAATAAAACTGGAAGAAAAAAAAAAGTCCCATATTGTTCAAGAGAATCTTACATCCTTGTACAAGGAAATGGACAAGGAACAAAATAAATGAGAAAATTATATACAATATTAGAAGATGTTAAGTGCTCTGGAGAAAACAAAATAAAGGAAGGGGCTAGAAAGTGCTGAAAGTGGGATAGGCAGTTTCAATTTCAAATAGAGTGATAAAAGAAGACCTTAATGAAAAAGTAACATTTAAGCAAAGGCTTGAATGCAGTGTGGGAAACAGACATATGAGCACCTGAGGGAAGTGTTCCAAGCAGAAGGAAAGATAAGTGGAAAGACTGAGAAAGCAATATACTTGACAGAGAAAATGACACACCAGACCATGTTCGTGTCAAGGAGAGGGGTTCTAGGCTGAGGTAACAACATGGGAAAAGACACTGACTTCTGAAAACACACAAGGTCTTTGGAAAACTGCAACCATTCTGATTAAGCTACAACATTATATACGTGAAGAAAAGGACTTTTTAGATCATACATAAAATATTTAAATACAGATAGTTTATAAAAATAAAAGAGACTAAAGGGAAAAAGATAAGAAGCAAGGAGGGACTTCAATATATATACATCCTGATTGATGTAAATATGAAGTACAAATCATTTATAAGGTATTCTTAAAATTTTCAAAAGTATGCTTATCTGGGATCTAACAAAGTCTACTGATCTAACTTCCAGTTCATAGTAAATATAGGAGATAGAGGAACAAGTTAACCAAGGAAGTAAACAAATTCAGAAAACAAGACAGTTTGTAAAACAACTGACCAAATTTCTTTAATAGATCATATCACCAAAATAATAAAAACTGTTCCAGATTTTACAAAAAGCAAATGCCAGGCGTGGACACAGTTTGCATTCTGATTTGAACATATCAACCTTAACAAGATATTGTGGAAACAACTAGAGAAATTTGGGGCTTTCTTCATGGCTCAGTGGTATAGAATTTGCCTGCCAATGCAGGAGACACAGGATTATCCCTGGGAAGATCCCCTGGTGAAGGAAAGGACAACCCACTCCACTATCCTCTGTTGAAGGGAAATTCCATGGACAGAGGAGCCTGGCGGGTTACAGCCCATAGGGTCACAAGAGTTGGACATAACTTAGCAACTAAACCATCGCCACCAGAGAAATTTGAATACAAACTATTTGTTAGATGACATTAAGGAATAACTGAATTATATTGAGGTGGTTAGATGGTTATATCTTTTTTCAATGTACCGTTTTAAGAGGTATTTAATCAACTATTTAGGGGAAAATATTATGATACTTTAACAAAAACTTCAGGAAAGCAAATAAAGCAAATTTGACAAAACATTAACTATTTAACCCCAAAGATGGGTTATTTGGGAGTTCATTATAGTACTGTCTCTACTTTACTATAAGCTTAATAATTTTCATACTAAAGTTTCAAATTCTAAGTCATCTGTGATTCAAATATTTACAAATCATTTCTTCTTTTACCTCAGATCTCACAAACAAAAACTAAAAAAAAATGTATTTTGTAAATTTCATTTTCTCTCTTTAAACTGTTTTCTGTATTTAATCATGCATGACTTGATGCTTTTTTCTAGCCTATGAAAACAGAGAAATAAAATGCTCATAACTTAAAAAAAAAATGAGGGGCTACTGCAGTTAAGATATTGGGGCCCTGAACTAAAGCAGTAACAGCAGAGAGAAGACTATATACCAGAGGCAAATCTGCTTACAGAGGGTCCTGGTTGAAGTTAACTCCTCCTCTGTGCTCCACTGCACTCTCAGTACCCTCAGCAATTTGATGCATTTTATCATTCACATCTGTCTCCATCTAGCTACCCCAAGCTTCTAAGGAGAGGATCTTTTTGGATCTTTTGGACCTTTTTCATCTCGGTATCCACAGCGCCTAGCATATAGAAGACACTCAGGAAAAGACTGCTGAATGAACACCTTATTTATTTTCCATTTTAACCCATTCTGCAGATATAATACAACTCTCATACCTACTGCCATCAGGTCCCAAGACCTTCTTACCTTGTAATAATGTTCCAAGAGAATCCTGACGACTCCCTCCACACTTTCTGCCTCAACAGGCTTCCTGGCAAACTGAAGTAGGTACTGCAAAGCATCTGCTGGGGAGGTAGCCTTACATAGATCTATGTGGAGTGCTGCAGATTTACTTGGTTTTGTCATTCGGAGTTTCTTAGTAGCAACTTCTTCCTGTTGTTGCTGCAAGAGGGTAAGGAAGATAAAACATGAAAACCTGGCTGAAAACAAAGAGTCTACAAATCTAACTTTGCCTCATTTAATGAAAATTAACTTTTCCTACACCAAATAATGTATTTGGGTAACAGACCTAGCCTAAACAAAAAAGCAGCGTTATGAACTAGAAAAAGACCCAACTGGAGACAAAGTTATGAGTCCCAATTTTGCTTTTCACTAGCTCCAATGGCTTTGGGAAAGTCATTTCATTTCTTCAAGTCTCAGTTTCTTTCTCTGTAAAGTATGTCCATAATATTTTGTTCTGCCTATCTCTTAGGATTGCTGTAGCTTCGGGGTTAAGAGGACACACAAAGGATCTATTCCACTCTTTATTAGAACAGAAATCTCAATTCAGCAAATATATTCAGACTGTGCTAAAGCACTTACTAGGCTCACCTTCCCTCCTGAGAAACCCAGAACCAACAGGAACAGTCTACAGCTTACACTGAGGAAAAAAATCTTCCTCTCAAAACAGATGACTATTTTCACCCAAATCATTCTACCTTTATTAGAAGAATAGACAGTATAAGGGAAAAATGCATTGCCACATGCCTAGCAAACTGCAGCTATTTAATAAATGTTTACTAAATGACTGATGTGGAATTAGGAGTTCTCTCTGAGATCCAACTCTGCTGCTCTCTTCTAAGGATGTCATACTTCTCAGTTTCACCATCTATAAAATAGGAATGATGACCTACCGCTACTCTTTCTCAATCAGGAATCCTCATCTGAACCACAGAACACACCAAATTAGCTGAGCAACTGTCTTCTCGATTCTCTCAAGGATAGTACATAACTAGAACTATTTCAGACACGTCTGTTACATATAAGGAGTGTCAAAAAGTTCATGTAAAAGGGAACCTTCACTCCAGGGCTTAAGTAAGGCCCTGGGATAGATATAGAGAGGATCACAACATAAGAATAAAGTTGTAATCAATAATTTTCCTTAACACTTGATGCATCACAATGATACCTTGAAGAATCATCTCTTTATAAAATTACACCTCTGCAGACTAGAGAGTCGGATTAGTCTAGACGGGAACATGGCATGGCATGATAATAAGACTAAGGGCTTTGAAATCAAAGGAATTTGAGTTAAATTATCACTTGGTAGCTACAGGTCTCCTCCTTCTATAAAAAGGAATACAATACTTACATCATAGGGATACCTGAGAAGTCTAAACTACAATGTCTTTGTTGTACAAACACATCATATGCACCACATACATATCAATTCTCTCGCTCTCATCTTCATGGCAGAGGAAAAATAACAGAAGCACTAAGATCTCAGGTGATTACTCTGTGGTAACCATTTACGAACAATGAAGCAAAGAAATGAGCTCTTAAAATCCTTACCCATTTCCATCCTATTCCACACAAATTCATTCTTCAGTGTTATCAGCAGTTAGGTAAAAAAACTGGGAAGATTTTTTTTCCCTAAGGAGCACATAAGGAGAAGGACAAACCAATATCTGCTATCATTCAACCATCAATATTTTAGTGTGCCAGGCCCTATGGTCTATCCAGGGAACACAGATGAACCAAGCGTTACCTCTGCCCTCAAGGAGCCCAAACTGGTAGGCAGAAACAAATACTAGTAATTACAGTAGCTCCAAAATCACTGCAGATGGTGACTGCAGCCACGAAATTAAAAGACGCTTACTCCTTGGAAGGAAAGTTATGACCAACCTAGATAGCATATTCAAAAGCAGAGACATTACTTTGCCAACAAAGGTCTGTCTAGTCAAGGCTATGGTTTTTCCTGTGGTCATGTATGGATGTGAGAGTTGGACTGTGAAGAAGGCTAAGCGCCGAAGAATTGATGCTTTTGAACTGTGGTGTTGGAGAAGACTCTTGAGAGTCCCTTGGACTGCAAGGAGATCCAACCAGTCCATTCTGAAGGAGATCAGCCCTGGGATTTCTTTGGAAGGAATGATTCTAAAGCTGAAACTCCAGTACTTCGGCCACCTCATGCGAAGAGTTGACTCACTGGAAAAGACTCTGATGCTGGGAGAGATTGGGGGCAGGAGGAGAAGGGGATGACAGAGGATAAGATGGCTGGATGGCATCACTGACTCGAAGGACGTGAGTCTGAGTGAACTCCGGGAGTTGGTGATGGACAGGGAGGCCTGGCGTGCTGCAATTCATGGGGTCGCAAAAAGTAGGACACAACTGAGCGACTGAACTGAACTGAACAGTAGCACCGAGTGATAAGTACAAATAGATGAGTGCTACAGCAGTAGGGGAGGAGAGACTAAAGCAAAACCTAAGTCCACGGAGTGGAGAACCAAAAGAGAGGGAAGAATGACATCCATTCTATGTAAAAGAGACAACAGATACAAAAGTTTGGAAAGGTCCAAACACACAGTATACTGGAGGAGAGGTGAGCAGTCTTGGTAAGAGGGAACAACAGAATAAAGAAAGGAACTGATACTGCCCAACAAAGTGAATGGACTTAATGTCATTGAACTCCACACTTAAAAAATGGTTAAAATGATAAATCCTGTTATGTTTATTTGGCACAATTTGTTTTTTAAATGGGGGCAAAGGAATCCAGAGCTAGGAAATCCCAAAAAGCAAGCCACGGAAGAGGGAGCGCTGTAAAGCTTTCCTGAATCTTGACTCATTCTAAAAGTTCAAGAAAAAGAATTTCACATAAAAAGGAGCAACAAGACTGACAAGGTGAGTATCAAAGTTATTTTCAGAAAAAAAAAAAAAACAAGAACAAGAAGCCAACTAACTTCCCTACACACAACGGAAATATGTCACATACACAAAAAAACGAAAAAGGCAATGAAGGAATACTGTTAAATCACAAAGGGCAAGAGAGTTTGGCTAGTTTTCAGAAAAAGAAGTAGTTGTAAAAGAGTAAGGAAGACTTGGTTTGTCGATGCAATTACCTCTCTGTACTATAATCTCAGATATGATGCTCCACATCTCTCGCTCGCCTGTGAGTTCCGAAAGGACAGAAACCCTAATGTGTTTTGGATTTTATAGCTCAGCACCTTTCACCATACCCAATATTGATACATAATAACCACTACTTTATTCAATAAACTCTTGTTGAAGGAATAAATGACATACTTAAGGATCAGCGTCCTGCTGCATGGTCTAAATCTTGCTAGGCCACAAGTCTATGGATGGAAACCTGCTATTGGCTGACATTAACCAGGGGCTCTTCAGAAATGCAGATTATTGCCTTGCCTCCCCCAGAAAACTCACTTACTAAGTAGAATCTACATTTTAACAGAGCCCAGGTGATTTGGATACACAAAGTCAGAGAAGCAGGACACAACGTATGACTTGGGATCAACCTCTACTTTAGCGATCTCTCTGAGGAAATACATAGAGAATCACTGACTGTTGACACGGTTTGGGCCCCTCAGTCCTGAAACAACTCCAAAGGAGGAAGCATGGTACTGCCCTCCTTTATAAGTGAGCTGTTCTACGAACGAAAACTTCAACCCCTATGAAGCCTGTGACCCTCGCCTGCTGTGACTGGGTCTTGAGGATTCCTATAGATTCCTCTTCCAAACCCTTAGAGCTCTGCATACAGCCAATTTGGCTTTGGGCACTTTTTTGCTAATGGGAGTTGGGAGGAAATTTGTCAATACCCCACCAGAAGTCTCAAAGTCCTCATTTGTAAAACGAGGATGCTAATGAAATGTGGTGTTTGGGGAAGCCTCTCGGAAGTCCCTTGGACAGCAAGGAGATTAAACCAGTCAAACCTAAAGGAAATCAGTCCCGAATATTCATTGGAAGGACTGATGCTGAAGCTGAAACTCCAATACTTTGGCCACCTGATGCGAAGAACTGACTCATTGGGAAAAAAAAAAAAAAACCCTGATGCTGGGAAAGATTAAAGGCGGGAGGAGAAGAGGACGACAGAGGATGAGATGGTTGGACGGCATCACCCACTCGATGGACGTGAGTTTGAGTAAACTCCGGGAGTTGGTGATGGACAGGGAGGCCTGGGGTGCTGCAGTCCATGGGGTCGCAAAGAGTCGGACACGACTGAGCTGCTGAACTGAATGTAACATGAATAAAATGAGATAACAGATAAGATACTTTCGTAAATTGTAAGTTGCTGTTTGCTTCTTCTAATAGTTTTTTTATTGTCAGACTGCACATGTTAATACTGACAACAGCAGCGGCCAATGAACACGCCCACTAAAGTGTAGTCAGAGAGGCAGCCTACCAAAGCACTGGCAGCACTGGCACCCTACCCAGCTTTGTGGCGCCAGTTCTGGCAAAGTGTCTGGGCGTGGATAACCTTCCCCTTTCCCAGACCAGTCCTGAGACCTTTCCTTCCAGAGCTTACCTGAACCACCTTAGTGAACTCCTCATAAACCCGCTTCTTCAGATGGGCCGCCATGGTTGCCCATACACCTTCTCAGCTTCCGTACCCGACGGGGCTGAGGGAGGCAGAGGAATACGAAAAAGCTTGCCCAGGAGGGAGGATCCAGCCGCTGTCCCACAAGGCAGTGGGGTTCCGGGAAAGAGAAGCCGCTTCCGGCTGCTCGACTGCCTTGTCGCTGTGCGTCTGGATTTAGCGACCTACGCCTGCTGAGCGGGAGGAACGGAAACCGGAGCCGGAGCGTAGCACAGGGGGCGGGGCTTCTGGCAGGAGGAGGCGGGTCGGAAAGGCTGGAGGAGCCAATGGGAGCTTTGGGGGGCTTTCTGTTGGGTTTGATTGACGGAGGGAAACGGAGGGTCGGGGGAAGTGCTACAGTGTAAAGGGCAGAGGTGGAGCTATCCAGAGCTAGAGATAAAACCTGGAGCTGTATGAGGATTCTGACTCAGAAGATAACATAAAGAGGTCAAGCTGACAGCTCCATCATCCATTGCTGTTCTCAGTATTTGCTATCTGTCTGTATCCTGTGCTCGCCTTTTGATCGAGCTGTTGCTCAAAAACTGAGTTTGCCTTGTGGTTGGTGTCAAGCCTGAAGATCCAACTAACCAAAGTTCCAAGGACATATTACTTGCAGCAAGTAAGGACAGCACAAGCGATCTTCCCCAAAGCAGTGTCTCCAAACAGCAAAACTGGGGACGCTTTAAGCTAAGTATTAGTCACTCGATGGTGTCCAGCTCTTTGAGACCCCGTTGATCGTAGCCCACCAGGCCACTCCATCCATGGAATTCTCCAGGCAAGAATACTGAAGTGAATTGCTGTCCCCTTCTCCAGGGGATCTTCCTGACCCAGGGATCAAGCTCAGGTGTCATGCACTGTAGGCAGATTCTGACCTACCACAGAAGCCTAAGGGTGCATGCATATTCATTCATGAAGGCGCTTGCGCAGAGGAGAATTCAGCATTGGATTGGGGCAGAGGTTTACAGGGCCCAAGCTTTAGTTGATTGAAGTCAGGAGGGTCGACATCATCATTCCATCTTCCACGTAAGTGGGGAACATTAGTTCTTGCAGAACTCAAAGACATATATCAGATTGTTACATATATATTTTTAAGGAAAAACTGGTTTTTGACTGCAAGGAACATGAAAACGTATTTCTTTTGTTCCTTCATTCCCTCACTTCTCTCAAGATAATTAATTACTGAGACCTGTTCAAGGACAAGATTGTGGTCAGGCTTAGATCAAACAATGGCTTAAGCCAAAAATGGCTTTTCTTACATCTTTTTCTAGGGACCCCCCCACCCTATCTGCTTACAAAGCTGTATGCCACCCCTCCAAACCTCTCCTGGCCTAGGGTACTTTTTCCTGCTCTCTCATTCCAGTTGTTGAAAAGCTACCTATCCTTTAATGAATCAAGCTATCATCTGATAGCTAGGGGCGAGTGGAAAGAATTCTGAGGCCAAGGATCAAGCAACAAAGCTTCAGATCACATAACTCAGATGGGATTTGAACCCAGCCAAAACTCTGACTGGGACTTGAACCCATGAGGTGAGACTTGAACCCACTGTCTTTCAGTTAAAATTGCTCACCTCGTGTCAGGACTTACTGAAGCTCAGGTTCTTTATGTCTCAGCACAGAAAGATTTCAGCAAGAAGCAAAGTGATAGGTAAGCAGTGGATTTATTTAGAGAAATACACATCCCATAAACAGAATGAGATACACATCCCATAAACAAGAATGCCTTGTCTCAAAAGGCAAGTGCGAACCTGGGAGGAACAGCCTCCAAAGACAGAGTGTGTGTCCACTCATAAGATGAGAGGCCCTGAAATATGAGGTGATTAGTTTCTATGGGCTGAGTAATCTCATAGACTAATGAGTGGGAGGATTATTCCAACTATTTCAGGAAAGGGATGGAATTTCCAGGAACTGGGCCACCACCCACTTTCTGGTCTTTTATGGTTGAGCTCAGAACTGTCATGGTGCCTGTAGGGGTGTCATTTAGCATATGCTAATGTATTACAATGAACATATAATGAAGCTCCAGGTCTACTGGAAGGTGAATCTTCTGCCATCTTGGACCTACTTGGTTCTAACCAGTTAATGTCTTATCCTCAATGGTTATGTCATTCTTTTTATTTGTTTGTTTGTTTTTTGGCTGTGACATGTGGCTTGCAGCATCTCATTACTCTGACCAGGGATTGAACCCAGGCCACAGCAGTGAAAGCTTGGAATCCTAACCTCTGGGCCACCAGGGAACTCTTAGCTATTGTCATTCTTTTAAAGGTTGTGCCCTGCGCCCTTCCCTCCTGCTTCACTACAGCTGGCACTTAATGAACAAGTAGCCTCAACTACAATGGCAGTAACACCTAACCCAACAAAGATGTAGCGGAATGAAATAATGCAGAAATACTTTGCACTATAAAGTGTAGTTCACATGCTGGTGTTAATAAATCCAAGGTCAAGGTTTACATCCTGCATTACACTTTAGCTGTGTCAACTAAAAAGATGCACAACCTGAGAGCTGTGAGCTAAGTTTTATTGGGGCAAAATGAGGACTACAGCCCAAGAGAAAAAGGCATGTGTGTTCAGTTGTGGCCAACACTTTGTGACCACATGGACTGTAGCCAGCCAGGCTCTTCTGTCCATGGAATTTTCCAGGCAAGAATACTGGAATGGGTTGCCATTTCCTTCTCCAGGGAATCTTCCTGATGCGGGGATCAAACCCACGTCTCTTGCATCTCCTTCATTGGCAGGCAGATTCTTGACCAGCTGAGCCACCAGGGAAGCCAAAAGACAGCATCTCAGATAGTTCTGAGAGACTACTCCAAATAGGCAGTGGGGGGAAGGTCAATATATAAAATTTTAGTGAAGGGGGAATTCATTGCAATCAATCAACTCACAAATCAAGTGACTAGTTTTTCTGCTAGTCACAAGGAGCTGATATCACCATGGAGGGACTCGGTGGATGTGGGTTTGGGTGAACTCCGGGAGTTGGTGATGGACAGGGAGGCCTGGCGTGCTGCAATTCATGGGGTCACAAAGAGTCAGACACGATTGAGTGACTGAACTGAACTGAGATGTGAGGAGATGCAAGGATTCAGTCAGTCAGTCAGTTCAGTCATTCAGTCGTGTCTCTTTGCCACCCCATGAACTGCAGCACACCAGGCTTCCCTGTCCATCACCAACTTCCAGAGCTTATTCAAACTCGTGTCCATCAAGTCGGTGATACCATCCAACCATCTCATCCCTGTCATCCCCTTCTCCTCCCACCTTCAATCTTTCCCAGCATCAGGGTCTTTTCCATTGAGTCAGTTCTTCACATCAGGTGGCCAAATTATTAGAGTTTCAGCTTCAGCATCAGTCCTTCCACATAAATATTCAGTACTGATTTCCTTTAGGATGGACTGGTTGGATCTCCTTGCAGTCCAAGGGACTCTCAAGGGTCTTCTCCAACACCACAGTTCAAAAGCATCAATTCTTTGGCACACAGCTTTCTTTATAGTCCAACTCCCACATCCATACATGACTACTGGAAAACCACAGCTTTTACTAGACGGACTTTTGTTGGCAAATAATGTCTCACCTTTTTAATATGCTGTATAGGTTGGTCATAGTTTTTCTTCCAAGGAGCAAGCATCTTTTAATTTCATGGTGGCAGTCACCATCTGCGGTGATTTTGGAGCCCAAGGAAATAAAGTCTCTCACTGTTTCCACTGTTTCCCTATCTATTTGCCATGAAGTGATGGGACCAGATGCCATGATCTTAGTTTTCTAAATGTTGAGTTTTAAGCCAACTTTTTCACTCTCTTCTTTCTCTTTCATCAAGAGGTTCTTTAGTTCTTCTTCACTTTCTGCCATAAGGGCAGTGTCATCTGCATATCTGAGGTTACTGATATTTCTCCTGGCAATCTTGATTCCAGCTTATGCTTTATCCAGCCCAGCGTTTCTCATGATGTACTTTGCATATAAGTTAAATAAGCAGGGTGACAATATACAGCCTTGACGTACTCCTTTCACGGTTTGGAATCAGTCTGTTGTTCCATGTCCAGTTCTAACTGTTGCTTCTTGACCTGCATACAGATTTCTCAGGAAGCAGGTCAGGTGGTCTGGTATTCCCATCTCTTTAAGAATTTTCCACAGTTTGTTGTTATCCACACAGTCAAAAGTTTTGGCATAGTCAATAAACCAGAAGTACACACTTCTCTGGAACTCTTGCTTTTTCAATGATGTTGATGTTTTTCAATGATGTTGGCAATTTGATCTCTGATTCCTCTGCCTTCTCTAAATCCAGCTTGATCTTCTGGAAGTTCACAATTCACATACTGTTGAAGCCTGGCTTGGAGAATTTTGAGCATTACTTTACTAGCATGTGAGATGAGTGCAATTATGCGGTCGTTTGACCATTCTTGGGTTAAAGCATCTGCCTGCAATGCAGGAGACCTGGGTTCGGTCCCTGAGTCGGGAAGATCCCCTGGAGAAGGAAATGGCAACCGACTCCAGTATTCTTGCCTGGAGAATTCCACAGACGGAGGAGCCTGGTGGGCTACAGTCCATGGGGTCACAAAGAGTCAGACACGACTGAGCGACTTCACTTGAGCATTCTTTGGCTCAAGTGAAGCCAAATCCTCTATTTCTTTGCACTGATCCCTGAGGAAGGCTTTCTTATCTCTCCTTGCTATTCTTTGGAACTCTGCATTCAAATGGATATATCTTTCCTTTTCTCCTTTGCCTTTTGCTTCTCTTCTTTTCTCAGCTATTTGTAAGGCCTCCTCAGACAACCATGTTGCCTTTTGAATTTCTTTTTATTGGGGATGGTCTTGATCACTGCCTCCTGTACAATGTCATGAACCTCCATCCATAGTTCTTCAGGCACTCTGTATATCAGATATAATCCCTTGAATCTATTTGTCACTTTCACTATATAATCATAAGGGATTTGATTTTGTTCATACATGAATGGTCTATTGGTTTTCTCTACCTTCTTCAATTTAAGTCTGAATTTTGCAATAAGGAGTTCATCAGATGCAAGAATTGGGATCATGAAATCAGTTCCTGAACACACCCAACTATCTAAAGAGCTGTCCCACCAGTTTCACTGGAGCACAGAGTGCCTGACTCTCCACCCTAAACTCCCTTCAGGGAGTGTCAAAAGTCAGCAACTGCAGCAACACAGGCAGATGGCAAATGCCCTTGTTGTTGTTCAGTCACTGGCAAATGCTCTTGGCAAGTGCCAGTTTTTAGTTGACAGACGTTTATGGTTTCATTCTTTGAAATGAATTAATGTAGAGTGCATATAAAAAGAAGGCTATGGTAGGCAGAGAAGAGTCCAAAAGGCTGAAAAGATGGTTTTTACCCTCAAGGTTCTACAGTCTAACTGGAAAGGGAGACACCCAAACTGATCATTAGTGGGCAAAATGTGCTGGATAACAGAGCCAAGTGCTTCAAACAGACCTAACTTCAGGGTGCCTCAGGGAAGTTTTACAGAGGAAATGATTTTTAATCTGGCTTTAAAATAGTGAATTTTCTAGAAAGAAAGAAAGGCATCTCAGACTGAAGAGATTACCATAAATACAAATACGTCCAGTGAAATGAAAGGCACTTAGCAACCAGTGCTAAGTGTTAGTGGCTATTATTTTTTAAAATATTCATTTATTTGGCTGTGCTGGGTCTCAGTTGTAGCATGAGGGACTTTCCATCTTTGTTGCAGCATGTGGGATTTTTTGTGTGGCATGCGGGATCTATGGTCATCGGGCTTCCCTGATACCTCAGTTGGTAAAGAATCTGCTTGCAATGCAGGAGACCCCAGTTCATTTCCTGGGTTGGGAAGATCTCTTGGAGAAGGGATAGGCTACACACTCCAGTATTCTTGGGCTTCTCTTGTGGCTCAGCTGGTAAAGAATCCATCTGCAATGTGGGAAGCCTGGGTTCAATCCCTGGGTTGGGAAGCTCTCCTGGAGAAGGGAGAGGCTACCCACTCCAGTGTTCTGGCCTGGAGAATTCCATGGACTGTATAGTCCATGGGGTCGCAAAGAGGCAGACATGACTGAGTAACTTTCACTTTTTACTGATCATGACATGGGATCTCTTAGTTGTGGCATGTGGGATCTAGTTCCCTGACCAGGGATCAAACCCTAGTCCCCCGCTTTGCCTAAGCATGGAGTCTTAGCCACTGGACTACCAGGGAAGTCCCAGCCATTATTGTTATTGTTACCATATTTGATCAAAAATAAGCTGCAGGAGGAGAAGGGGATGACAGAGGATGAGATGACTGGATGGCATCACCTACTGGATGGACATGAGTTTGAGTGAACTCCGGGAGTTGGTGATGGACAGGGAGGCCAGGCGTGCTGCAATTCATGGGGTCGCAAAGAGTCAGACACGACTGAGCGACTGGACTGAACTGAACTGAAGCTGTCAGAAATTGTAAAACTCTAACAAAAAATGCTGAAATTAAAAACAGTGGTTTCATATTGCTTAGATTTACGTATACTTACTGAAAATAGCTGACTTAAACTTCTTTAGACAAAGATTTGTATCCTATGTCATCCTGCTGTGTTTTTAAATGACAATTAAAAACAACACTCACACAATTCAATTGAAGTGATGACAACATGAATTGCTATGAGCTAGTCTTGCTGTTGTTGTTGTTGTTTAGTTGTTTAGTTGTGTCCGACTCTTTGCAGCCCCATGGACTGTAGCTCACCAGCCTTCTCTGTCCATGGGATTTCCTAGGCAAGAATACTGGAGTGGGTTAACATTTCCTTCTCATGGGATCTTCTAGACCCAGGAATCGAACCACATCTCCTCCACTGGCAGGTGGATTCTTTACCACTGAGCCCCCATGACCCAGTCTACACGTGAACAATTGGCCAACAGCAATCTTAAGATACGTCTCAATTTCAGAGACAGGAAATGCACATTTTTGCATCATTGGTACAAAGGATTATCATTGTTATTATTAGATACAAGCCTGCAGGAAGGAGTTTGGTGCACTTAGAAAAACAAAGGGAGTTCAGTTCATATTGAGAGTAAACTGCATAAAGGAAACAGAAAGGAATGATGGAAATAAAGCTGAGAAGCCAAGGCCAGACTGGTATAGAAAACAAGAATAGTCTGCTTTCATTTTGAAATGAAAAACTGTATTGAACTGATGACATTTTCCTTTGACCTTCATTACTGTACATGAAAATACCATGAGGCATCCAGGTGAATCCCTTGGGCTTCAAATAAGGTCTTCCTTGCTCCTACTGTATAATGTCAACCCAATTTCCCCTTGAAAATTGGAGTCGATCACTCAGACTAGTATAGTAATCCTTTCTCTGCCTGTTGGCTCAGCAGGAAGAGCCCAAAATGACCAGGGCAGTGTCATTACACGTTTGAATGTAATTGAACAGTGACTGTTCTTTAATGAAACTACTTCTCCTTTGGGGACTAAGTACTCCAAATCCCCTGAACATAAGAATTCATAAATGAGTTATTACATGTAAAAGTGACAAGAACCGCTCCTACCTCTCAGCTCTGGAATCATGTATTCTAACGTGGAAGAAACAGTACATATTTTAGTTGTTGACATGAGGCATATACCACAAACCTGTAAGACAGCTTCCCAACTCATAATGTGTTGTTTCTCAGCTCCCACAGTTAAGTCTGCAAAAGCTTGTTACGCCTTTTTCTTTTTTTAAATCATAGCTACATCTGAATGATGGATACCTGGCAAGACCAAGAAGTTTCTTTGCTATATTTTTTTTCATTATAAAATAAGCTTCCTACTCAGAAGCAATGTGTGAAATACCATGAAAATGAATCAGGTATCCATGAACAGTAGGGTGGCAGCTACATTACAATTAGATGTTATTAGGGTTTTCCAGGAAAATAGAGCCAACAGGATTATAGAGATAGTAAAATATTCAAATAAACAGTATACCATAGACTGAGAGGCTTATAAACAACAGAAATTTATTGCTCACAGTTCTGGAGGCTGAGAAGTCTAAGATGAAGGTGCTCTCAGATTCAGCGTCTGGTGAGAGCTCAATTCCTGTTCATAGACAGCTGTCTTCTCTCCACGTCCTCATGGTTAAAGATGTAAAGGGGCTCTCTGGGATCTGTTTTATAAGGGGTCTGTTTTTATAAGCCCATTCATGAGGGCTCCATCGTCATGATCTTATCACCTTCCAAAGGCCTGACCTCCTAATACCTTCTCATAGAGGGTTAGGATTTTAACACATGAATTTGGACATGAGAGAGGGAGTCTATAGCAGTAGAAAACTCAAATCTGAATCTGGGATATGCATCTATTCCTATGTGGGTAAATCACCACTCCTTCCTTCCTGGAAAGGATCCAGCATAGGTAGAATAATTTTTTTTTAATGGCCTCAATTCTTCCCCTCTCTGTATTTAAATCCCTTTGAAGCTGCTTCCATTAAGAGATGGAATCAAACTCAAAATGGATTAAAGATCTCAACATAAGACCAGAAACTATAAAACTCCTAGAGGAGAACATAGGCAAAACACTCTCCGACATACATCACAGCAGGATCCTCTATGACCCACCTCCCAGAATATTGGAAATAAAAGCAAAAATAAACAAATGGGACCTAATTAACCTTAAAAGCTTCTGCACATCAAAGGAAACTATTAGCAAGGTGAAAAGACAGCCTTCAGAATGGGAGAAAATAATAGCAAATGAAGCAACCGACAAACAACTAATCTCAAAAATATACAAGCAACTCCTACAGCTCAACTCCAGAAAAATAAACGACCCAATCAAAAAATGGGCCAAAGAACTAAATAGACATTTCTCCAAAAAAGACATACAGATGGCTAACAAACACATGAAAAGATGCTCAACATCACTCATTATCAGAGAAATGCAAATCAAAACCACTATGAGGTACCATTTCACACCAGTCAGAATGGCTGCGATCCAAAAGTCTACAAATAATAAATGCTGGAGAGGGTGTGGAGAAAAGGGAACCCTCTTACACTGTTGGTGGGAATGCAAACTAGTACAGCCACTATGGAGAACAGTGTGGAGATTCCTTAAAAAACTGGAAATAGAACTGCCTTATGATCCAGCAATCCCACTGCTGGGCATACACACTGAGGAAACCAGAAGGGAAAGAGACACGTGTACCCCAATGTTCATCGCAGCACTGTTTATAATAGCCAAGACATGGAAGCAACCTAGATGTCCATCAGCGGATGAATGGATAGGAAAGCTGTGGTACATATACACAATGGAGTATTACTCAGCCATTAAAAAGAATACATTTGAATCAGTTCTAATGAGGTGGATGAAACTGGAGCCTATTGTACAGAGTGAAGTAAGCCAGAAGGAAAAACATAAATACAGTATACTAACGCATATATATGGAATTTAGAAAGATGGTAACAATAACCTGGTGTACGAGACAGCTAAAGAGACACTGATGTATAGAACAGTCTTATGGACTCTGTGGGAGAGGGAGAGGGTGGGAAGATTTGGGAGAATGGCAATGAAACATATAAAATATCATGTAGGAAACGAGTTGCCAGTCCAGGTTCGATGCATGATGCTGGATGCTTGGGGCTGGTGCACTGGGACGGCCCAGAGGGATGGTATGGGGAGGGAGGAGGGAGGAGGGTTCGGGATGGGGAGCGCATGTATACCTGTGGCGGATTCATTTTGATATTTGGCAAAACTAATACAATTATGTAAAGTTTAAAAATAAAATAAAATTGGAAGAAAAAAAAAAAAAAAGAGATGGAATCTATATCCCCACCCTTTGAATTCTGCTGGCCTTGTGCCTGGCCAGTAAAGTATAGCGGAAGTATTAATAACAGTGTGCTAGTTTTGAACCTAGGCCTCAAGTTCCACCCACACACCAGTTTTTAATGTCTTTTGCTTGGTTTTGGAACCCTACCATTGCCATGAGAATAAGTCCAACCTAGTCTGCTGGACGGAGAAGGCAATGGCACCCCACTCCAGTACTCTTGCCTGGAAAATCCCATGGATGGAGGAGCCTAGTGGGCTACGGTCCATGGGGTCCTTAAGAGTTGGACACGACTGAGCGACTTCACTTTCACTTTTCACTTTCATGCATTGGAGAAGGAAATGGCAACCCACTCCAGTGTTCTTGCCTGGAGAATCCCAGGGATGGGGGAGCCTGGTGGGCTGCCGTCTATAGGGTCGCACAGAGTCGGACTGAAGTGACTTAGCAGCAGCAGCAGCAGCAGTCTGCTGGAGAGTGAATGACCACATGGAACAAAGCCAACTTCACCCAGCTGAGGCTATTTAAGATCAGCCCCACCCTAGCTGAGCTACCATCTGACTACAGACACATAATTGAGACCAAATAAAACCAGAAGAACTGCCTAATCTATAGGCTATGAGAAGGAATTAATGGTTATAGTCTTAAGGTATTAAGTTTGGGGGTCTGTCATATGGTTAGAGAGTCCCTAAGCTGCTAAATTGCATAGAACCAGCTGGTAAGGAGACAACAAGCCCAAATGGATTTAAGCAGCTTATTATTCACAGTGTAGCAGACAGCATGAACTTCACGTTTGTTTTGGTTCCCCCTGACCTTTAAACACCATAAGGGTGATGCAGGTCAATGCCATGCACAGTACATCTGCAACACAGATGAAGGACACTGAGTTTAGGAAACCCTCAATCTTAAAAGAGGGAATGCTAGCAAACCTGCCCTTTGAAGGGGACAGTATCTTGTTATTTTTCCCCCGACTTCCTTTTATTATACTGGTCAGGAACAAATCTGCCTTCTAACCCAGTGTGAGACTATTTTTTTTTTTTTTTAATTTGCTGTGCTGGGTCTTAGTTGCAGCATGCAGGATCTTCATTGCTGCATGGAGGATCTTTTCATTTCAATCGTAGCATGGGAGGATCATAGTTCCTTGACCAGGGATCAAACTCAGGCCCTCTGCATTGGGAGCACAGCATTTTAGCCACTGGACCACTGAGGAAGCCCCTGGGAGGCATTTTTTTATCACCATGAAATGTCTCCAGGATTGGAGGGTGATACTAGCTTTATTGGGCTTCCCTGGTAGCTCAGACTGCAATGTAGGAGATCCAGGTTTGATCCCTGATTTGGGAAGATCCCCTAGAGAAGGAAATGGCAACCCACTCCAGTATTCTTGCCTGGGAAATTCCATGGACAGAGGAGCCTGGCGGGCTACAGTCCATGGGGTCGTAAAATAGTTGGACACAACGTAGCAACTAAACAAGAACAACAACAACGATGAAGTAAACCTGCACCCTAACCCTAAGCAGCTTTGCAAACATCCTCAAACAAAGCTATTCATGCCATTTGCTTAGCGATGCCAGCATTTCTACCAACAGTTTGTTACAGTTCAGTACAGCTAACTGATTTGCAGGACTATCAACCTACCACCAAGTATCTAGTCCCCCTGTGGGAAAAATACTGTATCAGGGGCTCAGTGTTGGTCTCTGCTGTTGGACATTCATCACTGACTACATCAGCTTTGATGCTGAGAAGAAGTCTATACCGTAGAGCCCATGCACAGACCCCACCCCTGCCATCATGGCCACCTTTCTCATGACTCCACTGAGCTGGGGAAAGAGGCTGACTGGCACGCAGAGGTTGGATCATTATGTTTGTTCATTTCTTTAAAAAGCCTCTTCTACAATGGGTGCCCTCTGGTGGGCATTCATAGGAAACACAAACGTTTTCACCATTGCAAGACATTCATCCTTATACCAACATCCCAGGTCTTCTTGTCTCCAGTCTTCTGCTGTCATATTTTCCAAGTCTTTGATCAACCGGAAAGGGGCCTGAGCACGCAGTACCTAGAGATGAGCCTTCCAGGACACTAAGCGCAGCAGAAAAGGGAAAAGAATGAATGGAAAGGGGGCCAGGGGAAGACAAGGAAAATAAGCAGAAGAAAAAAAAAAAGTGCTCCAAGAAAAGTGAGACCTGAAAACCTGACACAGTGCTATGAACTAGGATGTCTTCATGATGGCACTCTCAAAGGCTTTACTCTGTGTTTTTCCTTTGGATTATAATATTTGGACAGTTATATTTGGCAGTGAGTTTCAAGTTTTTCTCCTCTGACTGTAATTTTCTTTAGTTAATGCCAGCAGATCTGAAAAGTCTCATGTTGTTGTTTAGTCACTAAGTCGTGTCCGACTCCTTTGCAACCCCATGGACCATAGCCCGCCAGGCTCCTCTGTCCATGGGATTTCCTAGGCAAGAATACTGGAGTGGGTTGTCCTTTCCTTCTCCAGGGGATCTTCCTGACACTGGGATCAAACCTATGTCTCCTGAGTTGGCAGGCAGATTTTTAACTACTGAGCCACCAGGGAAGCCCAAATAGTCTCATATAAGTGTAAGTGTTAGTCGCTCGTGCCCGACTCCTTGTGACCCCATGGACTGCAGCCCACCAGGCTCCTCTGTCCATGGGATTCTCCAGGCAAGGATACATATACCCCTAAAAATGAACAGAGGTGGGTTTTTTCTTTTTTATTGAGGTATACTTGATTTACAATATTATATTGGTTTCAGGTGTACAGCATAGTGATTCAATACTTTTATAGATTATACCCCATTTAGAGGAATTACAAAATAATGACATTTCCCTGTGTCATACAATATATCTGCTACTTATTTTTTATATAGTAGACTGTATGTCTTAATCCCATACCCCTATGTTGCCTTTTCCCCTTCCTCTCCCCAGTTGTAACCACTAGCTTGTTCTTTGTATCTGTGAGCCTGTTTTTGTTTTGTTGTATATATATATTTATTTGTGTTAGTTTTTAGTTTCCAGATACAAGTGTTAACAGAATATTTGTCTTGGTCTGTCTGACTGATTTCACCAAGCATAACACCCTCTAGGTCCATCTGCTGCTGCTGCTGCTGCTAAGTCACTTCAGTCATGTCCAACTCTGTGCAACCCCATAGATGGCAGCCCACCAGGCTCCTCTGTCCCTGGGATTCTCCAGGCAAGAACACTGGAGTGGGTTGCCATTTCCTTCTCCAATGCATGAAAGTGAAAAGAGAAAGTGAAGTCGCTCAGTCGTGCCCGACTCTTAGCGACCCCATGGACTGGAGCCTACCAGGCTCCTCTGTCCATGGGATTTTCCAGGCAAGAGTACTGGAATGGGGTGCCATCTAGATTGTTGCAAATGGCAGAATGTCATTCTTTTTATGGCTAAGTAGTATTCCATTGTGTGTGTGTGTGTGTGTGGAGACACATAGACATCTTTTGTATCTATTCACCTATTGAACACTTAGGTTGCTTCCATATCTTGGTTATTGTAAATAATGTTGCTATGAATATTGGGGTGTACACATATTTTGTTTTCTTCAGATTATATACCCTGGAATAGAATTAATGGGTCGTATGATAGTTCTGTTTTTATTTTTTAAAGAAACTTCCATAACATTCTTCATAGGAGTTGCACCAATTTATATTCCCACCAACAGTGTGTGAGGATTCCCTTTTCTCCACATCTTTGCCAACATTTGTTATTTGTGGTCTTTTTGATGACAGCCATTCTGACAGATCTCAGGTGATATCTCATTGTGGATTTTTAAAAAAATAATTTTACTTAATTGACTGTGCTGGGTCTTTGTTGCTGCACAGGCTTTTCTCTAGTTGTGGCGAGCATGGGTTACTCTCTAGTTGTGGTTCACAGGCGTCTCATTGCAGCAGCTTCTCTAGTGGAGCACAGGCTCTAGAGTGTTTGGGCTTCAGTAGTTGTGGCGCATGGGCTTAGCTGACCCTCGACTTCTGGGATCTTCCCGGACAGGCATCAAATCCGTATCTCCTGCATTGGCAGGTGGATTCTTTACCACTGAGCCACCAGGGAGCCCCTCATTGCAGTTTTGATTTACATTTCTCTAATAATTACTGATGCTGAGTATCTTTTCATGTGCCTGTTGGCCATCTGTTCATCTTCTTTGGAAATATGTCTATTTGGGTCCTTTGCCCATTTTTAAATTGGGGTTTCAAAGTCCCTGATGCTGGGAAAAATTGAGGGCAGAAGGAAAAGAGGGCATCAGAGGATGAGATGGCTGAAGGGCATCACCAATGCAATAGACATGAATTGGGGCAAATTTTGGGAGATGGTGAGGGACAGGGAGGCCTGGTGTGTTGCCATTCATGGGGTTGCAAAGAGTTGGACATGACTGAGCACACACACAGACACACACAGAAGCATGGCAGGAATAGGGAAGAAAGAAAAGAGTAGAAAACAAATACAATCTACTAGTGAAAAGCCTCTAGTGATAGGGTGACTAAGACACTTTTAAGAATAGATATGCCCAATATTAAATTTGAAGTTGTTTGCGTTTCTGTGCGGTAAACTCCCTTCCCTTTATTTGCCTGTTATGTGAGCAAATAGTTGGTGCGAGTGGCATCTGTAAAAGTTAAGGAAAAGATTTGAGTGTTAACTCTGGGTGAGCATTGTGTAGAACAGCACAACAGGTTAAGAAATCTAGTTAATCCCAATGCTGAATGAATCTAGCAGGAGCAGAGAACCAGAACTGACTGTAAGAAGACAAGCGCTCTTGGAATGTGCAGAAATCTTTGGGAGGACATTGATCTTTCCATAATTCATAAAAGTGAGATTTTACGCAATCCTAGTTAGATCTTATGGAGCAGAGTGACTTTCTGGAATCAAATCTCAGAAGTATAATTACTGATCAAAGGGTATGAACATTTTTCTGGCTCCTTATGAATAATGTTGAATTAATTCATGATATTAAGTTCAAATAGACATTTAGCATTTTTCTACTTTAAACTGACAGCCATATTAAATACAAAAAAAGAAAAATACAGAACAAGCTTTGAGAATAAAAAATATATACAAGCAGATGCAGTTACTGAATTAAAATGCTCACTGAAAATAACTATGTTCTGAGAAATTTTATGTTTAAATTTGAAATTTCTTGATTCAGTGTTAATTCCTTACAGCTTGGCAGTTAAACTTGACCTTCAGTCCCAGGGAGCCCAGGACGGCTGGTAGTAGGGAATTCCCAACTAGGTAAGGAATGGGGGCCATCTACACCAGACCTGAACTTGGAGAAGGATGAAGGTTTCCTCCTTAAAGTTACCTAATGTCTTTGGTTAAGAAGTAGAACCTGAGAGAGTCTCTTGTTCAAGTGGTTTAGTGAGGATATGTTCTCAAGTGAAGCGGAGTGAGGAAAGCAGGGTAAAGTTGAAGAAGACCGCTAACCAGGAATGTGGTGTCCAGCAAAGGCTGACTTCAGCCTGATCCCACAAGGAGCTAAAATAGGAACCACATCAGACCTGTTCCTCCTTGAGGTGAGGGATCAGTGTTTTGAACCTCCACACAAGTGAGATGGCAGTTCTTTCCTAGAGCAGGTCTCAAAATTAGGGTGCATCATAATTACCTGGAGGGCTTGTTAAAACAGACTGTTGGGCAGACTTCCAAAGTTTCTGATTCAGTAGGTCTGAGGTAGGGACTAGCGAATCTGTATTTCTAACAAGTTCCCAGGTACTGGGGATGCTGCTGGTCTAGGAACCACACTTTGAGAACTGCTGCTCTACAGAAGAGGACACTTGTGAGGTTTCAGCAGCCAACATTCACAGCACCCAGGAGAGAAGATCTGAGCAGCATTGACTCCAAGTACTAACGTGGCATCTTCCTCATGAAGGCAGACACCGGGGCTAGAAGAGTGGACCACAAGCTGAGGCTGGCTGGATTACATTTTTAGGTCTGACTGTCTAGATTCATGACATCCTATTACTTTTCTGCTGTCATCCCTCATCTCCAGCCAAAGCATGGTTGAAACATTCCAACTCATCCCCACATTGCTGTTAGACTTCAGGGAAGGGTCTGGCAGGTACATGAGACTTTAAAGAGGAAAACAGCTGCACCTCAGTAGGCAAGTACAGTGGAGTCAGTTGCAGTGGATGTAAAGAACCCCAAGAGGGAAACAAATATTTGGTGGCAAAACTCAACTCGACCACCATGGAAATTTTTGATGTCTATTTGGTTTTTTGTTTAAATTTTGTTTGTTTTTACTGCACTGTGTCTTTGTTGTACACTGGCTTTCTCTGGTTGTGGCAAGCTGGGGGGTGGGCTACTCCCCAGCTTTCGTGGGCAGACTTCTCATTGTGCTGGTTTCCCTGGTTGCTGAGCAGACCTCCAGAGTGGCAGGCTCAGTAGTTTTGGCCCACAGACTTAGTTGCCTTGCAGCCTGTGGAATATTCCCGGATCAAGGGTCAAACCCATGTCATTTGCATTGGGCAGGTGGATTCTTAACCACTGGACCACAAGGGAACTCCTGTGTGTTGTGTTGTTGTTTTTTTTTGTTTGTTTGTTTTTGTTTTTTTAGTTTAAAGAAAGATGGCTCTTTGAGGCAACTTTTAATTTCATACTTCCCACCACAGCCCATAACAAAGAGCCCCGGCCCCTGGGGATCACCACCAGCTGAAGCTGAACGTATAGAAGTAGTCGGAGACCTTGGCTGGTAACGGACTGTTGTGTGAATAGCATACCTGGTACCCTTGGGCCTTAATGTCCATGTTCAGGCAGTCCAGGAGGTCACTAATATCCAGGGCTGCCTTCCAAGGCCCGAATTTGACCACTGACCTTTTGTTCGCCTCCAGGGAGCGCAGGGCGTCTGCGCAGTTTGCATCCTCCTTTTCGTTCCGTACCAGGCACACCAGGACCCGGGAGCAGCGCGCCGCCACGGCCTCGGCTCGCGCCAGGCGCACCATGAGCTCCAGGTTCTCGCTGTAGCCTGGCACCTGCAGCAAGAACTGCTTCCGCGCCACCTGCTCACCGAAGATCTGCGGCGTGTCCTCCAGGTGTTTGATCAAGGGCTTGATCTCGTAGTGCTGAGCCTCGCGGTACACCTCCGGGATGTGCTGGGTGGGCAGCTGCCCACTGCGCAGATATTCCAGGATGGGGCCAAAGTAAGTGCCGCAGCGATCGATGAAGAAGCGTCCCTCGGCATCCAGGCAGGCCTTGGCGGGGCTGGAGAACATCTCTGCCAGCTTTGAGCCTGGGAATTTCCTCAGGGTGCCCAAGGTGGTGGTATAGAACTCACCCCCCACGTTCAGCTCCACGACCGGAGATTCCTGGGGGGCACAAGAAGCAGAGTGACCAACAGTGCCATCTCCAGGGAGCTCATGATTCATTTTCATCCAAAGTATAATACCCTACAGAATTTAGAGGAGCCAACTGGCTTCAGCTTACTGGAATGTCCATCTTATGGAAGGGGGTTCTATTTATGCTACAGAGAGTAGGCATTTTAAGGGAGGGAAATATTTTGGTTTGAAATAAGAATACCGAATTCAAGCATTTGAATTTTCTCATTTAGGTCACATAATATTAGTGGAGGAAGCTGCTGTGGAAGCAAGCTGCAGGGACAATACTGCTAAAGTGTGTGGCCTGTGGCAAGACTTTCCCCCTCCCTAGGCCTCAGATTCCTTATTCATAAAATAAGTATTTAGAGCTTTTGTAAAGACATGAGTTCCTGACAGGAATGCTTAGATATAAGACATAGTTTGTTTTGTTTTGTTTTTAAGGCATCAGGAAAAGGGAGAGATGCATTTTCGACCTTTTAGAAAGGTTAAAGAAACCATACATAAATTCAATCCAGGAATCATTTCTTTGGTACTTACTGTGTGTCCGCATCCTGTGCTAGGAATGGTGATAAAAATTCTTATTTCGTATAGATCAGAAATTCTGGCTGCAGTTGGCATGACATAACAAACAGAACGTGTTTGATGGGTACTTTTTCAAAATAAGGGCCTATGGGATTAAATAACAGGAATATCCTTGGTAGTGACAAGGTCAGTAAAACCAAATACAGCAGGTGTAAAACTGCCTCATAAATGGTAACATATGGTGCAAACATAGATTTAGCTGTTCATCAGAATTTTTAGAGCCCTCTTCTCTCGGGCTGAGCACTAAGAATGTGGGTAAGACCCACGCAGTATCTGCCTGGAGATGCCCACAGGCCAATGCAGACAGGGACTTGAAAAGAGACTGAGGGTCAGGCTTCATTTGGGGGATACTAAGTGCTGCCCCACAGACCTAACAAAAATACCCGAATACTCTATTAGTGATTATTACACGTGAGGTGATACATCAGTTATCATCCTTACAAACCAGCTTCCTGAACACCTTTCATCATTTAAAATCCGTTCAATAAAGCATTTGGAGAAGGCAAGGGCACCCCACTCCAGTACTCTTGCCTGGAAAAATCCCATGGACGGAGGAGCCTGGTAGGCTGCAGTCCATGGGGTCCCTAAGAGTCGGACACGACTGAGCGACTTCACTTTCACTTTTCACTTGCATGCATTGGAGAAGGAAATGGCAACCCACTCCAGTGTTCTTGCCTGGAGACTCCTAGGGACGGGGGAGCCTGGTGAGCTGCCGTCTTCGAGGTTGCACAGGGTCGGACATGACTGAAGCGACTTAGCAGCAGCAGCAGCAATAAAGCATGTATGCACCTACTTTGTGTCAGGCAGCTGGAACAATGAGGAACAAGCAGACCTCCCCTCACAGTCTATTAACTGTACAAAGCTACTAACTCCACCTTCACAGCAATCCTATGAAGAACGTAGTAAACCCCCATTTTCCAGATGAAGAAACTAAGGCTTAAGGAGGTGAGGTTTAAGTTGCTCAAGATCAACCAGTTATTAAGTGATAATGTCACAGGATTTGAACTCAAATCTGATTTACCCCAAAGCTTGCACTTAGTCATCACAGAAGTTAATTTTCAACCTTCAAACACCTCCACTCTTCATTTCCTAGTCATCCAACAAAATGTAGGAAGGACCTATTCCATCCAAGCCTTCTCTTAAGCAGATGAACATGACACAGTTCCTGCCCTTGAGGAGCTCACAGAGGAGAGAAGCAAACAGATGGTTTCAATGTGTAGGTGCTGAGGGGGAAGACTCAAAGGTAAAAGGGATTGGCTCTTTCTGTGGACGAGTGCTGGAGGCTGTCAGGGAAGGTCTCCTAGGGGATGCAATGGCTGTTGGTGTGGGAAAGATCTACAGTGTTGGACGGAAAGCTGGATTTCCAAACTGGACACTTGATTGCAGGTCATTGCAGGGCCAGGGGTATAGAAATGTCCTTCAGTCTGATTTAGGTGTGACTTCCTTTTCAACTTGTCTGTGGGCTCTACCTCTAAGATTAAAGTACTGGAATTAAGAGAGCTCAAGACTGCCAGATTTCGGGGGAAGAACCAAGTTGCCATAGCAACAGCTCCTACCAAGGGACAGTTACGCTAGCTGGAATGGAGAGGGGAGAAAAGATGCATTCTGAAAGCAGCCAAACAATTCAGCCTTGAGAAAAATAAGCCCAGGACCTGTGACTCTCTCCTTTTCCCATAAACCTCCAGGCTCTTTGGCAAGGGTGTTTGGTTAACCCAAAGGTGGTTCTGTAAACCAGGAAGTTAAATGAGAAGTTGCAGACTCTAACCCCTGAGTGGATTGATGATGGATTCTCCTCACTCCTCTACCACTGAAAGCTCACAGGTGCTCTTAACATCCCCACATTACAGGTAAGGAAAGGTCAGAAAGAAGGAAGTGAGGAAGTCGCTGTGCTGTGTGATAAGTTGTTTCAGTCTTGTCTGACTCTTTGCGACCCCAGTGACTGTAGTCCATCAGGCTCCTCGATCCATGGGATTCTCCAGGCAAGAATACTGGAGTGGGTTGCCATGCCCTCCTCCAGGGGCTCTTTCTGATCCAGAGATTGAACTGTCTCTTATGTCTCCTACATTGGCAGGTGGGTTTTTACCACTAGTGCCACCTGGGAAGTGGCAGCTGGGATCAAATCCGTGTCAGTCTGACTGCAGGACAGTATGAGTGATCTACTCCCACCCTCCCAACACCCAGTCCCACTGCTGCCAAGTTATTAGCTATGTTCCTGGGGCATCTCACTTCCTTCTCTGTGCTTGAGTGTGTTAGTTGCTCAGTCATGTATGACGCTTCGTGACCCCATGGATTGGGGCCCACCAGGCTCCTTCATCCATGGGATTTTCCAAGCAAGAATACTGGAGTAGGTTGCCATTCCCTTCTGCAGGGGATCTTCCCGACCCAGGGATGGAACCTGGGTCTCCTGCATAGCAGGTAGACTCTTTTTACCGCCTGAGCCACTCTGAGCTTAAGCTTAGTCGTCTATGACATAGGGAGGCAAAATGGATGAAGAGAACTCTGAGTCTCTTCAGCTCTGAAAGTTTAATGAATCTAATCACTTCAAATGTTGTTTCTGAAGCTCATTTCCAGATACTAAACAAAATAGTCTCCTGCCCTGATATCTTCACCCCCATTTCTTTAACACCCAAGACCTGGGCCCTGTTCCCAAGCTTCTTAATTCTGTCCCTTTTCCCTCCTTGTTTTCTAAAAACGCCAAACCTCTTTGGGAATCCCAAACCTCCTACGTCATCCATGAATACTGCTGTATTTGTTTCTAGCAGACGAAGACTTCTTTCCCATCCCTCTTCTAGACTACCAGCCCTTCCTCACGGCCCCTCCTCCCCACCTGTTCTACCCAGTCACCCTGCTGAAGCATTCCTCGATGGGCAAGCCTGACCTGTGTGCATGGGCTGGGGAAATGTGGGTATCAGGCTAGTGCTGGTACACAGGGATGAATCAGACAGGCCCAACTCTAACCCCACCAAACATTCATACATTTCCTTACGTCACTCTTAGTCTAGTCAGTGGAGGGACATCTCCAGTCATATGTCCCCAAGCCCCAAGATCTCTCCCCACACCACAACTTGGACATTTTCCCACTGCGTCCTGTCTCAGTCATCTGAGCCAGAAACCTAGACTGAAATCTTGTACTCTGCTCATGTCCTCAACCTCCCCACACACAGGTAATGAGTCACTAAAATGGTGATTCTAAATGCCTGGTCAGATCCATGGCTCCTGGCTCCCTGGAATGTCCTCACCCAATCCAATCTCAACTCTGAAACCAGAGCAGTTTGTCAGAAGTGCAAATCTGATCTAGTCACTACCTGCATTAACCACTTCAGTGATCCCACATTTCTTTAAAGGTAAACTCCAGACTTCTTAACGAGGTTTACAAGGCCCTTTGTAACCCTGACAATCAACTACCAAAGCCATGTACTGGTCTCCCTTCCCGACCCAACCAGAGCACGCTGGGCCCCGCTGTCCACAGGACGTCACTCGCTTACCACCCACGGTCCCGTCGCTCAGCCTTCAAGTTAATTGCTCTGGGAATTTTCTGGATGGGTTGTCTGCTTGATTTCAGAGGCTCATGTACTTCCCTCGTCATGGTACTTATCTCTGTCTTGTAATTTTGTCCCTTCATCTGAATCCCCCACACCGTGGAAGGTTCCTAAGGGAGGACTATTCCCAGATTCATCTTCATGTTACCAGTACATGCTGCAGGGCTCAGCACAGGGGGCTGCTCAATGTGTCTGTTGAATTGAACCGCACTTAGGGCTTTCCTGGTGGCTCAGAGGGTAAAGCGTCTGCCTGCAATGCAGGAGACCGCAATGCAGGAGACCGCAATGCAGGAGACCGCAATGCAGGAGACCGCAATGCAGGAAACCTGGGTTCGATCCCTGGATGGGGAAGATCCCCTGGAGAAGGAAATGGCAACCCACTCCAGTACTCTTGCCTGGAGAATCCCATGGACAGAGGAGCCTGCTGGGCTACAGTCCACGGGGTCGCAAAGAGTCGTGGGCTACAGTCCACGGGGTCGCAAAGAGTCGGACACGACTGAGCGATTTCACTTTCACTTTCACCCTCAGCACTGACTCACAGGAGCACCCCGCGGTTCTAATAAAGGCCAGTCTTGCCCTACTTCGCATCAAGGGCCGTCCAGGCTTCCTCCCGCTTCCTCCCTCTTCTGGTAATTAATTCAGACATTTATTGGGCACGTTGGGTGGCCACGCCTCTGACCAGGTGACTTTGTCAACAGACAAGAACAATAAGGCTGTCATCACCTGACTGGAAAATGCCATAGTCACCCCAAGGCTGGGTCTGCTTTCCCTTCCTACAAGCCTTCGAGATGGCACCTAGCCCGGCAGGGGTGAGAATGTTCTAATACTAGAGTGCACTGGGCTTTTTCTTGATATTCCCCTTTGGTCCACACTCCCCCCTCCACCCCCTCAAATCCTGGGAGGAAACAGGCAAGCAGGAAGACTCAGGAGCCAGCCAGAGGGCAGGGGTTCGGGTTGCAGAAGGGGTGCGGTGGGGTGGGGGTGAGGGGACGATACCCGGGCCCGCCCCCGGTGGGGGCTTCTCCCACCGGCAGGAGGGGTGGGGCAGGGAAGGAGGAGGGGCAAGCCAGAGGGGCTGCGAGAAGAGACACAAAGCAGACAGGGAGGAGACCACACAAAGGCAGCCAAGCCGGAAAGAGGGCAACCAGGAGCTGCTGGACTGAGCCGGAACCAGCGCCGAGACCGGGGCGTTGCAGGAGAGATCGAAGCAGCAGGAGCAGCCCAGGCGGAGAGCCCCCAGCCGCAGGCCCGAAGCAGGGGAACCCGGACCTGCGGGGAGGGAAGGGTTAGAGGGCCCTGGAAGGAGTGGGGAAAGGGAGGGCGGCGGGCCCGGAGCAGGACGGGTCTGCACGCGCGCTGCCGGCTTCGCACTCACCGTCCGCCGGCCCGCGGGGGGCGCGGCCCGGCCACTTGGCCGGGAGTCGGGCGCCGAGGTCTGGCTCATCTTCCCCGGCCCCGCGGGCTCTGGCCCGTGAGGGGTACCTGTGGCCGGCCGAAGTGCACCTGGCTCCCCCCCGGGGGTGGGGGAATCCTACCCAGGGTGTGGTGAGAGCCCTGATTGGGCTGCAGTCGGCGGTGACACCCTAGGCTGGTCACTGCCCCTCTCGTGTCTGGGTTGCTGGACAGCCAAATGGGGAAGGGAGAGGGAACTGACGTTGACGCCCTGGACCCTGTCCACTCATACTGTCGTGGGGGTGAAGGATGAGAAACACCCATTTTACAGGTAAGAAAAGTGAGTCTCCAGGGGAGAGTGGATTATATAGTCTCCATGGGACAGTGGATTATATAGTCACCTCAGATCAGCTGCTGAAAGTGCAGCAAATGCTAGGTACCTGCTGTGTGTGTTATTTTGCTGGTAAAATATAATCCTGGTGATCCGGGATTATTAATATATTATTATTAAAGAATCTGCCTGCCGATGCAGAGAACCTGGGTTTAATCCCTGGGCCCCCCTGGGCCAGAAAGATTCCACATGCCCCGTGGCACCTAAACCCAGGGGCCACAACTAAGCAAAAGAGAGTGAACTCCGGGAGTTGGTGATGGACAGGGAGGCCTGGCGCGCTGCGATTCATGGGGTCGCAAAGAGTCGGACACGACTGAGTGACTGAACTGAACCGAACTGAGAGCTTGTGAGGGAGAAGGTAATGGCACCCCACTCCAGTACTCTTGCCTGGAAAATCCCATGGATGGAGGAGCCTGGTAGGCTGCAGTCCATGGGGTCCCTAAGAGTCGGACACGACTGAGCAACTTCACTTTCACTTTTCGCTTTCATGCATTGGAGAAGGAAATGGCAACCCACTCCAGTGTTCTTGCTTGGAGAATCCCAGGGATGGGGGAGCCTGGTGGGCTGCCGTCTATGGGGTCACACAGAGTCTGACACTACTGAAGCCACTTAGCAGCAGCAGCAGAGCTTTCGAGCTGCAACTGCTGGAGTCCACGGGCACTAGAAGTCCTCCCATCCCAGCTAGAGAATAGCCCCCTCCCCCTGCAACTAGAGAAAGACCCTGCACAGCCACCAAGACCCAGTGCAGCCAAAAATAAATAAATAAAACTTTAAAAAATTAAAAATAACTATTTAAAAAAACACAATCCTTATGAAATGGGGAATAACTCTTGGAGAAGGAAATGGCAACCCACTCCAGTACTCTTGCCTGGAAAATCCCATGGACAGAGGAGCCTGGTAGGCTGCAGTCCATGGGGTCCCTAAGAGTCAGACACGACTGAGCAACTTCACTTTCACTTTTCACTTTCATGCATTGGAGAAGGAAATGGCAACCCGCTCCAGTGTTCTTGCCTGGAGAATCCCAGGGACGGGGGAGCCTGGTGGGCTGCCGTCTATGGGGTTGCACAGAGTCAGACATGACTGAAGCGACTTAGCAGCAGCAGCAGCAGCAGCAGTATAGGCCTGCATAGTGACCTTCTAAAGAGGACAATATGGAAAGAGAGGAGAATAGAAGAGTAAATGCACAGTGGAGAAAATGACAGAGACAACTTTGCCAGGTAGTTATCCAGGTGATCAAGGTCAACAGCAGGAGTCAGAAATTATGATGATAATGTGTATCCTTGATAGAGTGTGATGAAAATGCCACTTTGTCTCGGTGATCCTCTTCCCCAAAACCCACGCATCCATGCATGTTAAAGTCATTTCAGTTGTGTCCAAGTCTTTGCAACCCCATGGAGCCTGTCAGGCTCCTCTGTCCATGGGGTTCTCCAGGCAAGAATACTGGAGTAGGTGGCCATGTCATCTTCCAGGGGATCTCCCTGATCCAGTGATCAGACCGGGTGTCTCCTGTGTCTCCTGCATTGGCAGACAGATTCTTTACCACTGCACCACTTGGGAAGCCTCTCATGATTTATTAAGCAATTAAAAATAAACATCAAAGCAGTGTATATATACTATGGGAATTCAATATATAAGTTTATATCTATTTATGCGAACATATGGGCTTCCCTGATGGCTCAGTGGGTAAAGAATCTGCCTACAATGCAGGAGACACAGGAGATGTGGGTTCAGTCCCTGTGTCAGGAAGATCCCCTGAAGGAGGGCATGGCAACCCACTCCAGTATTCTTGCCTGAAAAATCCCATGGATAGAGGAACCTGGCAGGCTACAGTCCAAAGGGTCGCAAAGAGTCGGACACGGCTGAGCACAAGCACACACATGTGAACGTATACTTAGAAAAGTGTAGAAGGATGCACAGTGGATATTAGTGTTGGTTATTCCGTGTGAATGGGATAGAAATAGAGGGGAAATTATTGATTAAGAAATGGTTTTCTTGGGCTTCCCTGGTGGCACTCGGTGGTAAAGAATCCACCTGCTAGCCCGGGAGACGCAGGTTTGATCCCTGATGCGGGAAGATTCCACATGCCACAGAGCAGCTAAGCTGTGTGCCACAACTACTGAGCTGTGCTCTAGAGCCCAGAAGCCACAGCTTCTGAGGCCCTCGTGTTCTAGAGCCTGTGCTCCACAGCAAAAGCAGTCACTGCAATGTGTACACCATGACTAGAGAGTAGCCCCTGCTTGCTGCAACGAGAGGCAAGCCCACACAGCAACGAAGACCTAGCTCAGTCAAAACAAGCAAACAAATCTGTAAAAAAGAAATATTTTTCTTAATACATATTTATATTATGTCACTAGTTGCAGTGAACATGAAAAAGTGTGAAAGAGCAAAACAAAACACAATAACAAAGACAAGCACAAGGCAGCCCAAGAGGAAGTCAGCTTTTTGGTGTGAGGGATTTGGAAAGGCTTCATGGGAGAGGTGGCCCGTAAGCTGGGTCTTGAGGCGGGGAAAGCTTTGTTGAGAGAAGCCTGCCAGGGACTCCTCCCAGCAGAGGGGTCAACTGTGCCAGGGAAAGGAGGTAAATGAAAATGATCATGTGTGGAGCGCACCGCACTGAACACAGACTCTTGTATGTGTTCTTCCAAGCAGTTAGATTACTCTACAGATGAGGGAGCTGAGGCTCGGGGAAGTTCAGTGAATGGACAGAAGGCCACACAGCTGGTAATTGACAGAACCAAGCTTAAACTCCATGTCTTTCTCACTCCAGAATTCTTTCTGTGACTGTAAAGAATTGCTTTGTATCTGGGTGCTGTGGTCTGAACGTTTATCTCCCTCCAAAAGTCACATTGAGACCTAATCATCAATGTGATGATGTTAGGTGGTGCCTTTGGGAGGTGATTAAGTCATGAAACGATGGGATTACTGTTCTTGTAAAAGAGACCCCCAGGGAGTTCTCTGGCTCCTTCCTTCCATCATATGAGGACTCAGAAAGAAGATGGCCGTCTATGAACCAGAAAGTGGGCTTTCATCAGACACTAGATCCACCAGCACCATGATCTTCTACTTCCTAACCTCCAGAACGGTGTGAAATAAATGTTCTTTATAAACCACTCAATTTACAGTATTTTTGTCATAGCAGCCTGGATGGACTGAGACACTGGGTACAAGTGTACACCTTGAATACTGTGACTTGCAAACAGGACTGAACCATGGGGAGACAGCTGTGACCTCCTCAAAGCAGGCCTCCCTGCCTGCTGCATCTGGGTTAGGGAGCCTCCCACGGGCCAGGTCAGCTCTGCCCAGCACATGAAGCCCCTTCCCCTCACATTGTCTGACTTCTCCCAGAGGGCTGATCAGCTGCATGGGCCAGGATGATTCCATGGGGAGGCTGAGTTCTGAAAGGTCATCACCACAGAAAGAAGGGCTGGACACTTGGAGGGGCAGTGGGCACTTCTGACAGCATCAAGAAGCCTGGGCCCCATTTCCGGTTTCTCCGCCAGCTCCAGCTGCCCTGAAATAACCTACATTCCTATACTTTCTTCAACTTTGTTTATGCTGTTCTTTGTGCTCAGAATGCCTTTCCTCACCAGCGCTTTCTCTCTGGAAAACTCCTACACAGCCTTTAAGACCCAAGTCAAATAGCCCTCTTCTTCCTTTTATATCCATTAGTACATTTGACCCTCACCATTCAAAATAGGAATTAGCACCTCTATTTTTACGTATGAGAACCCCAGGGATCCCAGAGGTGAAGTGCCTCTTTCAGAATCCTTCAGCACCAGGGGACAAGAGACGACCAGGTTTCCAGCTGTGGCTCTGCCATTCACTTGTAACTTTGGCCAGGTCCCTGCCCGTCTCTGGGCCTCAGTTCTCCACCTGTAACATGGTGGGGGTTGGGATATCGTTTGAGACGGTCTCTGTGAAACTGTCTTGCTTAATGCTACGCAACAAAGGAATTCAAACAGTACCTTGGTGTTGCCTAGAACTGGATCTTGTTTCCCTTTGGCCTGAATCCAAGAGCAAGCACTGCTTCCTTCTGCCCTCCTCTTTGTTCTTCTTCCTGAGACAAAGCTGCCAGCCCCTCTCCTCTCCAGGCTGCTGGGCTTCGGGCCAGCCGGCCAAGTGGCAGCTGGGACTCAGATGAAAAGGCCCTCAGAGGGCCGCCTGTGGCAGAGTGCCCAACCCAGCCCAGCCCAGGCCTGGCAGCCCTGGGCCCAGCTGTCGTTCGAAGCATCCTGCCACCACTCCCGCACAAGGCTCCCTTTGTGAGTTCCGCGGTGGCGGAGACCCCTGCCAACCCACAAGGACCCTCTTCCCTTCCCTCCGCCCTATGCCCTTTGAGGAATATCCAGGTGTTTATAGACTGGTCCAGGACTGAACCGGACTGGTCTGACTTTGGGCCAGGTTCTTTGGAGAGTTTTATTTCATCTTCAAAACAAATAGCAGGTAGTGCTATTCCCCTTTAGAAATGGGGAAACATACCTGAGGGCCTACTATGTGTCAATCATGGTGTCAGGTACTAGGAGTTGGACAAGGACCTGTCTTCCTTCTTTCCCTCATTCCTTTCTTTCTTTTCCGAACACTAGGAGCGTTTCTTATTTATTTTTTTTAAAAAAGAAGTCATAGAATTCCCTGGTGGTCCAGTGGTTAGGACTCTGTCCTTCCACTGCAGGGGGCACGGGTTTGATCCTTGGTCAGGGAACTAAGATCCCAAAAGCTGAGCAACATGGCCAAAAAAATAGAATACAATAAAAATAAATAAATTTTTAAAAATTAAAAAGAAATCATGTGTGGAGGACAGAGGGCTTCTCAGATGACACTAGTGGTAAAGAACCCATCGGCCAATGCAAGACAAAAGAGATGTGGATTCCATCCCTGAGTCAGAAAGATCCCTGGAGGAGGGCATGGCAACCCTCTCCAGTATTCTCGCCTGGAGAAACCCCACGGACAGAGGAGCCTGGTGGGTCACTGTCCGTGGGGACGCAAAGGGACACACTGAGCGACTGAGCATGCCATACAATAACTGTGGCCTCCAGCCTGCGTCTGAGTTTGGCCACTGTGAGGCCTAGAGGAGATCAGAGGGAAAAGGGAAGTGGGATCAGACTCTTTATTCCCCAGCTCCCTCCCTACCAGGTCCGTGTGAGTCAGCTGTGTCCCTCAGGCACCCTCTCCACACCCTCTCTGTGGTTCTGGTAACCTCTGTCCTCCTTTCAGGCCCCCGCAGTTAGCTGCCCTGAGGGACTACACTATTCCTTGCTTCTCTCCTCAGTCCCTGCCATATCTCTGCAGAGTCCCTTCATAGACCTCTCCTTGAATCCCCAGTTTGAGGAGGTACCTGTGTCCTGCCTGTGTGTGTTTTTGATGGTGTGTATGTACTGCACGTGTGTGTGTGTGTGTGCGCGCGCGTGCGTTAAATGCGTGCATGCATCATTTCTATGCCAGTTGCTCAGCAATTAATCAAGAGCTGGTACAGGAAGGGAACTGATCTTTACTGAGACTCCAGGCAGGGCATTTGATATACACAGTTGGGTTTCATTGTCACAATTCTGTAAAGTGTTTTTAGCCCATTTTAAGGAAGATAAAACTGAGGCCCCAACTAGTAAAGGGACTTACCTTAAGTCCCACAGCTGCTAGGCAGTGGGCCCAAGATTTGAAACCCATCCATATCTGGCTTCAAAATCTGTGCCTTTTTCCCACTTTGGGTCCTGCTTTCCAAAACGCCTGGTTCATTCTCATCCTTTAAGGTCTTAGTTTAAGTGTTAACTCTCCCAAGAGGCCTTCCTTCACCACTCTGTTGGAAGGAAGTCACCACTGATATTCTTTTTTTTTTTTTTGACATGTATACACTGCTTTATTTATTTATTATTAATTTATTTTTGGCTGTGCTGGGTCCTCGTTACTACACGCAGCCTTTCTCTAGTTGTGGACAGCAAGGACTGCTCTCCAGCTGCAGCCCTTCTGCACCGGCTTCTCATTGCCTGGTGGCTCAGAGGTTAAAGCATCTGGCTCCAATGCGAGAGACCTGGGTTTGATCCTTGGGCCGGGAAGATCCCCTGGAGAAGGAAATGGTAACCCACTCCAGTATTCTTGCCTGGAGAATCCCATGGACAGAGAAGACTGGTAGGCTACAGTCCACGGGGTCGCAAAGAGTCAGACACAACTGAGCAACTTCACTTTCACTTTTCTCTTGTTGCATAGCACAGGCTTTAGGTTCACGGCTTCAGTCGTTGTGGCGCAGGGACTCAGTAATCGCAGCTCTCCGCCTCTGGAGCACGGGCTGAGTAATTGTGGTTCGTGGGCTTGGTTGTTCTGCAGCATGTGGAAAGTTCCCAGAACAGGGATTGAACCCATGTCCCCTGCACTGGCAGGCAGATTCTCACCCTCTGCATTACCAGGGAAGTCCTGATGTTCTTTTTCATAACACATTGTACTTCTCTTTCACAATGTGTATATGTTTGTTTATTGAATGTCTCTCCCTCATTAGAATCTAAGCTCCATAACAGGAGCCAGTCTCCATACTAGCCAGTCTCCATACTGGTTTTGTTCACCACTCTCTTCCCAGCACCTAGCACAGCTGCCTGCTTTACACCAGGCCCCAGATAAATATTTGTTAAATGGAAAAAGGACAAAGAAAAGTGAGCAAGCATTTTTTTAGTGCCTCATTTTATGTGGCTTATCTCATTTCCTCTTCACAGCTATTGCATGAGGTTATTGTCCCATCTCTCTGACTGAAGTCAGAGAGGGAATGAAATTTTCCAGAGTCACACAGCCTAGAACTGGGGTTCAAACTCATGTCTCCCTGGCGTCACAGCTGTGCATGTCCCCCCGTGCCCCTCTGCCCTTGGCAGCTCACAGTGAGGAAGAGAAGGAGGGACTGATCAGTGGAACCTACATGAATCATTCTTGGACAAACAGTAACTTGGGGGAACAAATAGTGACTGTGGCAGCCACTCCCCTGGGACCAGGCATTCCCAGGCCCTCCCAGCCTGGAAGCAACTCTCTTTTCTGTTTGCCCTCAGGCTCTCAGCCCTGTCCTACCTGGTCTGTGATCTTCTCCAAACACCCAGTTCCTTGCTTTTCTTGGCAGGGTTGCCCATGGCTCATCAAGTTCCCAAGGGCAGATTCTGAATACCGGGTATGTATCCTGGAGCTCTGCATGCAGGCCAGTTCAACAGCTGGTGCTAATACAGACGAGGGGGGCCTCCTGCTGTGTTTCCAGGACCACGTGTCAGTCAACTGGCACCTGGGAGGATCTTTTCTTTCCTTCCTCCTTTGCTCTCAGACCCTGTCTACTTTCCTCTTTAAAATCATCATTGTCACCAAATGGGAAACTTCTGAGATCCTGAGTTATGTTTTTTGTCGTGGCCTAGGTAATGGTTACACAGGCGTGTTTACATTTTGCTAAAATTACTTGGGTTCATTCCTCGGTATCTGAGTTATACTTCAATCAATTTTTTAAAAATTTTATGTGTTTATTTATTTTCTAACCGCTCTGGGTCTTTATTCTTGCATGCAGGCTTTCTCTAGTTGCAGTGCTCTTTAGTTGCGGTGTACCTGCTTCTCACTCTGGTGGCTTCTTTTACTGCAAAGCATGGGCTTGAGGGCACATGGGCTCAGTAGCCATGGCACTTGGGCTTAGTTGCTGCCTGGCATGTGGGATCTTCCAGGACCAAGGCTCAAACCTGTGTCCCTTGCATTGGCAGGCAGATTCTTAACCCCCGGACCGCCAGGGAAGTCCCAAAAGATTTTTTTTTAAAAACCCATTGCTAAAAAATAACAACAAACATTGCTACCCATTCTTGCCCCTGGCTCCCCCTACCAGACCAGCTGTGAAATGGGGATCATCTTTCCAGCTGTTTTCCCTCAATCCTCCCCAAGGGATACCCAGAGACCCTTTTCATCTAAGGGCTTCTGACGGAATTCTGCCCAGCAAAGATAGTATAGATCAGCATAGCTGACACGGACAGTGCTGCAAGTCCTGGGACCTCCAGAGTCGGTGGATTCTCACTCCTGGCGGGTGGTGCCTCCCTCTCTGAGCCATCCCTTGGGTTCCTGGCCTTTCTCTGGTCCTATCTGAGAGCTGGAAGCCCTCCTATCTCTTCCCCAGACCTTGTTTTTCAGGTTATGCTGTCAGCTATTTATTGGCTTGCAGGGCCAGTTTTTTGGGAGCCAGTTACTATTTACCTACTGTCACTGAGAAGAGCACATCCTGCAGCCTGTGTTCAGGACCTCTGCCAGCTCATCCTCCTTGGGTTCCTGGAGAAGAATTAACTGCATCCTATCCAGCTCCTCTTTCACCGGCTGCCCAGCCCCAGGGTGCAGGCCCCACCTGATTACCCCAGACAGGCAGTTTTTCATGCAGCCCCAGGACACCCTAACCCAAGGAAGGGAGGGGGGCCGCCCACTGAACGGGCAGTGGTGGCCGAACTTCCAGCAGCTGAACCCAGGGAAAGTGTCAGACCAGGCTTCTGGTGCCCAACCAAGGCCAACTCCTTAAACCAAAAGGAAATTTCTTAGACCATCAGTGTTCCCTGGGCTTCCCAGGCGGCACTAGTGGTAAAAAACCCACCTGCCAATGCAGGACACGTAAGAGAGGCAGGTTTGATCCCTGAGTCATGAAGATCCCCTGGAGGAGGGTATGGTAACTCACTCCAGTATTCTTGCCTGGAGAATCCCCATGGACAGAGGGGCCTGGCAGGCTACAGTCCATGGGGTCGCACAGAGTTGGACACGACTGAAGCGACTAAGCATGCACACGTCAGTATTCCCAGGGGATGGGCTCAGGGGGCCCAGTGGCAGGAGCCTGGTCAGGATCACACTGCAAGACTGAGTGACTTCCACTGTCGTGGTCACAGGTGGGCCTCCGGCTACACCAGGGGCAGGCAGAAGAGGAAGCCAATCATATGGGCTTCTGCAGTGTGAGCAGGGACTAGGAATTACCACCCTGGCAAGACTTTGATGGGAATGTCCCCTACAGGGAGAGCAAGAGGCTAGTGAGGAAGGGGTAGAGGCTGGACATGAGATTGACAAAAAAGAAAAACAAGACAACTTCCTCTTAGCACAGTATTGAACTGAGCTTGCAGAAGACTTTGGGTCAGGGCAGAGGCAACGCCATCCCCATTACACCCATATCCACGAACAAAATTGGAATCATACCTTTATTATTATTATTTTGTCACATCCTGTAGCGTGCAGAACTTCCCTGACCAGGGATCAAATCTGCACCCCCTGCAGTGTAAACACAGAGTCATAACCACTAGACCCCCAGGGAAGTTTGAATCACACCATTTTAAAGATTAATTTAAACATGTACTTATCTTTTTTTCATCTAGTGTTGTGAAGATTTCCCCCATTTTATTAAGGGCTCAACTATACCACTGTAATGGCTATATCACAGTGTGTCATAAGAATGTATCATAAATCTATTAAACCACATTTCATTTCTGCCTTCATTCTTTTTTCTCCTTTACCATAACTAGCACTGCAAGGAGCATCCTCTATAGCTAAGATATTGCAC
This sequence comes from Bos indicus, assembly GCF_029378745.1. Taxonomy (NCBI): domain Eukaryota; kingdom Metazoa; phylum Chordata; class Mammalia; order Artiodactyla; family Bovidae; genus Bos; species Bos indicus. The sequence continues at coordinate 18,341,827 of NC_091788.1, read as the reverse complement.
AAGGAGTATGCACCTTTTTTGAAGATCTATTCCTCATTGCCAAATGACTAGGAAAGGCCATACCCCTTACCTGGGCACACAGGGTATGACTGCCCCTCAGTATGTTTTTGCCCGCTGCTCAGAGACTGACCTCCACTGCTCACCCCCAGAAAACTGCCGGGGAATGCTGGTGAGGCTGAAAATGCAAGTTGGCTTATTGGTAGGGCCTGAGAACCAAGCCTGACACCACTGGAGTCTTCCTGAGATCTGACGAGCAGTTTTTTTCTGGACAGATCCAAAATGCCAGCTGAGGCGCTCATCCCACGTTCTGCTCCATGTCGTCTTTCCTTTCTCTCCTCCTCTCCTCCTTCCTGCTCCCCCTCCCCTTTCTCTTTCGTTCCTTTCTATGACTTCCCTCAAATTCTAGTCATTTTGCTTTCTTTCCCTCTCTACTCCTTTTTCCTTCACCTTTTAATTCCTCCCACCCCCGGAATGAATTCAGCCTTGTTTCTGTCTCTTTCCTCTTCTCCTCTCCTCTCTGTCTTTCACCCACCACTTCTGTTGCGTGAGTCATCATTTCCCCAGGGAGATAAACTTTTCCTTGATGGGCCCCAATTTGAATGAGGGGTGAGTTTGCCTCCCACAAAGGGCAAAGCTAACAGAATTGGGAGTTGCTTGGTAACCAGGGTGACTCAGGGCTTCCAGGTTGGGAGACACACAATCCATCAAGATTTCCTTAGAGGCTTTGTCACCCTAAGGGTCTGCTCACAGTGCCTGATGACTCATCAGGGCAGCCTTGGCTTGTTGGCAGCAGGCTGTGGGTTGGGGTGTCACAGTTTATGACGTTGCTGCAGGGAAGAGGGCAGATGCTGGGGGCCCGGCAACATGGCCGCATGGCTCTGTTTCTCATTGTGTGTTCTCATATCACGTTGATCAGGTAGGATGTCTATAAAAATTCAGGTTGCCGGGCCCCAGTGCACTCTTATTAAACCAGACTACCTGGAAATGGGGGTCAGAAACCTTCCTGTGAAAAGTGATGCACAGGCTGAAAAGTGTCTGTTAGATTTTTGAATGCACACGCCCTATGTCTCAGCAACCAGCAACCCATTCCTCAACTTTCTGGGTGATTTGTAGCAGCTTTGCTTGTTATCAAAAACTTGGGGACAACAAAAATGTCTATTAATACAGAATGGTTAAATAGATGATAACATCTCCTACTGTGGAATAATATTCAGCCTTTTTTTTTAAAATGGGGCATTTGTAGAGCCAGAAAGTAGATTTGAGGTCACCCTAACCAGAGGTTATGGAGAGAGGGGCCAGGGAGCATGAGGAGTCATTGCTTAATGGGTACAGAGCTTCTGTTTTGGAAATAGTGGTGGTGGTTGCATAATATGGTGGATGTAATTAATGCCACTAAATCATACACTTAAAAATGGTTAAAATGGAAAATTTTCTATTTATACACACACACACACACATATAATTTAAAAAATGAATGTGATAGAATCATATGCAATAATACGGAAAGATATCCAAGACAGACTGTTAAGTGAAAATGGATATTGTGGATGAAGCTGATCGTAAGAAATAAAATTCTGTGTGTGTGTGCACATGTGTGCCAGGAAAAGGCAGTAAAGAATCATATCACCCTCTTAAAAGTGTTTGTCATTGGAGGTAAGTCTGGTGGGACACACAGGAGAAGGAAGATTCTTTGTCCTTTCTGTAATATCAAAAGTAAGTGCTGGTCATCAATCAAAATGGCTACCATTAAAAACTCTACAAATAACAAATGCTGGGGAGGATGTAAAGAAAAGGGAACCCTACTGCACTGTTGATGGGAGTGTAAGTTGGTACAGCCACTATGGAGAAGTATGGCGGTTCCTCAGAAAAACAAAAATAGAGCCATCATATGAGCCAGCAATTAGATAAAATTCTAATCCAAAAATATACATGTAACTCTATGTTCATAGCAGCACTATTCACAATAGCCAGGACGTGGAAGCAACCTAAATGTCCATCAGCAGAAGGATGGATAAAGAAGAAGTGGTATATATACACAGTGGAATAATACTAAGCCATAAAAAGGAAAAAAAAAGAATGCCATTTGCAGCAACATGGATGCAGCTAGAGATTATCATATGAAGTGAAGTAAGTCAGAAATTGACAAATACCATATATTATATCACTTATATGTGGGATCTAAAATGTGACACAAATAAACCTATTTAGGAAATAGAAACAGACTCATGGACACAGAGAACAGACTCCTGTTTGCCAAGGAGGAGGGGTTGAGAGAGAGACAGAGTGGGAGGTTGGGGTTAGCAGACGGAGCTATTATATGGAAAGGATAAACAACAAGGTCCTATTGTATAGCGCACAGAACTATATTCAGTATCCTATGGCAAACCATAATGGAAAAGAATATAAAAAAGAATGTATATATATGTATGACTGGATCACTTTGCTGTACAGCAGAAATTAACACAACATTGTAAATCAACTAAAATTTTTAAAAGTGCTGGGATTATAGGTGATTTTGCTTTCTTTTTGAAACTGTTTTTCATGCAAACAATGTAAACACACTCAGCAAAACAGTTCCATCCTTGCCCTCAAAGAGCTCGGAATCAAGTTGGGGAGATGGGTACAGATCGAGGTAATCATAACAGAACATGAATTGTGGCAAGGCCTGTGGAAGTACGGAGGAGGGGGCACCAGGGAAGGCTTTCCAGAGAAGGAGACATTTTGACTCTGGTCTTCAAAGACCTCAAGGAGTGAGGCAAGTGGAGAAGTGGAGTAGAATTCCTCTGGTGGAAGGAAAGGCAAAGTGAGAGCAGACGTGAGGTTTGGGAGCTCAGGAGCTGACATGCAACTTGCCTGTTGGAAATGGCTGGAGCATGAAGAATTTACCAGGGGAGGGACAGGTTTGTGTTCTGGGAGTATCCTCTGGCGAAGTCTTTCCTGGGTTGAGGTTAGAGACAGTGCTCTCAGGCCAAGGTTGGAAACTAATAAGACATAAGCAAAGACTTTTCCATTCACCTCAGAATTTCAGCTGAGGCCTCCAAGGCCAGAGCTGCTGAACTTAAAATGAGTTTAGAACTCAGGAGGCGGGGAGGCAGCAGAGCTAAGAGCCATGTCCTCAGTTACCTGCCTGTCAAAGAGAGAATGTCCCCCAGGAACCCTACCAAAGACTCTCTTCAGAGAGATGTCAGGGCATTCACTCTGCCTGTCCCCCAACCCACAGCTCACCAGGAAGGGGAAGGACTATCCCCCCTCCCCCTCAAACCAGGAGAAATAGACTTTGGGAGAACTATTTGGGGAGCCTTGGACGGGGGAGGCTGTGGGATCTAGAATCTGGTGAGTTGGGGGGTAGTTCCTAGCCAAGGGGCTGCACTTCCAGCTGCGTGATTCTCTTAGGGCACATGTAGACTCCACGTTAAGGAGCAGAATGAGGCCTTCTTGGGACTTCCCTGGTGGTCCAGTGGTTAAGACTCCATGCTTCCAATGCAGAGCGTGCAGGCTTGATCCCTGGTTGGGGAACTTAAGATTCCACAAAGAATCAGGAAAAATAATAAATCATTAAAAAAAAAAGAATGAGGCCTTCTTGGAGAGGACCCTGTTGAAGACAGCTTCCACTTAGGGGACTCCCACAGAATGAGGCTGGACTTGTGAGGAGGGATGCAGAATCTGAGGGGCTGTAAGCACCATGAAAGAGGAAGCACACTTCTTTTTAGGGGTGCTGCAACCAAATGGTGTTGTGGGTCTCCAAGGAGCCTACCAAAAGTGCTCCTGAGGGAAAGTGTCAGCATCTGGAATCTTTCAAGACCAGAGGTACTGGAGAAGACTCTGGAGAGCCCCTTGGACTGCAAGGAGGTCAAACCAGTCAATCCTAGAGGAAATCACACCTGATTTCATTGGAAGGACTGATGCTGAAGCTGAAGCTCCAATGCTTTGGCCACCTGATTCGAAGAGCCAGCTCATTGGAAAAGACCGTGATGCTGGGAAAGATTGAGGGCAGGAGGAGAAGAGGACGACAGAGAATGAGATGGTTGGATGGCATCACCGACTTCATGAACATGCTGCTGCTGCTAAGTCGCTTCAGTCGTGTCAGACTCTGTGTGACCCCATAGATGGCAGCCCACCAGGCTCCCCCATTCCTGGGATTCTCCAAGCAAGAACACTGGAGTGGGTCGCCATTTCCTTCTCCAATGCATGAAAGTGAAAAGTGAAAGTGAAGTCTCTCAGTTGTGTCCCACTCTTAGAGACCCCATGGACGGCAGCCCACCAGGGCTCCTCCGTCCATGGGATTTTCCAGACAAGAGTACTGGAGTGTGGTGCCATTGCCTTCTCCGCCATGAACATGAGTTTGCACCAATTCCAGGGGATGGGGAAGGACAGGGAAGCCTGGCCTGCTGCAGTCTATGGGGTCGCAAAGAATCAGGCACTACTTAGGGACCGAACAAACGAAAGACCAGAGGGCAGTGTCGTGGGTAGACCTTCTTGGCTGTGACTTTTCCGCTCCCTCTGCCCCCAACTCTGGAGAGCCAGAGACAGCCCGGGAAGGAGAAGGAGGAACAGAAAGTTCGCAGGGGAGGGAGACTGCCCGGTGCCCTCCCTAGCCAGCAGGTGTCCCAGCCAGAGGGAGCTGGACCCGGGCAGGTTTGCTTTAACGCTTGCCCACGGCACGTAGATTACCTGATTATAAACGAGAGACTCTCTAAAAGCTAGGAGACCTGCCAAGATTTCATCCCTGGAAGAGTAAAGCATGAGTGCGCAGAATCGGTTCTAAAGGACAGCTGTCAGACAAGAAAGAAATAGGCTCCGCGATTTCCAGCTGTTGAGTCAAACCTCTTTCTTTAATAAAGAGCTCGGAAACATTAATGACGCCTATCTAGCGAATTGGGTCTTAGAACGGTTTTCCTCCCACTCTCTCCCCATCGTTCAATCCTTTTTATCTAAACGAGACGGACAATTACCTCTTGGAAACGCGTTTGTTTCCGCCCAGGGACCCAGGGGCTGGCGCGGGCGGAGCCGCGATCCTGGCCTGCCCCGCAGCGCCCGCTTCTGTCCGGAGCTGCAGTGGCCGCTCCCCCCCCCCACCCCGCCCCGCCCCGCCCCGCCCGCTGCTTCGCGTCCGGCTCTGGGGCTGGAACCCCGCCCAGTCTTCCTGGAGTCTGCAGGGTTTGAAGCGACGCATGCCTTCGTGTACTGAATGGTCACTTGAGAGGTGTACACTTGCCACTGGGGTGAGAGCCTACGGGGAGGGGACTTATCTGGTCAGAAAGGTCAGCCGCAGAGCGTGGGGCTGGGCGAAAGGGGTGAGGTGGAAAGTGGGGGAGTAAAGATTTGGAAAAGCTACTGTGGAGTTCCAAATTGGGAAAGGAGTATGTCAAGGCTGTATATTGTCACCCTGCTTATTTAACTTACATGCAGAGTACATCATGGGAAACGCCAGGCTGGATGAAGCACAAGCTGAAATCAAGATTGCCTGGAAAAATATCAATAACCTCAGATATGCAGATGACGCCTGCATATGGCAGAAAGTGAAGAGGAACTAAAGAGCTTCTTGATGAAGGTGAAAAAGGAGAGTGGAAAAAGCTGGCTTAAAACTCAACATTCAGAAAACTAAGATCATGGCATACAGTCCCATCACTTCCTGGCAAATAGATGGGGAAACAATGAAAACAGTGACAGACTTTACTTTTTCGGGGCTCCAAAATCACCACAGATGGTGACTGCAGCCATAAAATTAAAAGACACTTGCTCCTTGGAAGAAAAGCTATGACCAACCTATAGCATATTAAAAAGCAGAGACATTACTTTGCCAACAAAGATCCGTCTAGTCAAAGCTATGGTTTTTTCAGTAGTCATGTATGGATATGGGAGTTGGACTTTAAAGAAAGCTGAGCACCGAAGAATTGTTGCTTTTGAACTGTGATGTTGGAGAAGACTCTTGAGAGTCCCTTGGACAGCAAGGAGATCAAACCAGTCAATCCTAAAGGAAATTGATCCTGAATATTCATCGGAAGGACTGATGATAAAGCTGTAGCTCCAATACTCTGCACATGACTGAGCAACTGAACTGAACTGAGCTGTGAAGTTTGGGAGAGGGGGGCAATATTCTTGCTACTTTGTGTCCTTGGACATTTGCTCAAGCTGGTACCTCTACCTGGAAAACATTTCCCATATTTCTTTTTTTGTTGTTGTTGTTTTCAGTGCTTGATGTATTAATAAATATGAGAGAATGAATTATATAAATATCCATGTACCCATCACTCAGCTTGAGAAATAAGACCTAACAAATAGAAAGTACCTGTGTATACCCCTCTCTTTCATCCTCCTTCTTCCCAGAGATGGCTCCTTAAGTTGCTGTTTTCATTCCCATTTAAGTTTTTATTTACTGTATGTGCATACCCAGTTGCTCAGTCGTGTCTTACATGTAGGTCTTGGGACTCCAAGGCCCTGCTGCTCCCTCAGATAGCTTTCTTAGCTGGTCATTTGACTCTTGATGCCTCAAAATCCTCCATTCAGAAGACTGTTGTTTTTTTTTAGTTCGAAAGAGCCTCTATTTAGTTCAACTCCTCAATTTTCCAGGTGGGAAACTGAGGCCTGGAGAGGTGGGGTGACTTGCTTAAGGTTCCCCAGTAAGCTGCTGCTGCTAAATTGCTTCAGTCATGTCCAACTCTATGGAACCCCATAGACGGCAGCCCACCAGGCCCCCCCGTCCCTGGGATTCTCCAGGCAAGAACACTGGAGTGGGTTGCCATTTCCTTCTCCAATGCATGAAAGTGAAAAGTGAAAGTGAAGTTGCTCACTCATGTCCGACTCTTAGCGACCCCATGGACTGCAGCCCACCAGGCTCCTCCATCCATGGGATTTTCCAGGCAGGAGTACTGGAGTGGAGTGCCATTGCCTTCTCCTCCCAGTAAGCTAGTTGTGGCTTTTTTCTTTTTAAAGATTAAAAAAAAAAATTTTGTTATTGTTTTAGTTGCTAAGTTGTGTCTGACTCTTGCAATCCCATGGACTATAGCCCCCTAGGCTCCTCTCTCCATGGGATTTTCCAGGCAAGAATTCTGGAGTGGATTGCCATTTCCTCTTCCAGGTGACCTTCCTGACCCAGGGATTGAACTCACGTCTCCTGCATTGACAGGCAGATTCTTTACCACTGAGCCACCAGGGAAGCTTTTTTTTTTAATTTGATAGGGACCATTTTAAAAGTCTTTATTAAATTTGTTACAGTATTGTTTCTGTTTCATGTTTTGGTTGTTTGACTGTGAGGCATGTGGGATTTTAGTTCCTCTACTAGGGATTGAACCCACACCCGCTGCATTGGAAGGCAAAGTCTTAACTACCAGATCACCAGGGAAGTTCCAGATGTGGCTTTAAGGACATAATTTTCTGATTGGTAGTACTGGTTGTTCCCTCTACCTGCAAGACAGAGTTTCCAGAAACTGAGAATATTCAGGTCTCAATATGTTAATGAATATTTCTTTTCCCCTGGGGTAATAACCATGCTTGAAATGAATTCCTGACCCCTTGACCATAGGCATCCCCTGAGGATCTCATTGAAATGGAGATTCAGGAGATCTGGGCAGGGCCTGAGACTCTGCCTTTCTGGTGAGCTCCCTGGTGCTTGGATGCTGCTGGTCTGCAGAGCACACTTGTATAGTAGCAAAGCTCTAGCTCATTAAGTTGTTTTCTTCCTGGTACATGTCACCACGTGATATGGTCATATTTATTTATGAGTATGTTGATTGTGGATCTCTTCTCACTAGCTACAAACTGCCTGAGTGGGGTGCCTTGTCTGCCTCATGCCCTGTTATAACCACAGGCCCAGCACAGCGCAGACACAAAGCAGGCTCTCAACACATGAAGTCCCCCCAGTGACAGAGCGAGTCTTTTTCTGGAGGGTAAGTGCCGAGGTCCAGCCCCAGCTGATCCAGAGAGTTCGAAGCGGGGACGGCGTCGGCAAGGATCAGGATACAATAGCTTCAATTAGATATTAATTAGAGATATAAAGAGTAATAGAATGAGGATAGCTCAGTAGGAAAATTCAGTGGAGAAAAGAGGCTGAATAGCTTGGTTTACTCGGGAAACCAATAAAAGTTCAAGACAAGAAGTTTGCACCACTTACGTAGGCCGCAGGCGTCCTTCCGTTCTCCCAAAGGAGAGGAGACACTGAGGCCTCCCTGGTCGGATCTTAGAAGCCCAGGCAAAATTAGTAAGCTTGGTGGGTTCCACGCTCCAGATGGAGACTCAGCCAGAGTTTGAGAAAGAGAGTGACATGGGGAGACCAGTATTTCGAGAAACTGATCCCAATTCTTTATTTTCCATGGTCTGCTTTTATACACTGAGATGTTATGCAAAAGTCACGCAGGGTCAGCAGTCCTGACTTTTATCAAAGTCAGGTGCTTCATACAAATGTATACAGAGGTCTTAGGGGTGTTACCTCATCTTCTGGTCAGGGGGCCTGCTGACAATTTATGACCCTCTCCTTGTGACAGCGGTCAGTCAACCAGGACACTTATTTCTCCAGGGGTGATTATTCTTAAAACAGATGCCACCCAGATAAAGTTACATTCCTATAGGGTGAGGGTGTAGTGGGTTTTAGTTAAGGAAAGAATTTACTTAGCCTAAGGTCTAACGTGATTAATATCAAAGGTTAATACTTATTTCTTCTATATATTCATTAATGTGTATAAGGGCAAGGGGATGTGGAGACTTAGCAGTAAGCATTGGCTCAACAAATGAAAAACCCTTCACCAATACAATTTCTAATCAGCCCACTATACTTATACTGATGGTTTTCTAAGTTTTCTAAGGAACCTGTTTTTAGAAGGTTTAAAGCATCTCGTGCCTCTCATGGTTGGGAGGCTGTGAGCAATCACATGTGGCCCGACAAGCCTGTCAGGCAGGCTAGAGAACCTTCCAAGGAGTTTGTAGGTTGAAACACTCCTATCACGCCCAGGAATTATTATTAACTGGAGCTCTAAGTTAACTCCTTTTCTGAGAGAGGTGGTGGGGGACAGCCCCCCCCCTCCCCGTAAAGTCAGAGGTGTAGGCGAGAGCACAAAGTAGTAAAGTAGGCAGGCTCTGGTTATGTGAGTAGATGCTCGAGGATTTCCAGGGGGACTCCTGAGACTCGATCCCACCTTTGCATATGCTGAGCCTCCTTCCTTATGACCTTTGCCATGGGCAGAGTGCCTCACTCTGGCCCCCAACAGGTAAGGACTTTGGTTTGCTTTTGACTCCTCCTGGTAAGGCTGCGGGTGGGAGCACATGGTGACTTGACCCCAGATGTTCCCCAGTAGATCAGACCTGGAGTGACAGACAGCCCGAGATCCATGGCCATCAGGTGATATGAGGGTGTGTATTCTGGTTTTTTTTTTTTTTGGCAGCACCCTAAGGCATGTGGGATCTTAGTGCCCCTGCCAGGGGTTGAACCCTTGCTCCCTGCATTTGAAGAGCAGAGTCTTAACCACTGGCCCACCAGGGAATTCCCATGAGTGTAGGTATATATCATTTTTAAAGCTAGAAAACTTGTCACAGCCTAGCTGTGAGCCCATTCTGTAGCTGCCTGGGCTCAAGCCCTGACACGCTTTCTTGGAGTCTGGCTGCCCCAGAGCACGACTTGATCAGCTCATGCCTGGCACAACATTCACATGGTGTTCCTGGCCCGGCTCTTGAGGGCCTTGACCCCAGTCCATCTGGGGCCAGTTCAGGTTTTCTAACTTGGGATGATCAGGTAACCTGAGGGTGAGGTCATAGACAGCTCTGCAGAGGCCATTCTAGTAAAGGGGCTCATTCAGCCTCAGCTTCCCCACCTGAGGGCGGGAGGGAAGTCTGGGGGAAATGGAATGGTGCTTGAGGTCTAGCCCACCTTCTGCTACCTCCTTGTTCTCCATTGCTACTTCTGCCTGCAGTGGCCCAGCTGCACAAGATAACCTCCCAACCCTGAGACATGGCAGGGACCCCTGAGTCCAGCAGACCCTTCTGGAACCAAGGGCCACCTCTCCTGCCCCCGTCTCCCCTGAGATCTCACGTCCTTGTCCTTTCTTTCTTGCCTTCCTCCTCTCCCCACTCCCAGAACTTGTCTGAACCCAGCCTGTGCCCTTAGTTCCCTGATACCTGGAGCCAGCTGGCAGCTGCTGACTCAGGAACATTTTATCTTTCATTCTGCCAGGTAGGCCTGGACACAGTCTCCGTCTGTAGCCCTGACCGTGCAGACTCTCCTGCCCCCCTTCACAGGGCTACTTCGTCTGTTCTGCATTTGTTCATTCATGCAGCTCATTGAGGGGCTTCCTTGGTGGCTCAGATTCCTTGGTAAAGAATCTGTCTGTAATCCAGGAGACCTGGGTTTGAGCCCTGAGTCAAGCAGATCCCCTGGAGAAGGCAGTGGCAACACACTTCAGCATTCTTGCCTGGACTATTCGATGGACAGATAAGCCTGGTGGGCTACAGTCCATGGGGTTGCAGAGTCAGATATGACTGAGTGACTGACACCCACACATAGAGTTCATTTATCCCCCTGTTATCAGTTTGCTCACTCACGCATGCGTGCAGCTCCCCTTCCATCCCTGGGGCCATGTCCGTGAGCGAGTCTGGGAATGGACGAGCCTGAGATGAGATTATGATGCATACACAGGGGCAGAATAACACAGTGGGCCACAGAGGGGCTGTGCTTTGGTGGAGTCCCCCAAAGTCTAAGCTGTAGAGGTGTTGTAGCCACACGTTCCGGGAAACAAACTCACTCAGAAGGACAATGCAGATAGTGGAATGCAGTTTATTACACCGGCGGGCCCAAGGCAGAGTCTCCTCTTAGCCAAGGACCCCGACCAGCATTTGTGAAAATCTTTTATACCCCATGTGTTCGTGTCTGAACCCACCACTCCAAATTCCTTGAGACTTACATAAACCAAGGAAAATACAATCCCAATAACCCCATCATTCACGTGCTATGTGCTCATGTGCTCAAACAGTCAAACAATTAACCAATAATCAATAAACCCGAGGTTACACTCCAATAGATACAGAAAAATTTATGACCTGTCTGGAGGAAGTGGTGATTAGTGTATGTTTTCTCTTAGGTGATGAGTAACCTAGATACGATCTTCAAGGTTCCCCTGTCTGGGGGGGCTCTTATCCTTCTGTTGTTTTCATAGGCACTAAACACAGAGTTCCGAGTCCATTGGAAAGGTGGCCAAGCATGATCATCATGAACAGGCCTAAGATGGAGTCCAGGCCCTATGAATTCCTTCTTCATTCCCCTCTCTTGATGCTCTTAACTCGTATCATCAGCATCATTCATAGGGCATAGAGCATCATTCATATATTGCACCCTGGCTCTCCGACCGCCAATTTGGGAGAATGACATCAACCTTCATGTTACAAAGTTCAAAATACATTGTAAAATTCAGGGTCCACAAAGCAGAACTATCAAGACAACTATAACAGTGGTAAATATAGTTTTCCACCAGTCGCCCTTCACCCAAGATAGGACCGAAGTCCAGAAAGGAATGTTTTCATTTGACATTGCTTCATTGCTTTTACCTGGTTTTTCACGTCATCTAAAGCAGTCGATACATCACCAGATAAGTCAGGAATGTATACACAACATTCAACCTTAATTATAGCACAGGTCCCTCCTTGAGCAGCTATGAGTATGTCCAAAGCCATTCTATTATGAATTACCGCTTTTCTCATTTGGATTTGCTCTTCATTTAAGTCTTGGATGGCTTTTGTTCTATCTAGGAGGATCTGTTTTGTGAAATTAGTCAAGGCCTCTACTTTAATCATGATATCTGTTGTCCCTATAGCGGGTACGAATAAGGCAGCAACATACTCATACCATTGAAACACAGATCTTGACCACCTAGCACGTAAATAAGGTAGATTTACAGGGGCTACTGGGGTAGATTTACAACAAGTAGGTTAGGCTTTTGTTACACTGGCATTTATATCAAATGTAACCCCATGACCCGAGTCTATTGACTGTAGGTCTTACACCAAGACAGCAAGGAGAGGTTATGATTGACAAGAGAGAGGAAAGTCTCTTTTTGTCATCCCAGAGAAGAGCAGAGTGGTTTAAAATCTCCTTGGCAGTGCGGTGACACCCACCAAGGAAGTCCATCCATCACTGACAGAGGCATAGCCCTACATACCCAGCAGTTGGAAGTGTTGTGGACGTCTGCATAGGAATGTGCCCATGAGATGAAAACATTGTCCTGAGTTGAAACGGAAGTTAAATTCAAAATCACGTTGATGAGGCCAAGCAGCAGGAGTTGACTATGTGGCTTCGTCCTGAAGGGGCTCATCCAGGATCTTCTTTTCCTTCTTCTTAAGGATGGTCTTAGTCTCTCAAGGGTCAGCGGAGTCCCTCTGTGCAGTCCACTCAGCGTTTTTTGGTCTGTGTGGTATGTTCTCTTCACCCTCGTATGATGGATCCAAGGGTCAATACCTGCAACTTTAACTGCAGTAGGGGCAGTTAGAATAACGTAAGGGCCCTTTCAAGGGGCTAGCAAATCATGTTTCCAATCTCTGACCCATACTTGGTCACCAAGTGTAAACTCATGAATCTGTTCCCCAAGGGGGAATGGCACCCTTTCTTTTACAAACTTAGTTACCCAATTTATTACCTTACCCAGTTCCATCTGCTATGAAATCCTATTCCCCCTTACCTGAGACAAATTTGTTGACACCTGTTTTATTATGGGAGGGGGCCTCCCATACACAATTTAGTATGGAGAATAGCCTTGGGACTGTGGGGTCATCCTGAGTCTGAGCAGAGCCATCGGAAGCAAGTCCACCCAGGAGCAGTCAGTCTCTATGATCCACTTGGAGAGTCTCTTTAATGTCCGATTGGTTCATTCCACCATCTCTGAACTCTGGGCCTATATGCAGTGTGCAGTTTCCATTTGATGTTTAAAGTTTTGCTTACTTGTTGTACTAAATCAGCTACAAAAGCCGGGTCATTGTCTGAACCAATGCTGGTAGGAAGTCCAAATCTGGAAACTATTTCCCTAAGCAGGCACCGGGCTACTTCTGATGCTCTTTCAGTCCAGGTAGGAAAAGCTTCTACCCATCCCGAGAACATACATACTGTGACCAGCAGGTAACAGTAGTGTCGGTGAGGTTTCATTTCAGTGAAGTCCACTCCCAGGTGTTCAAAGGGCAGCGTGCCTTTCAGCTGAATACCTGGAGGATTTTGTCTGAATACCCGAGAGGCAGCATTAACCTGTGAGCAGGCAGCATGGCCTAAGTGGGTCGCTTGGTGTGTTTGGCTTACCAGAGTGGGTGCCAGCTCCTCTGGTACCAATAATTTCCCACTTGGCAATTCCCACCACCCCTTTTCAGTCTTGATGTCCCCTTCCGCTTTGGCTAACCTGACAGCCATTGTCCTTGTTTTATCAGGCTAGTGCCATCGGTATATAGGACCCAACTAGGGTCTGGAACCTTGTGTCCTTTAAAACAAACCCCAGATACCTTACCTCCTCTTTGTAGATCTGTGCCTTCTTCCTTGACACCCGGTAACCTGCTTCCATCAGCAGCTGGAGCAGTGCTTTTGTCCCTTTCCAGCATTTTTCCTTGGTCTCGGCGGCCAGCAGCAGGTCATACACATATTGTAGGAGCCAACATCCATACTCTTCCTGATGGAGTGCGTTCAGGTCAGAAGCCACAGCTTCCCCAAAGATGGCTGGGGAGTTCTTAAACCCTTGCGGGGGAGTCCAGATGAGCTGTTGCTTGGTGCCCCCCGACTGGATCTTCCCATTCAAAGGCAAAGATGGGCTGTGACGCTGGGGCGAGGCATATGCAGAAGAAGGCATCCTTCAGATCTAGGCAAGTATAAACTTTAGTCCTTGGTGGGAGGAGGCTAAGTAAGGTATAGGGGTTTGGAACAGTGGGGTGTAAAGTCACAGTAGCCTGGTTGACTAGCCTGAGATCCTGTACAGGCCTATAGTCCTGTCCTCCTTCCTTTTTGACTGGCAGGATCGGGGTATTCCAAGCCGACTGGCACTCTACTAGAATGCCCGCTTGTTTCAATCTATTGATGTGGGGCAGTATGCCGGCCCAGGCCTCTAGTGGTAGCCGGTACTGGCGCTTTCTAACCGGGATGGTGCCTGATTTGAATTCTATTATCTCTGGGGCTTGATGTTTAGCCAGCCTGGGGGGAGTGGGGATTGTCTTCCACCCAGACCTCAGGGAATAATTGAGTTAGTTCTCCCTCATGCTCTTCCGGTCCACCCGGTTCTGCCTTCAGAGGCTCATGCAACCTCCACTCATCTTGGGGGGTCTTGAGAGAGAGAGCAAATAAGTCATAGTGTCCATCCAGAAGGTGGCCTCTCCTCAGGGGAGAAAGTCACCTGTGCGCCTAGTTTGGAAAGCAAATCTCTTCCCAACAGGGGTACTGGGCACTCGGGAATGTAGAGGAATTCATGAATCACTTGGTGCCCCCCCACATCTGACATTTTCTGGGCTGGCAAAACGATTTAATCATCTCTTCTCCTGATACACCAGTTAAGCGGTAGTCTTTTTGGACAGTGGTGCCACAGGTTTTACTACCGACAGTTCTGTTCCTGTATCTACCATGAAGTCAATGTTTTGGTCCCCCACTTTTAAGGTTACCATGGGCTCTCGGGGACCTGATATCTCTGAGCCCCAGCAGCCCTATTTACTTTCCAAGTCAGCAAGCCCCACAACTGCAGGAGCTTCCTCTTCCTTCCTTGCCTTAGGGCATTCATTCTTCCAGTGGCCAAAAGCTCTGCACCCGGCACACTGGTTTGGCTGTAATGGGGCGGGGCCTCCGTTGGGACCGGTTGGAGGACTGTCCTGTCCCTGGGGCAGAGGAGGTTTTCAGGAGGGCCTGAGATAGACTTTCCCAGAGGAGCAGCTAGCATTGCAAATCTCCTGTCTGTTCTCTTTCGTTCCCTCCAGTTCTCTGGCAGAGCGCAGTTTCTGCTTAATTCCAACGTCTCCCTCCCCTTCTTGTCAGTACTCACCGGGAGAGGCGGATATAGCCTGGGCGGTTTGGCTGGAACCGGATCCTGGAAGTGTTGGCCAGAGGCTTCTGTCACCAGGATTGGAGCCTGCTGAGGTGGCGGCTCTATGACCCTGGGGAAAGCTGGCGGAGGAGCAGTGGGTGCTGCAGGATTTCACCTGGCCCTGGATGGGGCATTAAGGCGGCCTCTGGTCCTGGTGGAGCACTGGGAGGCAGGAGCATCATTATCCAGTATGGGGGAAGGGTTAGGTCATCCCCGTCCAAATCCTGTAGAATTTCCTTTTTTATCATCAGTCATTTTTTGTGCCATTAATATTTTCCCCTTTCCCTTCTGGATACAGAAGCTTGTCCAAGTAGGAGGGTCTTGAGCTAACCCTAGCCATGAGTCAATATATGGATATTGATCCAGGTGTCCTGGCTCTCCTGTGACTACTGTATAGACTGCTTCCACTATTTGTAAGTTCATGGTGTCCTCTGGTGGCCATCCTACTCCCATAGGGGGCCATTTGACCTCACAGAGTATGTGGAGGCGGTTAGGCTTCATCTTCACCCCATAGTCTCCTCCTAATCCCTTCTTAAAATTTTTAATCATGCACTCCAATACAGTTGCCTTAGATTAACTTCCTCCCATCTTGCTTACCTTCTCGGACCTTCTTCTACTTTTCCTTTTCGTTCTGTCTACGAAGTTCTCAGTACCCTATGTACTTCTGATATTTCCACTCAATGACACTTAGATTGCCATTCTGCCTCCTTCCTAACTGGGGTGAGAAGAGCCTTACCTGACAGATCCCAGAGGGAGAAGGGGGATCGGCATGCCTTCACCTGCTGGTCAGCACAGCCGAACCAGAACACCACATGGTCCAAGACTGTTTCTCCCTTAAAGTCCGTTCTGCCTTGGTGGGCTTGATCAGGTGTGGATGAAAACACAGGTGGGTTAAATATCCCATGTCCCAGGCCATCTCTGGGAAAGCCAATTCATACTCACTTATGTATCCCCTTCCTTCTAGCCAACAATTTCGAGGGAGTCAAGAATTTCACAGCAGATGGGACACCTCCTGGGGGAGGGCAGAATACGAGCATACAAGGACCAGTTTCCTATCCTAAAAATCCCCTGGCGATCGCTGGTAGTAATTTTCCCTGAGACGGCGTGGACACACCTCCTAAATGACCTTCACAAATTTCCTTCCTAAACCGTAGCACGCTCGTCGACCTGTGTACCAAGCAATCTCTGCTGCCTGCCTATTCCAGGCCCCTGTAGGTCCGTGCCCCTTCTAGTCCCTCCCAGGGGGTTGATCAGGCCCCCTCTTCCACCCTGCCGAGTGGGTTCCTCCTTACCTGAGCGCTCAGTTCCCTTGCTACCGTTCACTACCTGCCAAAGCGAAGGAACCGGGTGTTGAAAGGCTGAATTCTTCCAGAGGGGCGAGGTGCCTTCCCCCCGTAAGAGATTCAAGCCACAAAGCCTCGGGGTGGCCTCAAATGATACCTGTCTCCTCAAAGTGAGGAGTTTCCTGGCCAATGCACCAAATGTTGTAGCCACGTGCTCCGGGAAACAAACTCACTCAGAAGGACAATGCAGATAGTGGAATGCAGTTTATTACACCAGCGGGCCCAAGGCAGAGTCTCCTCTTAGCCAAGGACCCCGACCAGCATTTGTGAAAATCTTTTATACCCCATGTGTTCGTGTCTGAACCCACCACTCCAAATTCCTTGAGACTTACATAAACCAAGGAAAATACAATCCCAATAACCCCATCATTCACGTGCTATGTGCTCATGTGCTCAAACAGTCAAACAATTAGCCAATAATCAATAAACCTGAGGTTACACTGCAGTAGATACAGAAAAATTTATGGCCTGTCTGGAGGAAGGGGTGATTAGTGTATGTTTTCTCTTAGGTGATGAGTAACCTAGATATGATCTTCAAGGTTCCCCTGTCTGGGGGGGCTCTTATCCTTCTGTTGTTTTCATAGGCACTAAACACAGAGTTCAGAGTCCATTGGAAAGGTGGCTGAGCATGATCATCATGAACAGGCCTAAGATGGAGTCCAGGCCCTATGAATTCCTTCTTCAGAGGACTTAATGAAGACCAGTCCCCTTGTTGAATAGATGGGGAAAGGGAGGCCCAGGAGGCAACTGCTGATGGGGCCCTCCTGCCCGGCCCACCACTCTGGCTCAGTTCTCCCAGCCCTGTCTATAAGCAGAACATCATGTTTTCCAGACCCGAGTCAGTGACTCTGGACCTGGGTTAACGAGAAAGGCACTAGACCTGGGTAATGATATCCTTAGTGACCCAAACATGGATTCAGAAGGAATTATACGACCAGGACTGAAAGGCCTTTTCCTCAGAGATCTCCAAACCCTTCCCTTTACAGTCATGGATGCTAGGGCACAGGAAGCCTGGTCACAAGTGGACCTGGACGCAGCCCCAGAACCCAAACCACAGTGTCCAGACTCCTGGTCTCTGGCTAAATCCACTGCTCAGCCATCCTGGATGTTCAAATACAGAGGAAGCCCCATTTTCCAGAGGAAAGATATTTTAAGAATGTTTTCCCTTCCCTGGCAGTCCTGTACTGGGACTGTGCTTTCACTGCCGAGGGTGTAGTTTTGATTTCCCGGCCAGGGAACTTCGATTCCCAAGCGGCATGGTGTGGTATTTTCCTAGAAAAGTAAAAAAGCAAACAAAAAGTATTTTAGGGCTAAAATGAATTAGTCAAATGTTTACTTAAGTAATCTATTAAAATTATATTTTTCCACTTTATTAATTTAGAAAACTTGCTGTTTTCCACTCATAGGTTAGGAAATAGTTTTATGCAAATCCTCCATGTAGCTGACTGACGGAGTTAATGTCGGGCTAATGCATCTTAATTGGAGGATAATTACTTTACAATGTTGTGTTGGTTTCTGCCATACAAAAACATGACTCAGCCATAAATATATATATATGTTCTGTCCATCTTGAACCTCTCTCTCTCCCACCCTCCACCCCATCCCACACCTTTAGGTTCTTTATACATACATATATATACATATTTGGCTGCATCAGGTCTCAGCTATGGCACACAGGATCTTTGTTACATCGTGTGGGATCTTTCATTGCAGTGCATGGACTCTCTGGTTGGGACACACAGGCTGAGCTGCTCCACGGCATGTGGCATATTAGTTCTTGGACCAGGGATGGAACCTGCACTGTTGCAAGGTTGGATTCTTAATCACTGAACCACAAGCGAAGTCCTCTGGCTAATGTATATTGCAAACTGTTTGTTTACATTAACATATTGAGAAAGAACAGTGTGTACGAAGAAGACTGCCAGGACACGAGTATGGCGTACCTCTCCTAGAAGTCTGGAAAAGAGCCTCCCTTTAGAGTCAGGCCCATGAGCTGATTTTGAGCACCTGCCATGCCTGGGCCATGTGTGGCTGCAGCCACTTGGACTCCCTCACTGGGTCAAAGGCCTCACTACTGCCTCCTTCCAAGCCAGGGACCCTATTTTTCAAGGTGACTGGACATTATAAAGAAGGACTCTAGAGTGCATCAGAAAGTGAGTCTAATGGTAATCCATCAGCCAGCATCTACTGAGCATTTGCAGGTCTGGGCACCAGGATAGGTACAAAGGGAATGGAAGTGTATGTAGCAAGCCCTAGAATGGAAGAATAAAGGAGAAATTAGGAGCATAGCATAGGAAATAGGAATGGCAGGAGGCAGTGCATGTTTACTGAGGTTTTGCAATATATATCAGGTATTACACACAAATGTTGTCTCTAGTCCTCATAACTGTTAATATCAGTGGGCAGGATTTACCACTAATTCCAATTTCTGTTTGTCTAAAAGCTAATAGTGTGCATCTTAAGACTAATTACTTGACCTTCTTAGGCTTCAATTTCCTCCTCTGTGAACAAAGACTATCTACGCCATAGGATTGTTGGGAGAATTGACTTCTGTTCTAAGCACTTTGCATGTATCAGCTTAGCTTAGGATAGCAAATCCTCAGTCAATGCTTGCTCTTATCATTATTATAACTTAGGAGGAAGTTGAACCTTAAAGAGGAGTGGTGACTAGCCCAAGGTCACACAGCCAGAGGGAAGAGGAGTTGACCGTGCTCTATGTTCTGCTTACAACCTGCAATACAGAAAGGGTTACAAGTGGAAGCTTTGCCCTCACAGCAGACCCATGGCTGGACTTGACTGCCCTCTGTGCCTTAGAGAGGCAAGGCCAATTGTCCAATGCAGGCTGACCCCAGGTCATCTGCAGCCATGTGCCTGGCCAGCCCATCAAGGGGTCCTGGAGAGAGGGATGGCTGTCACTTTCTTCTGAGGCCTGGAGAGCTGGGCTGGGCCTCCTCCTGTCATGTCTGAGACTCCCCTTTCCTGAGTCTCAGTTTCCTCATTTGGAAAGGGGGACACTAATGTTTTTCTGCTCAATCTGCAGTGTGACTAAGCAAGTTAAAGATGGTTTTTTCACACTATCCTGTTGTGCTCATATAAGCAGAGTTAAGGCCCATGACTTTTGGATAGGGTGAATGTTTTGATTTCATGGGGGAGGGGTGGCGGGGCTGTGTAGCGAGTTAGATTCCAGTTCAATACAAAGACAAACAATCTCATGCCTCCGGGCATAGGAGTAGAAGGAAGTGGTCCAGTGGGTGAGTCCCAGTCAGGAGGGTGCAGAGGGGCCCCTGCCCGGAGTGGGGGTGAAAGTAGCCTAGTTGAGACAAGATGACCTCCCACGGGCTCCTCCTCCTGTCTCCTCCCATGCTGGGGCAGAAGGTACTTAGTAAATCTTTCCTCTCAAAGTGGAGTTGCAAGCAGGGCCTGACTCAGAACCCAGAAGGCCTTGTTCACTTGACTCTGCTACTAATTGCTACTAACTTGTGAAACTTGGAACCTCTCACTAGGGTTCATTTTTCTAATTATTAAGAAGTATAGCAAACACAGTTTGCCAGCTGTGAAAATGTGGCAATGCAAGGGATTATTATCTCAAGACTGTTGGCCGAAACACTGGGTCAATGGTGAAGACGAAGCTTCATAACTCATGGGATTACAGGCTAGTATTGAGAGGGACCTGAGCATTAATCCAGCAACTGAAGGGATAATACATCTGGGGACTACACTTTGTGATTTACAAAGCATTTTGTTTAGCCTTGTCTCCTTACAGTAACACCTCAAATCTACAGACAAGGAGATGGATCCTGTTAACTTGTATAACTTATGCAACTTCACACATCAGTCTAGACTCCTAACTGGAGGTGAGAGAGAGGTGGTCCCAGGCTGGAATCCCAGCCCCAAAGGCACCATGGGCAAGTTACTTTAGCTGTGTGCACCTCAGTTTTCTCATTGGTAAAATGAGAATGTTAAAGCACTCATTGTATGGACTGGGTGAAAGAGCTCAGTGTAGTACTTGATGCAAAGTGAGCGCTCTTAAGTGTTAACTAGCAAACGCTGACAACACACAACTGAGAAATTGCAGAACCAGACTTCTGGCTCCCATCTGAGAGCTCTTTGTCCCACATTAAGCAGTTTCATGGCGTGACCCTCTTCCCTAGTTCATTTCACAGCTGAGGCACCCAAATGAAAGAAGCAAGTTGGACATTAAGACACAGATAGCCAGTGGGCAGCTTGGTCTTAGGTGACCTGAGAGAATTAATTATTGCCTCGGGGTCAAGTGCACCAGCTGCCAAAGGAAAAGGCTGCCCTGTAAATGGCTCTGCAAGCTGATGAAGGAGGAGCCGGGCTCTTTCTGACGCAGTCACAGAACACTGAAATGACAGTCAGAAGTCTGGCAGTTCTGTTGCTGGGCAGATGGATCACCTGATACAGGACGTTGGGACCCAAGCCCTAGGATTGGCCTAAAAGAGGGCTGTGTTGACCTACTGGCTGGGTCTTGGCATCCTGTCAAACTGCTGTGCATACTGACATAAAAATAACAGCCTGGAAACAGAGGCCGAGGCAGTCTGCAGGACTCCATATGGAAGATAAAGCCATCATGCAGGTGCTGACCAAGCGCTACCCCAAGAACTGCCTGCTGACCGTCATGGACCGGTACCTGGCCGTGGTGCGCAACATGGAGCAGGTGGTGATGATCCCCAGTCTTCTGCGGGACATGCAGCTGAGCACACACGGGTATCATGCCCAGGCGGGCGACTCTGATCTCTACAACTACTTCACCATGCTCAAGGCCATCCGCATGGATATGGAGCATGGGCTGCTGCCCCGGCAGGAGTGGCAGGCCAAGGTGGCAGGTGGCAAAGCCGAGGGAGCTGAGACTGAAGCTGGAGAGATGGAAGAGGCTGAGGAGGAGAGCGTGTTGGGGCAGCTGGACCTGGAAGCCCAGTTCCACCTGCACTTCGCTAGCCTTCATCATATCCTCACCCATCTTACCCTGAAAGCGGAGGAGGTGACAAGGAGATACCAGGAGAAAATGGGACAGGCCGTGTAGGAAAGGTAATGGTGGCCGTGCTCACGTCCACCGAGGGCATTCCAGGGGAGGAGAGGGAGCAGTGGTGAACCCAGTGGGAAAGGGCGAGCCCGGCTCTCAGACAGCCACCCTCGCTTTTGAGTATTGAGACCACAACCCAGGAAGGCCCAAGGCCAGGCCTGTCTTACTCTCCTTCTGACCCAGAATTGGTGAGTAATCATGGTGAACTATTATGGAAACATAAGGAAAAGTGGTTGGTGTGTGCATGCCTTATGTGCACTTGTATGCATTTATTAGTAAGTATGCAAATATTTGGACTTCCCTGACAGTTCACACGGTAAAGAATCTGCTTGCACTGCAGGAGACCCGGGTTCAATCCAGGTCAGGAAGATCCCCTGAAGGGTATGGCTACCCACTCCAGTATTCTTGCCTGCAAAATTTCATGGACAGAGGACCCTGGTGAGCTACATTCCGCAGGGTTGCAAAGAGTCAGGCGTGACTGAGCAACTAATATTTTGCATCACTTCATGTGAATATTTGGAGCTGTATGAACTGAACAAGTGTGTTCTCACCATTGACTTCTTTAAGAATCTGATTAAAGCCAAGGACTCTCTCCCCAGAGTCTAGGCATATAGACATATATATGACTGTATATGCAACTTCAGAGGCCCATCCATGAATTCTAAAATAAGAACCTCTGATGTCACATATTAATAATAGCTATTTGAGCATGTAATAAATGTCAATATAGTCCCTAAATGCTTGAGATAGGATGAACTCGTTTAATCTTCATAACAATTCTAGGAAGATAGGTTTTATTATTTCTATTTTATAAATGAAGAACCTTACCCAAGGCACGTGTTTATTCGGGTGTTGAATGTGAGTTGTGTGTGTGTGTGGCACTGCTTCCAACGTTTTTTCCAGTTATGGGATATGGAGAATTATATTTATATGGCATCTGGGTTACATGGGTGAAGCTGCCGGGGTACATGACTGAGGCTGTTCACCAGAGTCCCGCAACTAGCAGAGGTGCTCTGGCCATCCCAAGTTGCAGCCAGCCAAGCGGAAAGTTAAAGGACCACCTTGTGGACACTCTAACTTGTACTAGGCACACCAGCGTGGAGGCATGCCTGCTGGGAAGCCCAGTTGAGAGGACATATACATACATGTTGGGATCTGAGCCCAGAAGGGCTGGGGTTGTGAGGTGTAGGTGAAGGAAGCTAGACAAGCAGGTGGTGGTGCCACACAGGGTAGGAGGTTGGAAGGGGATCTGGGACGGTCTTGGGTGGGTCACTCCTGGGTAGATGGGAGAAATTTGGCCACAACACCTGCCAATTTTGATCCTGTGTCACATGCCAGCCCTGTTCCCATTAGCTGGCTTCATCGGTGATAAACCATGTCCATGTCCGTGGGAACCTCAAAGCACCCGATGTAAGTATTTGGGCAGAATTTTTATCCTCATTTTACCTGTAAGAAAATTAAATCCAGATAGAGGAAGTGTCTCACCCAAAGTCACATAATTGTTTAGTCGCTAAGTTGTGTCCATTCTCTTTTGACCCTATGGACTGTAGCCCACCAGGCTCCTCTGTCCATGGGGTTTCCCAAGCAAGAATACTGGAATGGGTTGCCATTTCCTTCTCCAGGGGATCTTCTTGACCCAGGGATTAAACCTGAGTCTTCTGCATTGCAGGCAGATTCTTTACTGCTGAGCTACCAGTGAAACCCCACATAATTGGTAAGGGGATAAAAAAAGCAAGACTGGCCCCAGAGCTGGGCATTCTTTTTTTCTTTTTTTTTTGGCTGTGCTGGGTCTTTGTTGCTGCACGGACTTTCTCTGGTTGTAGTGCACGGGTTTCTCACTGGGGTAGCTTCTATTTTTTTTTTTACAGTAAATGTGAAAATACTTGGACATTTTTATCTTTGTTTAGTTTTGGCTGCACTGGGTGTCCATTGCTGCATGCAGGCATTCTGTAGTTGCGGTGAGTGTGGCTGACTCTAGCTGTGGTGCGCGGGCTTCTCACCGCAGTGGCTCCTCTTGTTGCAGAGCATGGGCTCCAGGGTGCACAGGGCTCAGTAGTCATGCGCACAGGCTTAGTGGGATCTTCCCGGGATCTCACCTGTGTCCCCTGCATTGGCAGGCTGATTCTTAACCACTGGACCATAGGGGAAGCCCCTGGGGTAGCTTCTCTTGTTGTAGAGCAAGGCTGTAGGTGTGTGGGCTCAGTAGTTGTGGCACACGGGCCTAGTTGCTCCGTGGCATGTGAAATCTTCCCGGACCAGGGATCAAACCTGTGTCCTCTGCACTAGCTGGCAGATTCCTAACCAGGGAAGTCTGATCTGGGTGTTCTTTCCGTCAGATTTAGTCTCTGCCATATTTCCTGAGGCTACTCTGTAATGATGGGTAGTACACATGGACCCTAAATACACAGTCTAGAGAGTTCTGCTCAGTCATTTTCCCTTTCCCTACCTCAAACCTGGGCTTCCCAGGTGGCTCAGTGGTAAAGAATCTGCTTGCCAATGTAGGAGACTTGAGTTAAATCCCAGGGTCAGGAAGATTCCCTAGAGAAGGCAATTGCAATCCTCCCCAGTATTCTTGCCTGGAAAATCCCATGGACAGAGGAACCTGGGGGCTACAGTCCATGTGGTTGAAAAAGAGTTGGACATGACTCAGTGACTAAACAACTTCAAACCTGCACCCAAACTGCCAACTTCAACCCTGTGTCCCTCTCCTCTTGAAGCCCCCTGAGTGGCCTTTCAGAGGTTCTTCTTGACTGTAAGGGGGCTGGGTCAAGAGCTCTGGGTTCAAGTTCTGATCCCACCTCTAATGAGCTGTGCAGCCTTGCTTTTGCTCACTTCTCTGGGTTTCAGTTTATTCACTGAATAATAAAGGTATTAGTAAAAGGATTGGCACTTGAACAGGTTTATAGTTTAAAATTACTTGCATATCAATGATCTAATGGAATTACAATTCCCTTTAACACATGAAAAAACCTGGAGGTCTGAGAGAGAAAATGAGTCTGAGGTTACTCAGGAAATGGCAAAGCCAAGATGTGAATGGACCCTGGCCTAACTCACATCTAATTCCTTTCCTCTACACTACAGATTTCCTTAGCACTGTAGAATTCTGCAGCAAGGGCTGGAGGTAAGAATTAGGGATGGCAAAGCAGTGAGATACATCACTCCTTGACCTGCCAAACCTCTTGGAAGACAAGAGCAGCCAGTTTTACACTGTAACACACTTCAACACACTCTAACTTGTTTTTTGTGGTGGCTGAAGCAACAGTTAGAACTGGACATGGAACAACAGACTGGTTCCAAATAGGAAAAGGAGTACGTCAAGGCTGTACATTGTCACCCTGCTTATTTAACTTCTATGCAGAGTACATCATGAGAAACGCTGGGCTGGAAGAAACACAAGCTGGAATCAAGATTGCCGGGAGAAATATCAATAACCTCAGATATGCAAATGACACCACCGTTATGGCAGAAAGTGAAGAGGAACTAAAAAGCCTCTTGATGGAAGTGAAAGTGGAGTGAAAAAGTTGGCTTAAAGCTCAACTTTCAGAAAACGAAGATCATGGCATCCGGTCCCATCACTTCATGGGAAATAGATGGGGAAACAGTGGAAACAGTGTCAGACTTTATTTTTCTGGGCTCCAAAATCACTGCAGATGGTGACTGCAGCCGTGAAATTAAAAGACGCTTACTCCTTGGAAGGAAAGTTACGTCCAACCTAGATAGCATATTGAAAAGCAGAGACATTACTTTGCCAACAAAGGTCCGTCTAGTCAAGGCTATTGTTTTTCCAGTGGTCATGTATGGATGTGAGAGTTGGACTGTGAAGAAGGCTGAGCGCCGAAGAATTGATGCTTTTAAACTGTGGTGTTGGAGAAGACTCTTGAGAGTCCCTTGGACTGCAAGGAGATCCAACCAGTCCATTCTGAAGGAGATCAGCCCTGGGATTTCTTTGGAAGGAATGCTGCTAAAGCTGAAACTCCAGTACTTTGGCCACCTCATGTGAAGAGTTGACTCATTGGAAAAGACTCATGCTGGGAGGGATTGGGAGCAAGAGGAGCAGGGGACGACAGAGGATGAGATGGCTGGATGGCATCACTGACTCTATGGACATGAGTCTAAGTGAACTCCGGGAGTTGGTGATGGACAGGGAGGCCTGGCGTGCTGTGATTCATGGGGTTGCAAAGAGTCGGACACGACTGAGCGACTGAACTGAACTGAACAAAAGTTAAAAAAAAAAAAAAAAAAATCTAGCTTCTTGTCCTGGCTCTGCACTGATCTCTTTATGCCCTGGACAACTTATTTCACCTTTCTGTAGTTTTCCTGCTAGTAAAAGGTAGAGATGAAGCTAGATGATGTATTGCAGCTCTGACAACCAGATTCTTCTCATAGTGCTGTAAGGCCACTAGGGTTTTTCTACAAACAGCACCCTTGCACTTTTTCAATAGGTTTCCTATTTCAATAGACATGTGACAGCACTTTAATGGTGTGAACTTATACTGACTTGTTTTTTTAAATTTGTGCACCCACAGCTTACTCCACATGATAGAAGGCAGTCCCTGTGATGAAGACATGGTGCAGTTTGCTAGCTTGATGACGCTAAGACCAGAAAGACCTGGACCTGCAACTACAAGCGATGATTTGGATGTCTGGGAATCCTCCCTACCTTCCTCTGAGCACCAGTTCCTGGACTCATCACTGCATCACCGTTAGGCTGCCTGCTGCTGTTCACAACTCCCCGCTCCTCTTACTAGCTTGGGGTGGAAGCCAGTGATTCATGAGGGACCACATGTCTGTCACCTGGTCAGTGTGTTACAGTAGAAACAGAAGTTCTAGCATCTGACTAACCAAAGTTCACATCCTTCTCTCTTGGCAGTCATTAACTGCAATTGTGGCCTAAATTTCCTCATCTATAAAATGGAGATGGTGTTACCTATCTCATGAAGTTGCTTTGAAAATTAAACAGTAAGTCAAAAGCATCTGGCATGTGAGAGCTAATATTATAGGTCTATTTTTCCTCCCACCCTCAACTTCTATTTGTTCTAGTCCTCCCTTACTTTCTACCCTACAGAACTAAGAAGCCGAGTCCTCAACTCTGAGTGGTTCATACTCCTATGCCTATTGAGCAGAGATAAACTATAAACTTATTTATTGCAGCAATAAAAATACCTTGTATTTGTACATATCTTTATTAACTTCTAAAGTGCTTTCTCAGACATGATTTCATTTTTAACAAGTAGGACTCAAGAGAAGAGAGGTGGAACCATGTGATTTTGTCCATCTGCTTATATTCATACTGCCACCTAATCTCAAATCACATGTAAACAATTTTATTAATCTCCAAAACCTAATCTGATTATGAAATCTGAGCTTAGAAACAAAAACTTTGGACAAGTTTTTGGACTTGATAAGCCATAAAGAGTAAAACCTCATTCTAGTTATGTGGGATCTTTTACTTCTAATCCACTGTAGATGGGCTTCTCTGGGGGCTCAGATGGTAAACAATCTGCTTGCAATGCAGGAGACCCAGGTTCAATCCCCTGGAGAAGGGAACGGCTACTTACTCCAGTATTCTTGCCTGGAGAATTTCATGGACAGAGGAGCCCCGAGGGCTACAGTACATGGGGTTGCAAAGAGTCGGACACAACTTAGCAACTAACACTTTCACTTTCCACTGTAGACAGTGTTAGCTACTGAGCTCACTTTCCCCAGGATGTTCCAACTAAGAGCTGAGACCTCTTTGCTGTATCCGTCTCCTAGCTATTCTCCTGGTTGTGAGTTTCCTCCTTTTAAACCACCCTCTATGGTGTTGCAGAGAGCTCAGCAATATAACCATGACCATGTTCAGATCACATCAGTCACTCAGTCATGTCCGACTCTTTGCGACCCCATGAATCGCAGCACGCCAGGCCTCCCTGTCCATCACCAACTCCCAGAGTTCACTGAGACTCACGTCCATGGAGTCAGTGATGCCATCCAGCCATCTCATCCTCTGTCATCCTCTTCTCCTCCTGCCCCCAATCCTTCCCAGCATGAGTCTTTTCCAATGAGTCAACTCTTCACATGAGGTGGCCAAAGTACTGGAGTTTCAGCTTTAGAATCATTCCTTCCAAAGAAATCCCAGGGCTGATCTCCTTCAGAATGGACTGGTTGGATCTCCTTGCAGTCCAAGGGACTCCCAAGAGTCTTCTCCAACACCACAGTTTAAAAGCATCAATTCTTCGGCGCTCAGCCTTCTTCACAGTCCAACTCTCACATCCACACATGACCACAGGAAAAACCACAGCCTTGACTAGACGAACCTTTGTTGGCAAAGTAATGTCTCTGCTTTTGAACATGCTATCTAGGTTGGTCATAACTTTCCTTCCAAGAAGTAAGCGTCTTTTAATTTCATGGCTGCAGTCACCATCTGTAGTGATTTTGGAGCCCCCAAAAATAAAGTCCGACACCGTTTCCACTGTTTCCCCATCTATTTCCCATGAAGTGGTGGAACCGGATGCCATGATCTTCGTTTTCTGAATGTTGAGCTTTAAGCCAACTTTTTCACTCTCCACTTTCACTTTCATCAAGAGGCTTTTTAGTTCCTCTTCACTTTCTGCCATAAGGGTGGTGTCATCTGCATATCTGAGGTTATTGATATTTCTCCCGGCAATCTTGATTCCAGTTTGTGTTTCTTCTCTGTTTAAAATCCTTTAGTGACCTTCTACTACCTAGAATCGAGTCAAAATTATTCTACATGACTCACAAAACCGTCCATCATCTGGCTTGCTTGGTTCACTCTGCACTAGAACTGAGCAGGTGAAACTCTTCTGTAAAAGGCCATATATTAAATAGTTCAGGCTTCACAGACCATAAGGTCTCTGTCATAACCACTCAACTCTGCTGCAGAAGGAAGCAGCCATTAACATGTAAACAAATGAGCCTGGTTGTGTTCAATAAAACCGGACTGGCAGTGAGCCAGATGTGGCCCACAGGCTATTAGACTGCCAGCTCTGAACTAGAACTAAACTCCATTTTAAAATCTACCAGATGTCTTCTCAAAACTAGCTAAATGGAAACTGACCATTCTCTGATAAACTGTTTTTTTGACAAAAAGGAGTCAGAGCGCTTATAATGACCATTTTAATCACAAGGTGTTAACATTAAGAGATTAACATAAACTTCAGATGTCATAGAAACAGTTCAACAAAATACAGAAATAACTGGTATCAATTAAACCGGAGCAAGCATTTTGGAGACTTCAACGCACTGGATGGAATTCTTCAAAAACTTCCCCGTAAGTTTTCTTATCTATAAAAAGAAAAATCACAAAAGATTTTAAAATTATGTTTAAAAAATCATACTTCCTAAAGAAACATTAACACTTAATATTCTTATAAGAACTGCTTTATTTTCTAGTCCTCAACCCAGCTTCCCAACCAGGCATTTTGTTCCACTGAATGAAGAACTGCTTTGAGTCTATGGTGATGTCCAGATGGTTGTCTAGAGAGGCAAAGTGCTGTCAGAGGGATCCTGGCTGAAGGAGTGGAAGCAGGATTGAACAGGGAGCGGCCCGGAGCTGAGGTGGTCAAGCTTTCCATGGCTGCACTATTGGTACAGAAGGCTCTTTGCACACCTGCCAGTAATCTGCTGTTCAGAGAGAATGAGCCTGTGAGGCTACACGCACTGTCAGAGGGAGTTAGTGGAAACATACAGGCAAAGAGCCAGAGGTATGGGTCGAAGGACTAACTGCCACTGGGTCTCCCTCTTAGAAATCACTATTCCCAAGATCCTTCCATCTCCAACATCCAGCAATCCTGACTATTCCCATCCCAGACACAGCCACTATTCATGGCTTTGTACTAGTCTTTGAACTCTTTACTGCAAAAAAAAGCCGTACCCTTCTGATCCACCACAAACATCACATATATGACTGAAGGATAAGGAAATTATTATTAAGAATCATACAATTTCAGAGTTAAGTAGGACCTTACAGATCACCATTCAGTCTGATGAGATTTAAAATGCTTAAATTGAAATGCTTACATATTTACATAAATAGGAAAATCTAAAAATCTGTAAAATTACAAGTTTAAAAATTCCCTACACTCATTCATTCACGTATGCAAATATCTATATTGCATATTTGTATAAAATATAAACAAGAAAACAGCTGTATTACAGTTACATTCATAGTTGCACAAAGATAAGTAGAGTGTGGTCAGAAAATTCCTGTCTATAGCACGATGACTCTTGAGCAGGAATCTGTAGGTGCACAGGGTGGAGATGGGCAGGAGGAAGACTCAGGGGCACCGCATGCACGCAGTGACACAGGGCAGGCTCAGGACAGCATTTCAAGCGGCACGAGCTGAGTGACACAAGATGAGGCAGGGTTCTGTGTAGGTGAGGCCAGGCATTATTTATTAAATGCCTACTATGTGTAGGTTCTGGGCTGGAGGCGGGAGAAACAAAGATGAAGCTTCAGTCCAGTGAGGAACACAGTCTGTGTGTGTAATGGGGTGGATAAAAGTCTAAGTTAAGTGTTTATACCAGGCAATCAGCCTGGGGGGAAAAAGCCATCTTAATGGAGTCTTGATTTTATCCAAAAGGTAATGGATAGCTATTTAAGCATATCCATATTTATCCAGAGAGATGTGATTTTTGCTAAGAACAAAAGCAGAGGCAAGCTGGAGGCAAGTGCAGGAGTCTACACAAGAGATTACCAGGACCTGAACCAGGGTGGTGGCAGTGGCAGAGAGGAGAGTTCAGAGTTGAGAATTATTTAGGGATTAGAACGGTAAGACTTGACGACTAATGAGAAGTCAGAGACAGCTGTGAAGACGATTCCCAGGCTTCTGGCTGGAGCACCCAGGTGGGCGGTAGTGCCATTCACTGGAGCAGGACACAGAAGCCCAGGAGGTCTGGGTGAGCAGGGGGGACGTGAGTCCTGTTTGCTGTTTGAGGGACGCAGAGGTGCTCAGCCAGAAACTGGATATATGAATTCAAGAGAATTTTGGTCTACAGACAAAGAGGCGGAAGTCAACAGAACACAGAAGGCCTGAAGTCACAGGCATGCGAAAGATTAACTAGGGAAAATGGCACAGAGCAAGAAAGAAGTTTTCTACAATGAACTTGAAATACCTTTTTCAGGAAAATCCTCTGGGTGTGACTTTATATATGAGAACATATCGTGGTCCCTCACAGCATACATATAGTCTTGACGTTTTAAAAGATAATATCCAACAAAAACAAAGGAAGTAATATATAGAAGCTGGCGATGCAAACCTGAAATCGAAACCACAAATTCCAAAGAAAGCAAAAATCAGTCTTGTGTGTTAAAAATCACATTTTTAATGTTTTAGATACATAGTTTGTAATTTCTTCCAACATTCTTAAAAAAAAAAAAAGCTGTTGCATATGGGTATTTTGAACACACAGCTATGACCATGGAACATCTTCCTAAGGATATCTGGCAACTATGAAAAGCAACATTTTGTCTACAAATGTAACTATCAATAGAACCTAAAATTTTTTAAATTCATGTTTTATAAGTTTCTTCAAGGATAAAGGTGGATAAGCACAAAAACTTGAATGATAGACTGACAAAGGAAAAAAAAAAAAGCTCTTCTTTTTTAATAGGTTAACTTTAGACCTTAGACTTACACTAACCTGCATTCCAGGACATGTTCAGGACATGATGAGTAGAGGTTAAAGCCCTCTACAAATGGTCTAAGAGCAGTTTGGTTTGTCTCCAAATACCGATTTGTATTTACATATCTAGTGGTTACTGAAACAGTACACTGTACTACAAATACATCTCATTCTCTTGTATCCTCTGAATTTTCTAATTTTGCAAGTACTACCTATTCAAAAACTATCTCTAAAAAAATCATCCTACTGGGACGTCCCTGGAGGTCCAGTGGTTAAGACTCCATGCTTCTACTGCAGGCGGTGTGCACTCGATTCCTGGTCAGGGAACTAAAATCCCACACGCTATTCAGCACAGCAAAAAAATAAAATCATCCTGTTATAATAAGACTGGAGAGGATCAAATCACATGATCTACAAAGCCAAAATTTTAAATGTGAAGGGGAGATCCAAAGGTATTAACTTTATATAATTTTTTTTTTTTTTTACAAAAGGCTAAGTGTAGATTTTATAGCTATGCCTATTCCCAGCCATTCTCGTATCCCACACAGGCTTTCATTCCTATAGTTTTATCTATTATCCAAGTACCGGTAACCCATTAGTAACGTCCAACTCAGATACCTATCTGAACAAATATATCCAAATATCTGACAGATACGATAACCCGGATTCTCCCAAACCAACTCAGTTCCTTCCTATTCATATCTTTTTCCTGAAAGACCATTTACCCAGAAATCCAAGTCCTGGGTAATAAGCATACTAATTATCATTTTTTTTCCCACCCTTATCCTCTACATTCAGTCACTGTCAATTCTACCTAATAAATATTTCCTTAACTCATGCTCATTTATATAACTGGTTTACCTTTCATCTCATTTTCTACTCCACATTGATTCCAGCTTTTACCCTGTCACTAGAGGAATTTTTACTAAAACACAAATTAGTTCGTCAGTCCCTTCTTCAATGATGGTTAACAAGACCCCAATCTCCCGCATGTGACCTCCCAGGCCCTTCATGAGCTGACTCCTCCACCTTCATCTTCTGACACTCTCTGGTATACATATTGTGCCCAGCAACACTGAACTACTTCTAATTCCTCACATAACCTAGGCTCCTTCATACTTCTATACATCATGTACTGATTACTTCTCTGCCCAGCAATGTCCTGATCCTTCAAGGCTTAACTCACACAACACTTCTGCTAAGAAGCCTTCCTAAAACTTTCCTGGAGTTAAAAGGATGAATTCATCCCTCATGATATGTAAACTGCTATAGTAATTATTTCTCCCTCTACTACCAGGCAAAGTCAATGTTTCGCTCATCTTTATATATTAGCACACAGACAGCACTTAATAAATAGGCAATAAATGGATGAATGGCCTTGGGCAAATCAATTTACTACCTCTAAAACAAAGATAATAATACCTAACCGTTTTTCACAGTAGTTATTAAAAGTGTTTTGGGAAAAATTGTAAAACAATAAAAATACAAAATATCACTATGATCTGGGATTGGACAGCACTCAGACTATTTTGCATTCTCCCTTACCCCGAAAGCAGCTTCCCTGATAGCTCAGTTAGTAAAGAATCTGCCTGCAATGCAGGAGACCCTGGTTCGATTCCTGGGTTGGGAAGATACCCTGGAGAAGATAGGCTAGCCACTCCAGTATTCCTGGGTTTCCCTTGTGGCTCAGCTGCTAAAGAATCCGCCCGCAATGCGGGAGACCTGGGTTCAACCCCTGGGTTGGGAAGATCCCCTGGAGAAGGGAAAGGCTACCCACGTCAGTATTCTGGCCTGGAGAATTCCATGAACTCTATAGTCCATGGGATCACAAAGAGTAGGACATGACCAAGCAATTTCACTTCACTTCACTTTACCCAGAAAGGAGATTCCCAGGTGGCACTAGTGGTAAAGAACCCACTTGTCAATGCAGGAGACATAAGAGATGCAGGTTCGATTCCTGGGTCAGGAAGATCCCCTGGAGGACAGCATGACAACCCACTCCAATATTCTTGCCTGGAGAATCCCATGGACAGAGGAGCCTGGTGGGCTACAGTCCATGGGGTCACAAAGAGACACGACTGAACTGACTTAGCACTGAATAGCACAGCACTTACCCCAGCCACTGCTTCCCCTAATGAGCCACCTGTAATACCACAAAGTGTGCTGCGTTTTCCCATGTGCCACTGGACTAGATAACAGACCCAGACTCTCTGTGTTTACCCATATCCTGCACAGAAGATAGGCATGGCCTGGCCTCTTCTCAAGTCCCCATTTCCCTAGCCTCTTCTCTTTCAGCAGTGGTCTCCCTCTCACCATATACACAATCCCTTCACAATCATTTTCCTCTTTTTTCCTTTACTCAGTTGACCTAAACTTGAAAGCCACAGTGCTCTTTGCAGAACACAATAAATTACTCTTACCTTAGACTAGAAATCAATACAGATGAAGTTTTGCAGACTACACTTATATACTAAGTCTAACTTTAGGGCAGGTGAGCGGTATCCAGAAACAAGGGTTTAAAAATAGGTGATGGGAGAAAAGCTTAAGAAAAAACTGTATTTAATATTTTCTGTGTACTTGAAAAAGATCTGCACAGATATCCCAACTACCTAGAGAATGCCAGATACTCTCCATGGTCACAGCTGGAAAAAACCCACCATGTATTCCTCCTTCCCCATTCTTCCTACTCTATCTGTATAAGTTTGTATCAGAATTCATCTTTTTCATAGATATGCCCATCTGGTTTGTAAATCTCTGGATGGTTCTATATTTCCTTGTTATCTACACATTCATTCAATAAATACTCACTGAGCATTACTATTCGGCAGACATTGAACTAGATAAATACAGTATGCATTCAATAAATGCTGCTGAGGGTAACGATTTCAATAAAGTTCTCAAGGCCTGAATTTTCCAAAGCAACAAGGGAAACTCAGGAACTCTGACCCCTAGGCCTGGGCTACGTGCTTTACATTCATCATCCCCCCTAGTTCTCACAGCCACACAAAGAGGTAGCTACCATCCCTATTTCACAGATGAAGAAACTAAAGCTCACAGAAATAAGTAACTTCTCCAGAATCAAATGGCGAGTAGGGAGGAGGAGGTGCATCAAATTTGAAAGCTTGTGCTCTTAACCACTATGTTCTTCGGTCTCCCAGAAAAGGCACAAAACATTCTTTGACAACAGCAAGGTGAGATTAAGTGATACAAACTTCAAATTTCAGCCAATCTTTTCTTCTTCTGGAACACCATCTCTCTGATCTGAACCTTCTTCAGACTCCTAAAGTACTGTCTGCTCACCCAGCTATCAAAACACCTGTCACGCCTAGACTCATACCTGCTTGTCTCACTGACCCAATTAGGAGTTCCTCAAGAGCAGGTCAGTATTTCTCCTCCCATACCCAATGTGTAACACTGCCTGGCACAGAGAAAAAGCTCAGTCAGGACTCAACAAATATACAGTAAACTGTGCAACAAGAGCTAAGCAAAGGGAAACCTGTTAGCACCTTCTGTGTGCCAGGCATTTACCTATAGATTCTCACTTAATTCTCACAAAAAAATTTGCAAAGATGAATTATTCTCACTTCATAGGTGAGGAAACTTAAGCTCTGATCAAGTAACTTGCCCAAAGTGACAGAAATGGGAAGCAGTGGGGCAAGGCCATTTAACTCCAAAGTGGACCTCTTTCCATGACACCAAGTAACAGGCCTGGGCAGTGTGGAGTTGTGATAAAAAGGGAGAACACTCCATAGTTCCTAGTGGCAGAAATGGACAAAGATCACTCATTTCTGTGGAGTGGGGTCATGTCCAAGGCAGATGGGGTTTCAAGTCTATTTGAGCCCTGGAAATGCTGACATCTGGTGGGTTGGGAGTCAACCTCCAGGCATACATACACCTTGGAGGCAAAAGAGGCACAAGGGAGTGATTTCTGGTTGCCTGAAAGAGTGTAAGTTGCTCAGTCATGCCCGACTCTTTGCCACCCCATGGATTGTAGCCGGCCAACTCCTCTGTCCATGGAATACTCCAGGCAAGAATACTGGAGTGGGTTGCCATTTCCTTCTCCTGGTTTCCTGAACCACTGAATTAGTTTTCTTCCTAACTGGGCTTTTTGGCTCCAGTTTCTAACAAAGTCAACCTTTTAAAACACAAGTCCAATCACTGTATTTCCTTGGCAGCTTTCAAAAATTATGTAAGGTTCCCGACTGCCTGGAGAATAAATGGCCACAATCTACCTAAATCTTTGTTGCCTTATCACCCTACTCTGCACTTACTCATCATCAACTGCCCTCCCATCCCCATGCTCTTGCTTCCATTCACTCTCAGTAGCTTCCCATGGCCTGGAAGGCTCTCTCCAAGAATTCCTCTGACAGATCATGGCTAAATTCAAAAATATCTCTTATAAAGTTTCCCTCTTTTCCCTTGGGAAATCCACAGACTTTAGCACAGCTACTGTGTCTCTTGGGCTTCCCAGGTGGCTCAGAGGTAAAGAATCTGCCTGCCAATGCAGGGGATGCAGGTTCCATCCCTAGGTGAGGAAGATCCCCTGGAGAAAGAAACAGCAACCCACTCCAGTATTCTTGCCTGGAGAATTCCATGGACTGAGGAGCCAGGCTGGGCCCATGGGGGTCGCAGAGTCAGACACGACTGGGCACGCACACAGTGTGTCACTTATTATCACGGCTGGTCTCCGACAGGTGGACACGGACTTACTGGGAAAGACAGCCTGCTACTCAATGTGAGGTCCCCAGACCACCAGTGTCTGGGAGACTGGGACCACGAGGCCTTTCTCTCTCCAGGGCTAATGAATCAGAATCTGCATTTTAACAAGACCCTCAACTTATCAGTATGCACATTAAATCTGAGAAGTGCTGGTTCTCAAAGTAGACTCTTGGGGTTTACAAACAGACTGTGCTACTTACGACCTTGGTCAGGCTGCTTTAACCTTTCTAAGGCTGTTTCCCCACTGTGGCTAATGCTCCCCACTCTGTCTTACCCCATGGCGTTTGATGACTAAATGCTATAACGTAGGTTTAGTAGAGCACTGGATAGACTGAGAGCTAATTTTTGCACCCCTACAAAGAGAAATGAGAGGGGAGCAAGCAGTTCCGTCCGGGGTCCTTCACAGACTCACTGCGAGGTCGTGGGTTGCACTGCATCTGTTTCCTGAAATGACACTCTAGCCGGCCCGATTCCGAGAAGCTCAAGGGGAGCGGACACCTGAGACAGGCGAGACAGGGCCAGTTAACGCGAAAAGGCCCGGAAAAGCGGAGGCACCCAGGCAGCCTAAGGCAGAGCCGGCCCTCAGCCCTACGACCCCAGCTCCTCCCGGCCGATCCCGTCCGCGCAGCCCTCACCGGCCGACAGCACCGGCCTCCGCCGGATCGCGTTATCAATCAGGCCGGAGCAGTAGCCCAAGAAGCCTACGAAGGCGAGCCGCGGGTCCGTCAGTTTCGGCGGCGGCAGGCTCCGGGCCTCATCAGGCAGGAACTGGAAGGTAGCTCGGCCCTGCCGTCCAGTCATCATTGTGACGCCGTTCCCACTTGAGGCCTGGCCTCAGGCCTTCAACTACAAAGAAGACCACAGGGACCACTGCAGGGGCCCAGGCTGAAGATTTCACCTCCGAGCGCTAGGCTGAAGGGCATGGCGCAGGGCGGTGCGGCACGCAAAGGCTTCCCCGGGCGCGCTGCTGCCGGAACCGCGCGCGCGAGGTTCCGGGCTACTAAGTATCCCATGTCGCTAGTCTCCCGGGCGGCGCTAACGCCACAAGTAGAAGTTCGGGGGTTAGGTACCTATCGAGCACTACAATAAACGAGCCAAACCCGGAGAAGACTAGGAGACGTTGCTTTTTTCACCCAGTCTCCCTTGCCCGCTGGAGAAGGAAACGGCAACCCACTCCAGTGCTCTTGTCTGGAGAATCCCATGGACAGAGAGAAGGCTGGTGAGCTACAGTCCATGGGGACGCAGTCAGACACGACCGAGCGACGAACACACACCCTTGCCCGCAATTGTCTCTCCTTCCTCCGCCCTAGAGTGTTCCTTCGGCAAGAATTTATTTTTGTATCCAAAACCCCACGTAGGCTTGATGGGTAGTTTTAAGCAACGTAATTAATTGACATCAAATAAAAACGAGTTTTCTTTTTCTGAGTTTCCCGTCGTTCATCTGCATAGGAACACCCTTCACAAAGCCTAAAATTAAGGTCCAGCCAGCCATAAAGAATTCGGAGAATCCCAGGGCGGGATCATTTAGCTAAACTCTCGAAATTCAGTCTGGGTCTTTAGGTCCTTGCACGTCGCTGAGGGACGAGGTGTTTCCTAAAGTTTTGAAGAATGGAAGAAAAAAAAAAAGAGAGAGAGAATCTATAATATTCTGCCAAGTAATTGTCCAGTCTCTGGTCACCTGCCTCCAACTCCGATCTTTGAAAAGCTCTCTGTTTAGACAGCCCTTGTTTAGACAGCTGAAATGTCTTCAACATTTTACTTAGAAGAATGCTGATTAAACCAGAGGTTAACGCAAAGCCGTATGCCTCAGGTATTGATTTCCAAAGTGGAAGAATTAAGTATCAACTAATAAAGGATGAGACTCTTATGCCTACAAAAGGACTCCCAGATCTGTAACATTTAAAGTTAGGATCTTCCAAAGGAATGTATATTGGAACAGTTTCTTGAAGTTTAAGCTGTTTGACATAGTAATTACCTGAGAATCTGCCTTATGTAAATACCAGTGTGACACATGAAAGAGGTTTTTTTTTTTTTTTTTCACAGTCTTTAGATTTTATTTATTTAGCTGCGCCTTGGTTGCTGCCAGCGGATTTTTCTCTAGTTGTAGGTCCGGGTTTAGTTGCCTATTAGCAAGTGGGGCCTTAGTTCCTTGCCCAGGGATCTAACCTGTATTTGCTGTATTGGAAGGTGGATTCCTAACCAGGGAAGAAGTCCTTGCACACTCTTTTTATTTTTTTAAAACCATAGTGTTTCTTTTAAAATTATACCAAAAGAGTGAAAACCATAAAAAATCTACCTTCAGTTCAGTTCAGTCGCTCAGTTGTGTCCGACTCTTTGCGACCCCATGAATTGCAGCACGCCAGGCCTCCCTGTCCATCACCAACTCCCGGAGTTCACTCAGACTCATGTCCATCAAGTCAGTGATGCCATCCAGCCATCTCATCCTCTGTCGTCCCCTTCTCCTCCTGCCCCCAATCCCTCCCAGCATCAGAGTCTTTTCCAATGAGTCAACTCTTCACATGAGGTGGCCAAAGTACTGGAGTTTCAGCTTTAGCATCAGTCCTTCCAAAGAACACCCAGGGCTGATCTTCTTCAGAATGGACTGGTTGGATCTCCTTGCAGTCCAAGGGACTCTCAAGAGTCTTCTCCAACACCACAGTTCAAAAGCATCAATTCTTCGGCGCTCAGCTTTCTTCACAGTCCAACTCTCACATCCATACATAGAATTATGTTAATTTTGAATACTAGATGATGTTAGGCAAACACAAATATTCAATATTGCTTAAATATTCTTCTCCACAGTCTTCTCGGTCCACTCTCTCTCTCTTTTAAGAAACTTAAGACCTACAAAAACAAAAAATACAAAGAACAGTATAACAAATACCCATATGCTGTCACCCAGAATTGTTAATATTTTGTCATATTTTAAAAGGAAATAAAACACTATAAATATAGAACCCTTTCCCATCCTCCTCGGAGACAATCATGAGTTTAGTATACACTTACAGTTCACTTTTTATATTTTTACATATATTTAGTATGTCTTATGCTTTAAAATTTACATAAATTGTACAATTCAGTGTTTCTGTTTTCTCTCACTTTCATCATTCCACATGTTTTGAGAGCCATCCATGATGATATAAGATCAAGCTCATTCCTTTTGATTACTGTATGATATTCCATTATATAAGTAAGTTACATTTTAGTCACCCATTAACCTTTTGATGGATATTTAAGTTGTGTTCCATTTCTTTTTGATTTACTTAAGACTGTAGTCCACAGTCTAGGGTCTAGAGAAGCTTTGGGGTATGTTAACCAGGACTAAGAGACATACAAGAATATTATATTACAAGGAGTAATATCCATTAGTAATAGCCCCAAACTAGAAACATTTAAAATGTCCATTAAGAGCAGAATAGAGGATAAATTGCCATGTTTTCATTCAAAGGTATATCCAGTGTGATGAACTTAAAAAAAAGGATCATGTTAAAAAAAAGATTAAAAGATCAGAGAAAAAGAGATGTTAGAATACAATAAATGATCCCATGTATAAAGTTCAATATTAGGCAAATATATACTATTTAGAGATATCCATATTAGTAGTAAAATTATAAAGAAAAGCATGAGAAGGATTAACACAAATATTTAGAATATTTAGTTACCTCTGTGGGATCTTCTTGGACCAGGAATCAAACCCATGTCCCCTGTGTTGTCAAGTGGATTCTTAACCACTGGACCACCAGGGAAATCCAGTAACTTTTTTTGGGATAAATTAAAATTTTAACTTTTTAAGTTGTGGTAAAAAACATAACATTAAACTTATCATCTTAACCATTTCTAAGTGTATAGTTCAGTAGTGTTAAGTATATTCACATTGTTGTATAACAGATCTATAGAACTTTAATCTTGCAAAACTGAAACTCTCTATCATTGAATGCTAATCCCTTTTCCCTCCTACCCCCAGCCCTTGGTAACTGCCTTCCTTCTTTCTGTTTCTATGATTTTGACCACTTCAGATACATAGGAGTGGAATTACAGTCTTTTGTGACTGGCTTATTTCATTTAGCAGAATGTCCTTGAAGTTTATCCATGTTGTTCCATGTGACAGGATTTCCTCCTCCTCCCTTGTTTTTTTGGCCTCACCACATGGCTTACAGGAACTTAGTTCCCCAACCAGAGATGGAACCCCAGCCCTTGGCAGTGAAAGTGTGGAGTCCTAACCACCGGACCAGGGAATTCCCAGGATTTCCTTTCCTTTTAAGGCTGCATAATACTCCGTTGTAAAATGTATATGCAACATTTTTTATCTACCTGTCCATCTGTTGATGTCCATTTGGGTTGTTTCCACCTCCTAGCTATTGTGAAATAATGCTATAATGAACACAGATATGCAAAAATCGCTTCAAGATCCTACTTTGAATTCTTTTGGATATATACCTGAAAGTGGGATTGATGATTCATATGGAAATTGTATTTTTTGAGGAATCTTCATACTGTTTCTCCCCAATGGCTGAACCATTTTGCTTAAGGGTTCTATTTTCTCCACATTCTTGCCAACACTTATTTTCCATTCTTTTGATAGTGACCATCCTGTAAGTGTGTGGTTTTGATTTGCATTTTTCTTATGATTAGTGATGTTGAGCATCTTTTCATATGCTTGTAGGCCATTTGTATATGTTTGGAGAATTATCTATTCAGTCCTTTGTCCATTTTTAAATTGAGTTGCTTGGTTCTTTTTGTTGTTGGGCTGTAGAAGAGACCTGTATATTCTGTATATTAATCCCTTATCAAATATACGATTTCCAAATATTTTCTTTCATTCCATAGGTTGCCTTTTCACTCTATTGCTTTTTTTTGAAAGTGAAAGTCGCTCAGTCGTGTCCAACTCTTTTGTGACCCCATGGACTATACAGTTCACAGAATTCTCCAGGCCAGAATACTGGAGTGGGTAGCTGTTTTCCTTTCCGGGGTTCTTCCCAACCCAGGGATCAAACTCAGGTCTCCTGCATTGCAGGTAGATTCTTTACCAGCTGAACTACCAGGGAAGCCCTGTTTCTTTTGAGGCATAGTCCAATTTGTCAATTTTTGCTTTTGGTGCCATGTTTTTGGTGTCATATCCAAGAAAATCACTACCGAATCTAATGTCCTACAGCTTTCCACCTATGTTTTCTTCTAGGAGTCATCTTCCTGGCTCTTACATCTCTCTAGACACTAGAATATAAATTCTTGAGTGCAGGAATATGTCTTTCTTGTTCACCTTTTGATCTCCAGCACCTAGCACAGCATATGACACTCAATAGGAACTCAGCAAATATTTGAAGCAAGAATGAATTGCTTTTCAAACTTTAGGAAGGATAAAAAGCAGGTAATACCTAGCATAACACCTGTTATGTAGTATGCTTTCAGTAGAAAGGGCCACAATGTGTGGGACCTCCCCTTTGTGTATCCTTTGAAGGGTTGTCACGATAGGAATAGAACATCATTGGAAAAGACTCTGATGCTGGGAGGGATTGGGGGCAGGAGGAAAAGGGGACGACAGAGGATGAGATGGCATCACCGACTCAATGGACGTGTTTGAGTAAACTCCGGGAGATGGTGATGGACAGGGAGGCCTGGCGTGCTGTGATTCATGGGGTCGCAAAAGTCAGACACGACTGAGTGACTGAACTGAACTGAACTATGGTTTCAGAGATCAACTGGTAAGTTAGAGGAAAAAAATATGAATTCAGCATTAAATGCCTTAAGAAACAGCTGCACATGTGGAAGGAGATGCTTTACACAATGTTGAACACCTCAACACTGCCTAATCAGCTATCTATTCATTCAGGAAAACTGTAAAAAATGAATCCTCCCTGAGTGCTCTTCTGAGAGGCTCTAGGATTCTGTACGTAGGTATACTATGGGTCCAGTCCTTTTTATAGCTGTCTTATGTAACCTGCTACAGTTGCTGATGGACAGTACACTCTGTGCTTCAGAGGATGTTAAGGTGATAACAGGATGAAGCACTCTTTGCTTCAGATGGAGAAAATTAATTTGACAACAGGATGCTCTGTGCTTTGGACAAGCTGGTCCCTTACAGTTAGATGTGTATCTTAGCAAGAATTTTAATGAACCCAGATTCTTGCATCTTCCTATATGCAGAAGAGCACTAAAATTATTGAGATGTCTGTTCTTCGTGACTAGCAGTAATCTTTTACCAAAATGTATACTTGAGTGCATGTATTCTCTAGCCCCAAAGTCACATATATACTTGAACCTCCCCCCTCCTCTTCAGAGCAGTTCTCTCAGAGTTAACGAGAAGCTATTTCCTAGGCTACAGCCTTTACTACAGTCCCTGAATAAACCTGAAACAACTCCTATGTTGCGTGTGTGTTTTTCAGTCAACACTTCTGAGACTGAAAAAAAACCCAAAAACATTTACTGACCTTTCTATAAAGTGGAGATGCCGAATACAGGACTTTATTGTGAGAAACTAAAGGCTGTATTGATTCAGGGTTTTGAGGTTTATAAAATGGTTCTAATTTCAGTTGTCATTAGCACAGTAGCTCACGTCTTTGGAGCACAAAAAAGCAGGTAGGTGGGCCGAAATAATTTTTTATTTTTACCATGATTATACTGGAAGAGTAATTTTATCTAACTGCTTAA
This sequence comes from Bos indicus, assembly GCF_029378745.1. Lineage (NCBI taxonomy): Eukaryota > Metazoa > Chordata > Mammalia > Artiodactyla > Bovidae > Bos > Bos indicus. The sequence continues at coordinate 18,299,438 of NC_091788.1, read as the reverse complement.
GAGTAAAACATCTTTTTCAAAGATTTTAATAGAATGTTTTTTCCTCCCATTAAGTGCAAACGGAAACTGCATGGACTACGCATAGGGGGCAATTCTCTCTGACACTGAAGTGCTCCCTTTACAAACAGTAGTTTCTAGGTGGGAATTATTAACACGGAGAACGATGCCAGTGTTGGGCTGGAAAGAGGGCATCTTCTTCCCGCCCAGTTCTGGCTCTATCTCCTCAACCTGGGAAAATGTATTGTGATCAAGAATACCAAGTCCTTCCCACTTTTCTTTTCCTTCCACTTGTTAAATTTTGGTACACTGCATATAAAATTAAACAGCCAGTAAAAAATGGGCTTCACATATATCTTTTTTAAATTTTGATAGTAACTTTGCTTGTTTTCACTTACAGATTTCAGAACATTTTGAAGTTGAATCTTGAAGTGCAGACAATCAAGCGATAGGGTATAAAAGTCAGCAGAGAGAGGGAAGAAAGGAAGTGGCAGGAAATGAAAGGAAGCAGAGGTAGGAAATAGCACAGTGCACCGGGAATTCTGTTGGGACAGCTGGAGCACACGGCACAACGGGCAACTGTGCGGAGGAAAAGAGGCTAGAGAGGCTGTGCTTCCCCCCTCCTTTGGCAAATATCCCTCATCTCTGAATGAGACTCAAAAGAAGACTTGGAAAATAGAGTGAATTTAAGAGATGGATAACTGGATTAGCACCCCAGGATTCTATTGACCTTGGACTCTCTCTGATCTTCTTAGGGGGACAATGGGTAAATAAAATGTGAAGGTTCCTAGTGACAGCTAGATAAACGTTGGCTGAATTGGAATGTGCTGCAGATATTAGGCAATCTGGGGTCCTGGTTAAAGTGTATGAAGTACTCTCAAGGTACGGGGAGGACTAGATTGGGCTGGGGAAAAAAAACAGTTAAGACTGTTCACACAGGAAAGTTTAAGGAGTGACCCTACCGAATTTGGAGTACTTGCTTTTAGAATAAATGAACTGCAGAAGATGTCCTTAACTCAATGTAAGAGCAGAGTGGCTTATAATCTCCGCTGACAAACCGAACAGTTCATTAAATATTGTCTTTGTGAGTACTGTCGATGCATAATTTCAATGGAATAAAAAAAGCACCTCCTGGAACAAGGTGTACAGAATGGGGATTAGTGCACACCATTTGTTGTGTGCACACCAATAGGAAAATGGAGGAGCTGGAAATAATCCAAAAAGTTTTTTGTGCAGAAATACAAAATAGTATTTTATTTATACTTCCCTTAGCACATGATCTTAATTATGCTTTATATCCTGATGATGGTTATTATAGGCTACAAAAAATCATGCTGTTGATCAGATTCCCTTCTTGCCTAGAGCAAGCACAGCAGTCTCAATGACAATTTTAAAAGGGGAAGGCGAGATTTGTTTCAGATGTATTTCACTGCTTATGGAGGACAAGTGGCTTCTCACCATGGTGACAATCAGGTTGCTAGGCTGGGCAAGGCCAAGTTTACAAGAATGGTCCTCCCACAGATTTACTGAAATGAATGCTTCATGCTACCAGCAACTTTCTTCAAGTTCTGATTAACTTCCCATGAAATAATTGCTTGGAATACATCCAAGCAGTTCCTTTACTCATTGCTTCTTTGTCTTGCCGACAGGAGGGTCAATCAGTACGGAAACATACAGTTTGAGCCAAGCATATGTGATGCCCACTGCACAATACACTGAGGTCAGTAACAAAGGGATAAACGGGTACTTCAGGTTCCAGGAGGTGAAAGGGAATACAAATTCACAGAAGACTTCCAGAGGTCCCAGGCCAAGGAGGTAGAAAGTTTCCATCCAATTAAAAAGAGGCTTTTCTTTTCTGAAGAAAAAAGGAGAGAAGTCTGACTTTAGATGAGTCATTCTGCTTTTGCAAACATTTCTCAACTAAAGCTGCCCAACTGCACTGTCTTGATGTGCAGTGCAGCTAAAGCCAGAGTCAAAAGAATGCAAAAAATTTCACATTTAGAGAAAAGTGATAAAACTATATCATTCTATTAACTCAACAATCCAAATTATCCAGTCATCATCGATGCTGTCACTTAGCTGAAGTTGCTGAGGGAGAACTAGCTATGCATTTGGAAGAGGGAAGGGGGCTGGATACTGTGATGCTGGAATAAGAATATGGTAATCAGTACATAATTTTTGTTTGGTAAAGTCATATACAATTTGTTAACCATTTTTTATTGTAATTAAGTAGTAGTAAGTATATTGATAATGTTGTGTAACCATGACCATCGTCCACTTTCAAAACATTTTCAACACCCTAAAAAGAATCTTTTGAGACAGTAAAGCTGGATAGGTGCTCCCTATCCAGCACCACCACCGCTCGCTCCCACAGGTCCCTGTAACCACTGATTTACTTTCTGTCTCTATGAATTTGCATAGTGTAGATATTTCATGGCAACCCATTCCAGTACTCTTGCCTGGAAAATCCCATGGATGGAGGAGCCTGGTGGGCTGCAATCCATGGGGTCATGAAGAGTTGGACGTGACTAAACGACTTTACTTTCATGCATTGGAGAAGGAAATGGCAACCCACTCCAGTGTTCTTGCCTGGAGAATCCCAGGGACGGGGGTGCCTGGTGGGCTGCCATCTATGGGGTCCCACAGAGTCGGACACAACTGAAGCAACTTAGCAGCAGCAGCAGCTATTTCATATAAATGAAATCATACGATATTTGTCCTTTTTGTGTCTGGCTTATTCAGAGTGATGGAATATGAGTAATTTCTCCTGCTATTGCTGATATTCAGAGAAGGTAATGGCACCCCACTCCAGTACTCTTGCCTGGAAAATCCCATGAACGGAAAAGCCTGGTAGGCTGCAGTCAATGGGGTCGCTAAGAGTCGGACATGACTGAGCAACTTCCCTTTCACTTTTCTCTTTCCTGCATTGGAGAAGGAAATGGCAACTCACTCCAGTGTTCTTGCCTGGAGAATCCCAGGGACGGGGGAGCCTGGTGGGCTGCCGTCTATAGGGTCGCACAGAGTCGGACACGACTGTAGTGACTTAGCAGCAGCAGCAGCATTGCTGATGTTTTGTAAGGTTGTGATATTACCACTAATACTTAAAAAATTAAAATGTAAAAGACTTAATCATTTAGGAGTAAACATTTCACAAGAGTAAAAAGAATTTTAAATGTACTTTTTTAGATTACCTGAACAGAGTCTTCAGTGAGGAAATACTATAGATGGTAAACAGTAACATGAGTATGATTTTAATGGGAAGTTCTGTTAAAAGAATAAAAAGGTACATATGATGATTAAGTTGGTAAGAGGAAGGTTTATGATACTTTAGGGAATACTTAAAGGAATATAATCACACTGACATAGCTATATAGTGCTAGGAATGCTTTTTGAGCTTAACTATGCATTTTGGTGACATCTAAAGATACTGAGAATTAGGGATATATTGGAGGTTTTATTTAAAAGAATGGATGAGCTCTCTCTAAGAGACTTTAAGGTAGTTTAAATCAGATAGCACTGATCTGCAAGTGCTGATGTAAAGGCATGACAATCAGATAGATCTCTCTTAAAAAGAAGCTATTTACCTGGTGCAGTGAAGAGCAGAGGGAAGAGGGAATAATGTCCTGTTGTGGTCAGAATCAGAAAAATTGAAGCATCTACTGCTTTTCCCACCGATAAGAGGCTAAAAATAAAAATTCTCAAATAATTCTTAGTGTAATTCATTAAAACATCAAATGAAGCTTATACTTGCAAATAGCTATACATATATATATATCATATTATTTCTAGAACTGGCTTTGCATAAAACATATTAATCTTTGCTACAAGTCCAATTCAATTGAGAATATTAATTTTTTTAGTGGGAAACTTGAAGCAATACATAGAAGAATGTACTACACTGAATCATGGAACATTCAAAAAAGAATCTTGTCTCTCTGAGTAACTGCCTCCTCAAAGAAAGGAATATTGTGGGGTTGGGAGCTGCTTAATGGTGGTAGACAGGGAAACTGGACTTGAGAGTTTTATTTCCAACCCTATAGCTCTTCTTTGGGACAATGCCCCACATGTCCTGGTGTTCAATTAGAATTCTAACTAAAGACATTAGGAATTTTGCCCTGTTGAACTCAGACAAGACATGTACTGATCTGACATATTTGTTTAATGTTCTTTCAGAGCTTAAATGACGTCTCTCAGGATTTAAGAAAAAGCTTAAGAAAAGGGCTAATTCTATTACCATCTATGTAACTGGGTTTCAGTTGTATATAAAATAGACACATTGTGCTTTTTTTTTTTTCCCCCAGCATGGCATAGTGAAAAGAACTTAAGATTCACTACGGTAAAATTCAGGTTAAAGTCCTAATCCTGCTATTTGCTAGCTGTGTGACTTTGGATAAGGCAAACTCTGAGCCCCAGTTTCTGGGGCTTTATAAAGACAGGGGATAATCATTTATCCTAATTATCTTATAGGCTGTTGTGGGGCTCAAAAGAAAGAATACAAAAGCACAAAACAAAATCCCAACAATCAACAAAAACAGTTCTGAAAACTCTGAAGTGCTGTGTGTATGCTAGGTATTATTCCATAATGGACTCACTCCTTACTTTGACTAAACAACACCCAACAAGGAATTGTGGGCGTGATGACATCAAATACCACGTTTTTTCATACTACGCTGCCATTCAAAATTCAGCAGTAACAGGCTGGTATCATGACTCTTAATTACCACAAGACCCCTTACCAAAAAATGCAGAGACAATACAGGCAGTTCTGCATAGCTTAGAACTTTCACAGGTCCAAGGATCCCAAGTTAAGCATCACCATTCTGTCCAGGTATAAACCTTTTCCCACACATCTTTGCCTATCCCACTGAACATGTCAAGGGACAGATCAGATGGAAAACAACAGGGTCACTGTGAAATATGCCAGAAGTGCTCACTAACTGAGCTTACCTCATTGGGAGAACTGCGAGGAGAATGGCTTTTTCATGGACGTGCCAACCAAACATGAAGGAGCTCAAGGCACAAAGAATCAGACATCGGAGAAAGCCTCTGGGCCCTTGAGGTTTACACCAAAGACAGAAAACAGAGGGCTAGAAACAATAGGCAAAGATAAAACTTCAGTATCATTTAAAATAGGCTTTATTGAAACATCGTTAGGTGAATATAATTTACATCATCTCTGAAAAACAGTAGCTCATTATTCTCCATCAAACTGAGATAATTTGCTTTGTGAACAGTCCACTAAAAGTTAACATAGAAACACTACTCAGAAAAAGGCATTTGGAAATACATATTTAACTTGTTAAAATTAATTCTACTCATTGACATTAATAAGGAATGATAAGTTCTAGGATAGCCAGTATAACCCCCATTACACCTTCATAATTAGTTAACTAATAGTCACTGAACTTATTAGATCAAACTACAAAAGTTCATCGATATTGTGGAGCTAATAATAAATTAAATGGGAAATGGCAACCTACTCCAGTGTTCTTGCCTGGAGAATCCCAGGGATGGCGGAACCTGGTGGGTTGCTGTCAGTGGGGTCGCACAGAGTCAGACATGACTGAAGTGACTTAGCAGCAGCAGCAGCATATTAATAAACAAACACCAGGGACTTCCCTGGTGGCCCAGTGATTAAGACTTTGTCGTCCAATGCAGAGGGTGCGGATTCAATTCCCACATACCTCGTGGCCAAAAAACCAGATCATAAAATAAACAATTTTGTACCAAATTCAATAAAACTTTAAAAATGGTCCACATCAAAAAATCTTAATAGTAATAAGCAAACATCTAACTCTGTGAGCTGGAGTAGTGTAATTTACAAGCAATCCAAGGCCTTCCACATGCAGCTTACAAGGCTGAAATTTTAGGAAAAAGTTTAACCTCAGTTAGAACATGTGGATAAATAGGCCAACAGAGCTTAATTACCTACCAGTACTGCCATGCAATTAAGTGGGGTCAGGTGTCTTGTGAGTAGGCTTGATTATACAGAAACAAAAATTAAAACTGAGTGTAATTAGGTATGACTGAGTTATTTATATTGACTTCTACTAAAATTATATCATGAAATTGAGTTCATCATGATCACTAACAAAAACAACTTTGAATGATGCCTATAACAGCATCTGACTCATATAAGATTCTTATCCGATGCTCAAACAGCCACTGTGGCATCTCAGCTCATTATCAAGACAAAATATCCAGGCGGTCCAGAAAAATTTAGACTTTTGATCAGTTCACCATGGAAGAAAACAAAAACCTGATGTCCTTACTACACTGTCCTCTTTCTCCACGGTGTGGTCCAGGATCCACCCCTCCCCGGGCTTTTCATTCTTCTTCATCTGATGGTGAACAGATGGTCTATTAGCCTTTCGTGAGGACCTCTCTCAAAGAGGCTTTACTAGTAATCCTTCCTTATGGTGTTCAAAGTTACCCTAAGAATTGCTAGGAAATGCCTCAATCTGCAGCAGGATTACAGGCATGGAATTTATCCTACAGTTAGGAAAACTTGAAATTCAACCAGCCACACACAAAAAAAGGAGAGAAAACTCAATAAATGAGGACCACGTGTGAATTCTTACCAACATGGCAATCAGAGTGCAGATAAAGGTGGCCAAGGGAGTCACTGAGGGAAGGACTGTGTGTTGGAACTGCTGAACTAAACCACTTGTCATTGAGGCCTTGGGAATCTTGTTGGGGTCAAGAAGTTTCAGTTCTAAACCTACAGAGTAAACAGACATTTTGTTTTGATCAATGACACACCATGTGTTATGTGGCTTCCTTGGTGGCTCAGCTGGTAAAGAATCCGCCTGCAATGCCAGAGACCTGGGTTAGATCCCTGGGTTGGGAAGATCCCCTGGAGAAGGGAAAGGCTACCCACTCCAGGGTTCTTGCCTGGAGAATCCCACGGACAGAGAAGTCTGGCGGGTTACAGTCCCTGGGGTTGCAAAGAGTTGGTGACACTTTCACACTGTATTTTACCAGTCAATTCCTTAAGGAAAAAAAGAATATGCCACTAAATCTTATGACTGCTTCAAGGTCAAGATTTCATTAACTCAGTCCCACAATATTCTATCTAAAATGCCTCTGGTTTACAATGTGGTTGTCTATATTGGAACAGGAAACCTTGCTGGCAGGTAGCATGGACAGCAATTTGCTATCATCTCTAAAATGAAGCAAGCTTTCTCAAATACTACCATGTCACAAGCCAGCTTTGAATCCTTCCTTGACTATGGGATAAAGTCCATATTCCTAAGCACAGTCCACAGTATCTTCCATGATCTAGCCCCTCCCACCTTGCCAGACTCATCTGCTTCACCTTGTTAAATATAGTTCAGCTGCAATGAGCTGACATACCCCTCAGACACCTGTGTCCCTCTGCACAGACCACTCCTTTTGCATAGAATGGCCTACTCACTCTAGAGCTAACTCCTAATTCACTCACCTAAGAAAGCTCCTAACTCAGGAAGTAAAGCTGATTTTCTTGTGGGTTAAGGTGGTCTCTTATACATGTTGCACTGTATCTGTTTATATGTTCATTTACTCTCCTACACTGGGTTCCTTAAAGGCAGGAATGACAATTTATTTCTATGCCCAGCACATATCATAACATTCCAAGAAATACTTACTAAATGAACCAAGTCCAAGGATAATGATGCAAGCCCCAGCCCAAACAAGCTAACAGAAGAGTCAAAGATGGTCTGAGCACCTGAATGGCCCCATCTAATGCCACTGAAAATTAGTGAAATGTGAGAAAAGTGTAGACTACTAAAATACTTTCTATTCATTCACCTCTTCCCTTTTGACTTCAGCCTGCAGATTCTCTCTTAAAGCTAATAATTACCTGCCTGAAACAGAATTGCCTAACCTGCCACTGGCTTTCCATTCACAACATTCTTGAGGAGACAGATACACAAGATGAGGTACAACAGTTTCCTGACTCAGATAAAGGCAAGTGGCCCCTGTACCTCATATTATGCCAGTCATTTAAAGTTTTCAGAAGTGTTAAGAACTACTTTATAAGATGCCAGATATATCAAGGCTGGGCTCAGTGGGTGAGTGAGAATACCAAATTATGATTTCCCGCAAGTACGTGTCCAAAACAGTAATAGCAGCCGCCATGCATTAAGCACCTGCCATATGCCAAGGGCTCTGCAGCCATTACTTTTAGCTCCTTGAGGCACACAAAGATGAGTGACATGCCTAAAGTCACAAAGCTTAGGTGGAAGAATCAAATCCAGTGCTGTTTGGTTCCAAAGCCCCTGCTACTGACAGCCTGGCATGTCTTTATTGTTGCATTTGCTTCTCACAATAAGTTGTTACATTTTAAGGGTTGTAAAGGTAGACTGCAGTCCATGGGGTTGCTAAGAGTCAGACATGACTGAGCGACTTCACTTTCATTTTTCACTTTCATGCATTGGAGAACAAAATGGCAACCCACTCCAGTGTTCTTGCCTGGAGAATCGCAGGGATGGGGGAGCCTGGTGGGCTGCTGTCTATGGGGTCGCACAGAGTCGGACACGACTGAAGAGACTTAGCAGCAGCAGCAGCAGCAAACAAGCAACCAAACACCTTATGTGGCTTGCAAAGCCTAAAATATTTACTGTCTGTCCGGTTACAGAAGCTTGCCTGGCGTTCTCTTGGTCCTGCCATTTCCCATCACACTAGGCTGCATTCACAGATGAGAGACTGTGAGTTGTTCTACAGTTAGTTATTTTCAGAACCGTCTGAAGGTATAAATTCCTTTTCATCACATCGCAAACTTAAAAGCATAGCCTAAGTTTTCTCTTTCTTTCATCTCATGCTGAATGCATGCCTACCATTATCTTTAATACCCAGAATCATAACTTACACATTCTTAAAAATACTTCTTCACATTTTAAAGTTTAAAAGTAAGGTTATAACTGCTGAAAAATGTTTTACTTGAGGTAAAAATTACCTTTTAAAAATGTCTAAATATTTTATTCCCAAGGAAAGGAACAACCATCTCATTGCCACAAAGAGCTTTTATAAGGAATGCAGTCTATTTCCACTGCTGAAGTATCAGTCCCTAGAACCACTTCTCTGTTTATCCTGAGAGCGGAAACTCGGGGCTGGAGAACAAACAGTTCAGCCTCATTCACAAGACAAAGCAGGGTTTTTTTTTTCCCATTTCTCAATGTGACTAGCCCTTGCAATATTCATAGTCTAAGTAAGAAGGCTTAGGGAATTCCATGTAGGTCCCTACATGGACTCAGTGCTCTCACTGCTGGGGCCCGGGCTGATCCCTGGTTGGGGAACGAAGATGTCACAAACCAAAAGCAGAGACACCCCCTCCAAAAAAAGGTGGTTAGGACTCAGTGCTCTCACTGCTGGGGCACGGGCTGATCCCTGGTTGGGGAACTAAGATCCCACAAACCATGAGTAGAGACCTCCCCCCCTCCAAAACAAGGTAAGAACGTTTGCTACCATACCGATGACAGACAGCACTTTATCCAAAGCACTGTACAAAGCCCAGAAGTTTGGAGCCCAATATGCGTGGCAGAGGCCCCTCTTGAAGGGGAATAGTCGGGAAAAGACTTGAGGCAGTTGGTTCTGTTGAAAAGAGATTAAACAGTGATCAATCTTTTCTAAGTTAATAAAGAGATCTAGGGTACTATCTGTGGCATTGTGTGAAGAAAGTTATGAGGTCTGAGTTCCAGTATTTGTTCCTTCAAGGAAATAGTTATGTGATGCTGAGCAGTTCATAGAACTTCTTTTTGTCCAGCCTTCTCATCTGTCATGTGTGACAAGGTACATCAAAGTATTTTGAATACCAGTCTGATACTGTGTATAATAACATAATATAATAATGGAAGAATTGATAAGGGGCAAAGGAGAACAGACTGCAGCTTCATCAAGTTTACTGAAGAAATGGGGATGATGCAGAACGCTTGATGAGACATGCAGTGTTTCCCAGTTTTAGCAGCAATTAAAATTAACAAGGAAGGAAGCAAAAAAAGGAAAAACACCTGCTGAACATCTGTAGTATATTTAGTATATATTCTAAAGTAAACACTTTAGAATGTTTGTTGTCAATGACTGACTGGCAAAACGCTGAGGACTGACTTGGGGTTACAAATAAAACATAGCAAACAAGCAAATAAACAAATCCAGAAATCTGTGAATACTTACGATCAACTCTGTATGAGTGTGTGTTTGTGTGAGACATGTTGTTAAACATACAAATATATGCACATACATATTTGCATAGGCACAAAAATGCCTGAAAGAATACCATCCTATCTTTGTGGCGTCATAGTTGGAAGGAGTGAAAAGGGAGTAGTTTTGCTTATTTTATATATCCCTGGCTTTATTATTTTTTCTAAATAATACCAAACATGTCTTCTTTATAACAAATAAAAGACTTACCAAGGCTAGAAAAGGACCCAATGAAAGAGCAGAAACTAGGAAAACAATCAGTCCCAGGGAAATAAGACGGACAAAGCTGAAGCTGTTCCATCGGATGGATCCATCTACAGAAAAGACCATTATCATTAACCAGGAGCATGGAAAGCCATAGCTTATATAACATGCCCAAATTAGTAGTAGCCCACGACTGAGCGACTTCACTTTCACTTTTCACTTTCATGCATTGGAGAAGGAAGTGGCAACCCACTCCAGTGTTCTTGCCTGGAGAATCCCAGGGACAGGGGAGCCTGGTGGGCTGCCGTCTATGGGGTCGCATAGAGTCGGACACGACTGAAGTGACTTAGCAGCAGCAGCAGCATGATAATATACCAATCTTTATGATGTGGCAAGAACACAGAAAAGTAAGAATGGGTTTTTACCCATTTTTATAGGATCAATAGTTGAAAGATATCTGCTGTGCCTCATAAAACCCTCTCATAGGAGTTCCTTGGTGGTCCAGTGGTTAAGACTATGCTTCCACTTCAGGGGGCATGGGTTCAATCCCTAGTCAGGGAACTAAGATACTAAGTGTGGTCAAATAAATCAATAAAAATTAAAAAGCAAGCCACTAAGTCAAGACAAAATAAAAAAAAAAAAAAAAGAAAAATAACACAATCACTAAACCTTGCCTTGTTTATTTGCAGTGAAACAGTAAGATCGCAGCAAATATACACCGTAAGCTGGTGCTACATAGAGGTAGATGTGCTTGAAATGCAGGAGAACAGCAAAGAGAAATGCTCCTTCCATATGCCTTTTCTAGAAGATTGAAAAGGGAAATATCAATTCAAAATTCAGGGTAAACTAAACACCATAATGTAGCATCCTGGACTGGATCCTGGAATAGAAGGATGTTAGTGGAAAAACTGGTGAAATCTGAATGTATCAATGTTGGTTTTTTAGTCTTGATGAATGTACCATACAATGGTAACATTACAGGAAAATGAGTGAAGGGGTATAGGAACTCTATTGTATTTGAAAATGGTTAAGATAAATGGGTGAGGGGAGAAGAGAAATAGGTGAGGGAGATTAAGAGATGAAGTACAGTTGCAAAACAAATGAATCATGGGTATGAAAGGTACCGTGTGGAAAATGTAGTCAGCAACTATATCTGTCATCTCAGTATGGTGACAGATTGTAACCAGACTTACCGTGGTGATCATTTTGAAATGGATAGAAATACTGAGCCATTATGTTATGTAACAGCAACTAACAGTGTTGTAGACCAATTATTACTTCAAAAACAAACAAACTCATAGGGAAAAGATTAGACCTGTAGTTAGCCAGAGGTGAGAAATGGGGGAGGGAGAATTGAATAAAGGCAGTCAAAAGGCACAAAATTCTAGTTACAAGACAAGTAAGTTCTAGGAATGTGATGTACAATATGAGAAATATAACACTGGTGGTGTTTCAGTCTCTAAGTCATGTCCAACTCTTTGTGACGCCGTGGACTATAGCCCACCAGGCTCCTCTGTCCATAGGATTTACCAGGCAAGAATATTGGAGTGGGTTGTCATTTCCCTTTCTGGGGATCTTCTTGACCCAGGGATCAAACCCACATCTCCTGCTTGGCAAGTGGATTCTTTACCACTGAGCCAGCAGGGAAGACCAGTATAAGAACAGAAGGAATTGATTCCAATTAGCTTTTACAGTTGGAGAAGGCAATGGCACCCCACTCCAGTACTCTTGCCTGGAAAATCCCACGGATGGAGGAGCCTGGTAGGCTGCAGTCCATGGGTTGCTAAGAGTCGGACATGACTGAGTGACTTCACTTTGACTTTTCACTTTCATACATTGGAAAGGAAATGGCAACCCACTCCAGTATTCTTGCCTAGAGAATCCAAGGGACGGGGGAGCCTGGTGGGCTGCCGTCTATGGGGTCACACAGAGTCGGGCACAACTGAAGCGACTTAGCAGTAGCAGCAGCAGCAGCTTTTACAGTGAGCCTAGTGGGTTCATAAATTCATTACTTCAACAAATATTTATTAAGTACTAAGTTTGATGTTGAGGTATAAATACATCGGCATAACAACACACTACAAATTCTCGCTAAGGGACCCAAAGATGTTAATTACCTTCACTCTCTTATAGTTAAACAATAGCTGGAGCTGATTTCCAGAGAAGATCTGGGAATCAGAGTATGAATAATTATAGATAAACTATGCTAACAAAGAATCACTTAAATCGCACATTACATATTAGGTAACATAGAGGACGACTGGGCTGAAGGCAGCAAGCAGTACCTGATCTAACAAACCACCCAGGAGAATTAAAGGCATTCTGATTCTAGGGGGAAAAAAACAACCCTCCAAACTGAGTTGACTATGACTAGAGAAGTCTGAATTCTACCTACCTCACGGGAATTTTGGAAGGACCAAATGAGATAATGGTCCTGGGGTTCAGCAAAGAAACTGCCAGAGGGACCGTGAAAGGCCAGGTTCCTCCTTTCACTGTCTCATCAGGTGTGGTCTAGAACAGATGAATCAGCAATGGTAAGGCAAAACCAAAGGGATGCTTCTAAATCTCTCCACCAGTTTTATTATTTATTTAAGATTCAGAGAAAGTCCAGCTGGGGTTCTACAGCTAAACTTTAGTTCATTTGTTCAACAACCATTCACCCTTCACTCATTGAACACCAATTATGATCTATGGATAGTGTGGCTTATAATGGTTAAAAGAAAAAAAAACTTATCCAGACATTCATAGTTGATAAAGAACTTTAAAACAGATTATTGAATTTGATCTTTCCAAAGTCCCTGTGAGGTAAGTGGCCCCATTTAATAAACAGAATGTATCGAGGGTAAATTTTATTTTATGGATGAGAAAACTGAGGCTGGGAGGGTCGGAAGACTTGCCTTGGGTTGATGGTTCCCAAACCTGATGGTGTATCAATATTCCCTGGAGATTCCTAAAACCCAATCCCAGAGATGAGGAGACATCCAGAAATCTAAATTACCTGCTTTCCTCCTCTAAAGAAAGGAGGATAATTTTAACAACTTCACACAACAGTTGCAAGGTTTACTCAATAAGATATTATATATAATGGACCCAATGCCAATGCTTTTAAATTACTTGTCTGAGTCACACAGCTTGTTTGGGTTATTCAGGATTTCAACCCAGGTCTTCTGGTTCCAAATCCCATACTTTCCATTACACTATGCTACATGCTTCTGATGGGTAAGGCCCCACCATCATAGTTACTATTCTGTATAAACTATGGAAGACTTCCTTTCTGGACAATCCAAACCAAATATAGAAACTCAAGTTTATTTCAGGCCTGCCACACCCTAACACGTTTTTAGAGTATAATTTTCTCATCTGTAAAATGGAAAAAAGTATTACTAAAAGAGAAGATGGAATTTGTGAGAAATACTCAATACAAGTGTGAATAGCACTTGGCAATGGAAAACAGTTGGTCAAATAAATTTACCTATCACCTTTACAAGCTAAAAACCAAACTAATATAACTAGCCTATTCTGTGTTTACCTGAAAGAATCGTGCAATGGAGAGCAGCATTAATCCAGATAAAAAACCATTGTACTGGAAATGAATATCTGGACTTAGGTCAAGGAAGGAAAACAGAGGATACCAAATTCACAATGAACTGTGCCAGCAGACTGAGCATCAAAGTTACAGGTGCTTATTTTACAGGTAAATTAAAGACAACAGTATTACTACCAGTTTGGACTTTGCATAAAAGTGTTTTGTATAAATTGTAAAATTCTGGACGAACTTTTAAATTAAAATTTATGTTTAAGAAGAAAACCAGGAAACTTTCCCATATGTTCTGTAAGTTAAAGAATGAACAGCTAAAGGAGTATTTTTTGTTTTGTCTTCTAGAATCAGGGATGAGAAAGGAAGGGACCTAACAGCTACCAAAGGCCATTTCATGCAGCATTTCGTTGTCAGTAAGCATACAATGAACCTGTGAGGTAGTCAGAGCCCAGAGCATTACTATACTTATGGCCTATCACCACTCAGATGACAAAACTGAGATCTGAGTCCAGGTCACACCTAAACCAAGGTCTAGGTGCTCTCACCTACACCTGGCTATGTCTAGGAAAACTAGAAATATGGCTTCGGTCATTTGGATTTTAGTTACATTCAGACCCTTTGGATTTAAGAACTTTGCCTATTAACATGGGGCAAGCCAAGAGGGGAGAAAAGCAGGAAGCCTTGTTTCCACATGCAATACTGTGATAGGCCCTTTTCTACAAAAGGTATTTAGAATAATATAAACTATTTCAGATATGTATATTAGATTAATCTAAAGACAGTTATAAGTCCCAGTATATTGCTTTCCTGGTGATTTACCTGATTCTTGAACATCATCACTAACTTTTCAGGGACAAAGTGCTCTACAACCAGAGGGTGGTAAAGTTGAGTAGAGACCACAGTTTGGGGAACTGACTAACCCATCCCACATCCACTTTCAAAAGCAGCTCACATTTCAGAATCATCATTACAGAAAGAATTAATCTTATACTTTAGTACATATCAAATAAATAAGGGAACAGTGCATAAAACGTCAAGGATACGGTCTACAATCAACAACCCGAAGTTCCACAGCAGTAGTGCTGACAGAATAAACTTTGGCTTCTCTGTAAGTTCTTTGCCTGCTTTTTTCCCATCAATGCATTTACAGCACCTAAATTGGAACATGAGGAAAGAATCAGAAACAACTTCTATCTTCATTAGAACATTGCAGTACTTTTACAGAGTGCTCTGATACACTCTGTGGTGTTTTATTAACCATTCATGAGAAGCTGTCCATGCCATTCTTTTCTTTTTAACGTGGAATTATTTTATTTTGAAAATGAATGATAGAAAAGCAACATTCAGGCTGAACAGCAGTTGGAAAACTAAGGTTTGAAAGTGAAAGTGAAATCGCTCAGTTGTGTCCAGCTCTTTGTGGCCCCATGGACTATAGCCCCCCAGGCTCCTCCATCCATGGATTTTCCAGGCAAGAGTACTGGAGTGGGTTGCCATTTCCTTCTCCAGGGGATCTTCCCGACCCAGGGATCGAACCCAGGTCTCCCGCATTGTAGGCAGACGCTTTACCGTCTGAGCCACCAGGGAAGTCCAACTAAGGTTTATATCAATCCAAATATGAACGGGAAAAAAAGGAAGGAAGAAATGGAGGAATGAGGAGAGAAAAGATCAAGGAAATAACGCTACTATTTATGGAGCACTCGGTATATCCAAGATGCTTTCACTAAGAGTATAATATTTACTTCCCAAGGACCATGGAAGGTTTTCTTTTTAAAAAGGAGGGAAGAGACTCTAGGAGACTTTCTTGTAGCCCTTCAATAGGTCTGCACCCAAATCACAGCTCAATGTTGCCAGTTATCAACAGGGAAGAAAAAGAAAGGTGACAGGATCCAGGTCTGGTGATACGGACAACTTTTCAGTTAAAGTGCCCTTGGGTGTCACCGTTCCCAAGTAATTCCAGGGAGTTACAAAAGTTTTAGTTGCTTCCCTGTCGGTTCATTAGAAACAAGGATTGGGGTGTCCATGCCATTCCTAAACCTAAAAAGGTGGTAGCAGAAAGAAAGTCCTCAGGGCCAGTTTCGTGTCTCTCTCAGCTACGCTGACTTGAAACAAAGTCTTCATTTAATAAAACAAATTAAAAAAACCAAAAACCCAAAAGAATTTTGAAAACTGAGAGGACACACACTATTTTAGTCCGTAAGACTAAAAAAATGCAGACCAGGATAACACTACATTCTAAATTATATGTCATCAAACCAGCCAAATTAAGAATAGGCCGGCGAGAGTTTGGGAGAGAGTGGTGGAGGGGATAGGGAAAAAAAAAAAAGAATAGAGACACAAACTTGCAGCTTTTAACTACCCAAATAATTTAAAAAACTCCTATAAAAAAATGTATGTCATTTAAAGGTAAAGAATACAGTGATTAAGCGACAGCAGCAGGTGACAACTGTACGATCCATTTCTATTTTGTAAAAATTATATTCAGACACAAAAAGAGGTTGAAATAATAGGCACCAAAATGTTGATAGTGATAGCAGTAAGTGGAGGAATATGGGTTCCTGTTAACTTTAGCGAAAGTGAAAGTGTTAGTCACCCAGTCGTATCCGACTGTGTGACCCCAAGGACTGTAGCCCGCCAGGATCCTCTGTCCGTGGGATTCTCCAGGCAAGAAAACTGGAGTAGGTTGCCATGCCCTCCTCCAGGGGATCTTCCCGACCCAGGGATCGAATCCAGTTCTCCCACCTTGCAGGCAGATTCTTTACCGTCTGAACCACTGTATATGTGCTGTTTTCCAAAATTTTGACAACAAGGATGTATTATTCTATGAAAAGATTTTTTTTTAATGTGTTTCATTTGAATACCAGCAAATCCTGAAAACAAAGAAAGCTAAAAGGGAAAGCAGACATAATAAAGATGCAGTTGGACAGGGGCTAGGGAAAGGTGTCCTGCTTTTCCTGCCTGCAGCCTGAGTTTCCTCATAAACAGAGAGAGTAACCTTATAGGGTAATTGAGAAAATGAAGCAAGTTACTAATCTACACAGAGTGCCTTGTTTGAAGTTTTTCTCTTAGTTAGCTGTTCTCTCTTACACTGTAGATGGAAATGAACTCTCCTCCTTCTCGCTGCCTGCATACCCTTTCCCTGGGAGCATGAATTTAAAGATTTTGAGTTAAAAGGAGTACATGATATATCACCTTCTCCTCCAACTCTTGCCAGGTCATACACAGAATGAAGGTCAGGGAGCCAAACAGGAGTTATTCCGTAAGGGGCAAGAGGTTCACTTGAGAAGGCCACATAAACAGAAATGATCTATTTATGACAAGGGGCACTAGTAACAGAGTTACTTCTCTGTCACAATCATATGAGTAGGCTTAAGTATTAGGACAGAATAGAGACCAACAATGACTGGGAACTCACTATTTGGAAGTCACTGTGCAAAACATTCTACATATATGTATTCAACTACTTAAAAGTAATTTATAAGTAAAAGGTGCAAAACATAAAAGTATACGATATAAACATAGCTTAAAATTAACGAAGAGTCTTTGTGAAGGAATGAATCCAGAGACTGCAACTAGAAGCGCTCAGTGAGATGTCTTGAGTTTCCTAGAATGGACACTCCATTGGTGGTTAGCACTATGCGTGTGTGTGCATGAGTGTGCTGTGTGGTGTGTATGTGAGTATCCTAAAGAGTATCCTAAAGAATAGGGGAGGTCACAGCAGCATGTGGTGGCCTGCTACAAGATAGGAAAGAGAGGCATGTAGAGCAATTCTGGGCAGGAGAAATGGTCCTGGAACTCTACTTGGGCCTACTTTTCACAACATTCACAATCTTGTACTATCTCTACCTTGTAACCCACCTTAACCCCCATTTTTTTCCCCACAAGATTCAGCTAGACTGCTAGCTGTAAGTACTCACTGTGCAGTTTAAAACGCAACAGTTACAAATGTCCCAGCATTTGCTATTATATGAACTTCGTTTGCCCACAGTGAAGAACAGGTTAATACTATTTGATACCATCTCCTCAACATCTTCCACACGGAATAGCATTCTCAGACTTACTCATGGACGGCATACACAAAGAGTGCGTCTGTAAAGATGACAGAAAATCTCTGGAAGAGTAAGGTCCTTGAGCTGGAGTAATTCAGATTACGGACATTCAGCATCTCTTGATCAAAATATTTCGCAACATGTGACAGGGCATACTCAAACCACGCAAAAAAGGGAGGGTAATCCAAGGTCCACTCTGAAGTTGCCTGTGGTAAAAACAGAAGACAGAATATATCCTAAGTAACTGAATAAACAAAGAAGATACAAAGACTGGAAATTTTAATTCTCTGGTCTTCAAAAACAAAAACAAAAACAAAACACACATAAAATGAAATTACACTTAAAATATGCCATAAATAGAAAAATCTGTTAGGACTGAACAGAACACTAAAAGTCATTTCCTGAGTTATTTAATATAGTCTTCAAGTTCCTTAGAGTCAACTGTACTTCAAAACAAATTAATTTGAAACCTTGTAGTAATGAATTTGCTTATGACATGGTTCTATTCATCTAAATATAAAAAGGGAGCTTTACTGTTTTGTTGCTAAGTTGTGTCCAGCTCTCCTGTGATCCCATGGAGTGCAGCCTGCCAGGTTCCTCTGTCCATGGGATTTCCCAGGCAAGAATACGGGAGCGGTTGCCATTTCCGTCTCCACAGTATTTTCCTGACTCAGGGATCAAACTCATGTCTCCCTCATCGGCAGGTGGATTCTTTACCACTGAGCCACCAGGAAAGCCCCCGAAATAGAGTTAAGGCATAACAAATGATTCTTTAGCTTGGGTTTAAGTTCTGTCCCAGAGACACAATTTCTCTACCTGTAAGATGAGATATTGTGAGGACTAAATGAGATAATACATATGAAATCTATTTATAAATAACAAAATGCTAGACTGATCTACTTATCTTTTGCTCCACTAGGTTTAAGACCCTTCAGAGCAGAAACCACTCTGTCATTTCTGTATCTTGAACATTAAGTTCCTGATATATTAAGAACAGTCATTAGTTAAGTGAATAAACAGTCGCTAATGATTAAATAAAAATATAAATCATATGAAAAATATATAAACTATACAAAAACATATAAACTATATATAAACTTTATGGTGCTATAGTTTGGTATTTTGTTTCAGTTTCTACATTCATACAGAATGGTAGTACTCACCTCGTAAGTTATCTCATTACATCTTATATAAGTGTGTGTGTGTATAGTGCTGAATCAGATACAAACTAAGTATCGATAAATATTATTTATTATAATTTACAAAAGTGATTACTATTTCCATTACTTGTCCCTAAAACTATACCTAGATCTTATACCTAAACAGCTGAGATAGCAATTATCTCTCTACTCTGCACCTGTTGCTCTTTTCAATTGAAAGCTCTTCTCCTTCTGGACGGAGAAGGCAATGGCACCCCATTCCAGTACTCTTGCCTGGAAAATCCCATGGATGGAGGAGCCTGGTAGGCTGCAGTCCATGGGGTCGCTAAGAGTCAGACATGACTGAGTGACTTCACTTTCACTTTCATGCATTGGAGAAGGAAATGGCAACCCACTCCAGTGTTCCTGCCTGGAGAATCCCAGGGACAGGAGAGCCTGGTGGGCTGCCATCTATAGGGTCGCACAGAGTCGGACATGACTGAAGTGACTTAGCAGAAGCAGCAGCTCCTTCTGGAAGCACACTAAGGGTTCACTTGGTACTAACTTGGTGCCCACAGGGACTATTATTTAGGGTCTCTCCTGTGTTATAAAATGAGGCAAGAGACACTCAAATAACTTGTTAGCTCTTTGTTTCTGATAAGGAAGAATGAAAACTTTAGGTCCTAATAAGAAGCAGCCTGTTTACGCCCCGGGCAGGTATAAAATGCAAAAGCCTCAGCCCTGATCCAGCCCAGAGGCTCTCTGTATAGGGCACTCAATCTACAAATCTACAAAACCACCCACTATATTCTCCCTTATGAAATGTTCCTTCACTAATCTCAAATCTCCAATGTGGGATATAAACAAGATGAGCCACTGAAAAATGGAAAGTAATATTAGAAATTTTATTTTTTAATCTTATCCTTCTTAATTTTTATTTTTAAAGTATATTAATACAGTAGTACTTTTATTATTTATAAAGACATATTGGGTAGTAAATGCTTAAAAATGACTTCTTGCTAGGGTGTATATATATATATATATATATATATATATATATATATATTTTAACGTTTAGCAATTACTGGTCTATATAATTTCAAGAAGTTCAACAGGAATTTAGACTATTAACATCCATGGTTTCCAGCCACAGTTTCTATGTCAGAGCTCACACTACCCTTAAAGAGCCATTTATCTTACTGGAAGTCTAAACAATTTTTCTACTTTATCGACATATTTATTATTCTAAATAAAACGGGGAAAAGGAAGCATTAAAAGGACTGAGAAAAGGAACAGGTGCTGCCCGAGAGATAGTCATTTTCCCAAAACAGTGTCCCTGTCCTTCCCTTGCTATATCTAACCCCACACCACCTCAGATCCTCTCATATGCTGCTGCTTCTCCCCACTGAGACTTCCCACGCCGAGCCCAGAAGGTCCTCCTGACCTCAGGAACTTCCAGCTAGAGCCATCCTCTGACCTAAACAGCTTCTGGGAAGCCAAGCAAGCTATTAGCTCACATTTCCTCCCAAGTGACCAATTCTGTCACTTACATGTGGTAGAGCTGGGGCTCATATTCTGTGTCTCCTGACTCCAAATGCATTAGCTCAGGAAGCTACTAGAACAGCAAAGACCCTCACTCAGTGGAGGATGGTGACTACATGTTGACCAGAACGGGGAGGTCTCAGGCCCCAGGAGGACAGCAGAGCCCAACAGGAAGAAGAAAGTCTCTCCGGCTCAGCCAACTCGAGGCTGCCACAACTCAAGCCGATGGAAAACCATGGCTCTTTGTTGACTACAGCCCTCCCAACTTCCTTTTCCCCTCTTTCTAAGAGCTCTCCTGCCCTTGCTGTGCAGGGACCTTGCCACAGTTGAAGACCCTGAATTGCAATTTTCTGTTGATTTTTTTTTTTCCTGTTGATTTCCTGTGTGTGTGTCTGTGTGTGTGCGTTAGTTGCTTGGTTGTGCCTGACTCTGCAACCCCAGGGACTGTAGCCTGCCAGGTTCCTCTGTCCACGGGATTCTCCAGGAAAGAGTACTGCAGTGGGTTGCCACTCCTTTCTCCAGGGGATCTTCCCAACCCAGGGATCAAACCCAGGTCTCCTGTACTGCGGGCAGATTCTTACCATCTGAGCCACCAGGGAAGCCTCTGTTGATCTTAAGTAAGTCCATTTTTGCTGGAAAAATAACTGTCAGTCTACTTGTTTTAGGTCAACAAAGATTCAAAACAATTGTGTTCATTCCACAAATATTTACTTGGGTGTTTTTGTCTTTCCCAACCAAGGGAGCAATCCTTTTGAGGTCAGAGCAGAAAGGAAGGTTAGAAGCCATGGCTAAGGAAGGCTCTACAATGCAATCTACTGCTCAATATCTACTCTCCTCAGTATGACAAAGACCCTTCCAAACCCACAGCAGACACCTTACCATCCCTCTGTCAGCCTCACTGACAACTGAGTTTTGCCCCATTGATTTCTTTCATTGTTACTGCTGAGGAGAGCAGGAAGAACAAAGAAGTATACCATTACTAGAATCTCTTTTCATATAAACCTCTTGTATCTAAAATAAATGAATAACAAGTGACAGCTCTGCCCTAAATATACTTCCAGGAGTACTAAAATAATAGGTAGTAGTGAAAATTATAGGAGTAAAGGAGAGAACATCCAGAAAGAATGAAAGAATATTAAAAGAAAAAGGAACCACAAAGAGAAGCCCAGAGGAAACCAGCTTTTGAAAGAGTATTTAGATTCAGAAGAGTTAGCAAAGGAGACCAAGAAGGAATAGTCAGAGATAAAAGGAAAAAATGGTGAGACAAGGGACTGACTTTCCATACATAGGTTGAAAGTTATTATATTAATAATGCTAATTATTAAGAACCTTTAGTAATGTTTAATGAGCACTTTTACTCTCAGTACATCACATACATTATATTCACTTTATCCCAATAATTATTTATTATCATCTAATGTTAATAGTTGGTGATGCGGAGGCTTTAAGCGGTCAAGCAGCCTACCCACGGCTGCCCAGCACAGGTTTTAAGCAGCAGAGCTGAAAGTCAAATCTAGACAGTCTGGAACCACAGCCCAGCCTCTTGACTACTAGGCCACACATAAAGTTTCCTCACTGGTTTGCATTATTATTTACTTACAGTTCCTTAGCATTCCTATTAAATACTTGCAGTGTTATTATGTGAAGAGGAATTTAGTCAATTAGATCAATTATTCTCAAGCTTTTTCAGTACAAAGGTCTATTATGACTTGACCTAAAAATCCAAAAGGCAACTACAAACTCACAGAAACAGTTTAGCAGTTGTCTTAAGAAAAACCTCCCTGACATCAGAGTGCTGTTTTTGATCAAGTAATTTCTGAGCTAACGTCTGTTTTCCATGAAGTATCAGATGTAAGTTAGTAACTCATACCAGAAATAAAAACACAGACATGGTTTTTATAATAATGGGAGAGAATGGTTTGTATATTGCCAGATACCTACACATCACATTTCATTATTCCTGTCCTCATAAATCACAAAATGTTAGGGAGAGACAGGATCTTAGAGATAATTCATTCCAAATCCTCATATAATTGATGAAAAATCAAGGCTCAGAGAGATGAAATATATTTTCTAGGTGCTGCAGAGCCAGGCCTAGAATCTAATTTTCCTTCTTTCCCTATCCAATATTCTTTCAAAAAGGATGTGACAAATATTATAATTCCCCATGTAAAATTTGGGAAACTCATTTTGAAGTAAAGGGGTCCCCTAATAGTGCCAGAGGGCAGAACTGAATGAAACTGACTCTTCCTAAAACCAAGCTCCCTTGCAGAGTTTGTGATTAACCTTTCTATCCAAAACTTTATTCCCTTTCTTTTTAAAAAATTTTATTTATTTTTGGCTGTGCAGGGTCTTTGTTGCTACGTGAGGATTTCTCTAGTTGCAGCAAGTGCAGGCTGTTCTCCAGTTGTGGAGTGCAGGCTTTTTATTGCACTGGCTTCTCTTACTGTGGACCGTGGACTCTAGGGAGCGTGGACTCAGTAGTTGTGGAGCAGGGGCTTAGCTGCTCTGTGGCATGTGGGATCTTCCTGGACCAGGGATTGAACCCCTGTCCCCTACATTGGCACGGAGACACCCAACCACTGGACCACCAGGGAAGTCCCTTTATTCCCTTTCTTGTCCCACCACGTTCTCCTTAGGAATTGAAGAGTATCAAAGAAAAGAGGGGGCTGAAACCAACAAAATCCTGTGGGGTCTACTCAGGTATAAGATTCTCCACAACCCCTACTTCTTGTTTGGCCTTCCAAAGAGCAAACTCAAGGAGTTAATGATTAGAACAATAGTCACAGGACTTTTAGATCCTCCTGAAGGGATATAGATAACAACTGGACTCCTATCTTTGAGTTGTTCTGCAGAAACTAATACCCTCAGTTGGTGGATGATGGTGACTACATGCTGACCACAGCACATAGACCCCAGGCTGGAACCAGAAGGATGATGATTAAGATCCTCTAATCACTGCAGATGGTAACTGCAGCCATGAAATTAAAAGACGCTTACTCCTTGGAAGAAAAGTTATGACCAACCTAGATAGCATATTGAAAAGCAGAGACATTACTTTGCCAACAAAGGTCCATCTAGTCAAGGCTATAGTTTTTCCAGTGGTCATGTATGGATGTGAGAGTTGGACTGTGAAGAAGGCTGAGCGCTGAAGAACTGACGCTTTTGAACTGTGGTGTTGGAGAAGACTCTTGAGAGTCCCTTGGACTGCAAGGAGATCCAATCAGTCCATTCTGAAGGAGATCAGCCCTGGGATTTCTTTGGAAGGAATGATGCTAAAGCTGAAACTCCAGTACTTTGGCCACCTCATGTGAAGTGTTGACTCATTGGAAAAGATTCTGATGCTGGGAGGGATTGGGGGCAGGAGCGAAGGGGACGACAGAGGATGAGATGGCTGGATGGCATCACTGACTCGATGGACCTGAGTCTGAGTGAACTCTGGGAGTTGGTGATGGACAGGGAGGCCTGGCATGCTGCGATTCATGGGGCTGCAAAGACTTGGACACGACTGAGCGACTGAACTAACTAACTAACTAACTAAACATCACTCTATGACTTCACCACCAATCAATCAGAAAAATACGCATGAGCTGATTATGTACCCTGTGACCCTCACCCCCTACTGCTACCTTTAAAATCTCTTGCCTGAAAGCTACTGGAGAGTTCAGGTCTTTCAAGCACTAGCTGCCCATTCTCTTTGCTTGGCGCCCTGCAATAAACACTGTATTTTCCTTCACCATAACCCAGGTCAGTAGACTGATTGGTTTTGTGTGTGCCAGGCAAGGGAGCCCAAGTTTGGTCTGGTAACATGAGGAAAGAATACAAGTTTTTTTAACAATCCATTCAACCTAAGATCACAGGGAGAACTCTTTTAATATCAGTAATACTTGTATGATAAGGGTGAAAATTATCAACTTACCTCATAATACCACTGTGATATCGGCAAACTGTGGGTGATAGCAAGCCAGTTTCGGTGTACTTCAAAATCTGTGGAATGGCTATGCAAAACAATCAGATGAATAAAATGAGAGCTCAAAATATTTATCAATTTCACATTTCTAAAATTATGCTTTTAAATGATCGACACCCCTTACATAGTCACAGCTCACTATCCTATAAAGACAAAAATAGGTACTATATAAGCCTGAAACACTTCACTTATTTGGAGGCCAGACTTCCTTCTGGAAAAGCTGGGGAATCTAAGTGAAAAGGGTCTCTAAGTTAACCACAGGCTGACCTAAAAGCCCATACTTTTTCTCATGGGAGGCCCTCAGGCTATTGCTCAGAGACGACTTATTCTTGTTCATAAACAATGTTTGTAAGATTCATGATCTGGAAAAGGCCTCACAAAAGCTGGATATTCAGGGATGAGTAGGTAAGTTCATGAGACAGAAAAGGTGGGGGGAAAAATGGCCCTGTCTTTCCCATATCTCCAAATACTGTTTACTAGTCTCCCACTCACTAAATATAAATATATCTAAGTATGTGCCCTATAGGGGAGGAAAACTGTTTTCCCTTCAACCCCTCTAGGTTCTGTGGCTGACCTAAGAATTAAATTGACATAAGACAGAATGGTGCTGCTGCTGCTAAGTCACTTCAGTCGTGGAATAACAGGAGGAAAAAAAAGACAAATTATTTCTATTTACTTATCTATTTTTGGCCACACCATGGGCAAATGGGATCTTAGTTCCCTGACCAGAGATTGAACTCATGCCTCCTGCAGTGGAATCACTGAGTCTTAACCATTAGACCACCAGGTTAAGTCCCCCAAAAAGACAATCTGAATTATTTACATATGTACAGAAGTCCCAGAAGATATGAGATGAGACTCATAAGGTAGCCAGATGACTGAGGCTCATCTCACTATTCTGAGAGCTATGGAGAGGGGAAGCGGGCTGAGGCTTCAAAGACAGGCGAAAATAACTCAAGGGTAAGTCTCTTAGGTGAAAAAGTGATCTCTGGTAAGAGCTACCTTCCAGATACAGGCCCCCTTTCTAATGTATTCCATTGAAAGTAACTTTGACAGCTTTCAGAGCTTCTCCTGTATCTGTAGTTCCTCAAATTAATAGGTCCCCCCAAATCCTTACGCCAAAGAGGCATATTTTGGGGTGCACTTCAGCCACCCTTTGTTCTTCTTTAGCAAAAGCTTATTTTTCTGTTTGCTCACTGCTGTACTTCCCCTCCACATCTTGCACAACACCTGATATGTGTGTGGATGGGCTCCATACATTCTGGCTGAATTAACCACTCACCAGAGTCAACGAGTTCCACAGCAGAACATGACTTACACTTTCCAATGTTTCATACATTTCTACAATGACAACTCTGTGATGAGTTTCCTAGCCAAGCTCCTCCATGTCTCTTTCATGGCTTGCCATTCCAATATTCATCAAGCACATGTTCCCTTATGTTCAGTTCTTGGTCTTCTTTCTATTCAGCTTACTCTGCGCTGGACAATCTTATTCACACTTACTACTTCCACTATGAACTGTGGAATGGTGACTCCCAAATCACATATACAACCTTGGTCTCTTTCCTGAGTTCTAGAGAGAGGCATCTCCAACTTCCTGCTGACAATGTCACCTGAATCTCCTACAGATTTCTCAAAATCACAATTCACAAATGATCTTATGATCTAACAGATTTCTCAAAATCACAATTCACAAATGATCTTATGATCTAACATTTCCATTTCTAGATATATACTTGTAGGGGAGCAAACTGTGTCTCTTTGGCAAGAGGATTAATTTAAGCTAATTATTTTTAAGAAACAGAAGACTCAGGAATCCTTTTTTAGCACCCTCTTAAGGGCCCAACGAATTTATATAAAGGGCTTTGTTCCTGGAATAGAGCTATCACCACTGATACTGGTCAAGAATATGGGCTAGGTGTGGTGGAAGAAATTCATCAGAGCCTAGAGATCAGAGTCCACTCTGTCCCACTGTCTCTTCATGGCCCAGCAAACATTTGTTTACCAAGCGTTTGCTTTTCCATCTCCATGTTGACTGCCTTTCTCCCCTTTGCAGTCCCAAACCATTACCCTTAACATCTGCTTGTCTTTAGTTGAAGACAGTATTTAAGGTGGAGGTTTCAGTCATTTTGGCAAGTTACTCTGTTATCCTGAGTCTCTCCCATGTACATGCTGTTACACTTTTATTTGATTTTCTCCTATTAATCTGTCTCCTGTTAATTTAATTCATAGACCAGCCAGAAAAACCTGGCCAGAAGGGTAAATGAAAATTTCTTCCTCCCCAAGATACTCAATAAAAATGCACACATATGTTCAACAAAAGACATTTACTAGGTATGTTTTCAGGCCTCATTATATGTCAGAGACCTTTACTGATACCCAATCTAAAGTGAGTCTCTGGGACTTCCAGAGTATTGGCGGTCCAGTACTTAAGACTCCAAGCTTCCACTGCAGGAGACGTGGGTTTGATCCCTAAGTCAGGGAACTAAGATATCATGTGCTGCCTGGCATGGCCAAAATAATAAGGATAAATAAATAAATAAATCTAAAAAATTTAAAAAGTACTTTATTGCCATCACTTTAATAAAATAAATAAGTCTTCCCTGTTAGTCTTCTTATAAGATCTCATTTTTTCCCTTCATAACACTTAACATAAGCATTGTTATGTAATTATACACTTGTGTTGATCTGTTTCTGGGCCTGCTATCCTTACTAAACTACATAGGAGTTCCCTGGCGGTCCAGTGGTTAGGACTCAGAGCTTTCACTGCCATTGGGCCCAGGTTCAACCCCTGGTCAGGGAACTACAGTCCTGCAAGCTGTACGATGCAGCCAAAAAACCCAAACCAAACCTACACTCTGTAGCCTTAGGGATCATATCCATTTTTTCCCTCCTCTCTAGTACCCAGCCCCAGTATCTGGTTCATAATATAGCACTTAGTAAACATCTTGGTCCCCTTCATGGATCACTGCCTTGCCGTGGCACAGGGGCTTGCGTAACTTAATGAAGCTATGAGCCATGCCATGCAGGGCCACGCAAGACAGACAGGTCATAGTGGAGAGTTCTGACAAAACGTGATCCACTGGAGGGAATGGCAAACCGCTCCAGTATACTTGCCATGAGAACCCCAAGAGCTGTATAAAAAGGCACAGGGACAGGGAAGCCTGGCATGCTGCAGTCCATGGGGTCGCAGAGTTGGTGACTGAACAACGACAACAAAAATATTTTGGTGAATACTTTTGCATTTATCCTGCAGCTTCTCTCTCACATCCCAGGGGTTTCCTGTTTGAGAAGCAGACCATCAACTACAACTGTACACATTCTTAATCCTGGACCAAGAGCCGTATTCAAAATAACCACGCTGAAGACACATTTCTGGGCTGAAGTAACTAAAGCAAGGAATGTCGATTTATATACACAGTTAAAAAGAAAAATTCCCTTTCATTCGGATTTGAAAGGAACTTTCTTCATATTTAGAAAGATTTTTTTCCAATTTGCTTTTAAAAGGAAAAGATGTTTTTTTATTTCAGTTCTGCAAAGTTCAACTGCCAAACCCCTTCTTTTCCCAAGCTCCTGTAATTCATTTTGCTAAACCTACATAAATACTTCATTGCTTATATATACATCAGTACATGTTTACATTCTATACACACAGCTCTTTCATACCCAACAAGAGGTCACCAAGATCTTGAACTAAAGGATACCAGTAAACCAAATCCTAAACTGGGAACTGGGGTAGGGAGATCCATAGAGAGAAAAGGAAAGAGGGAAAAAGTCAAAGGAGAAAAATTAGGATGAACAGAATGTGGACGCCAACATTAATAAATATTGAGTACCCACTGTATACACCTGGTGGCTGTTCCCACGCTTTCAGTCTTGGTTTTGCGTCCATGTGTCACACACTGGTCTAAACCTGAGTGATCTGGCCCTGTCTACCTCATTCCTTACTGCTCTTCAGTCACAATGGTCACTTTCTGTTCCTAGAATACTGAGTTCTTTCTTAGCACAAGGCCTTTTCACTTACTCTTTCCTATTCCTGGAACTACTTTTCACATTGCTTATTCTTCTGCACCCTACAGCTTTCAACTCAAACATCATCTCCTTTTGAGTATAGTCTTGCCAGGTAGTCGCTCTCTACTTCTTTCAGACCTCATCACAATCTGAAACTTTTCTGTTCCTCTATCCGCCCCCACCAACTCCTTCGAGGACAAAGACTGTAAATGTTTTCCCAACTGCCTCTCCAGGACTTAGAACAGTGCATATTAGCACAGGAGGCAGCTGATACATACTGTATTTGAATGAATGTTGGAGGTAGATGCTGTTTACCTGCATATTAAGGAAGAGGACCCTGAAGCCCAAAAACACTAAAATCAGTGCCAGACATGACTCCAGCTATCCTGAGCTATGATCTGGTCACTAGATTCTTGTGCATAGGTAAAATAACTAAAGCGCTGAGTGGGAAGCATAGCAAAGTGTAGCAGCGACCTCACCACTTCAAGTTCCTTTTCCTCCTCTCATCCACGATTACTCTCGCCCGTCCTAACCGACGGGCCTCCCCGCCCAGCCCCGGGTCGTGTGGGTCCCTTACTAGGTAGGGATGAGAAGGCATTTGAGGAGCGTCACCCCGAGCGCCAAAGCCGAAAACCAATTGCTACCGCCGGTCGCGATCCCGAAAGCCGCCATTGCTACGGCGCCGCCAGCTTTCAATCAACTAGACCCGCCTGCACGGCCCCGCGCATGCGGGGAGGGCCCTCGGAGGCGGCGCCCGCGAGCTGCGCGCATGCGCCGAGCCGCTCAGCCACTGAGGTAGAGGGAGGCCGGAGCTGGGGCGTTTAAACCTCCCGCCCTCACCGCCCCGCCTCGTGCCCCGCCCCGACAGCCTCCCAGAGTCTGCGCGGTTTCCAGAGCGACAAGTTAAGTTTCACAGGCTGTTTTTTTTCTGTTTTGGTTCACAAAGTTGTTGGGTGTCTGCTCTGGTTGTTGATTTTGCCTGTCGTTGGGAAACCTAACTGAGAGAAAACTGTATTTTTTCGTAGAGCCGTTCACGTACTAATGGAAAGAATTGTAATCCCAGAGTAATAGTGGATAAAAGTACCTCAGGATGTTTATTAGAGGCACCTAATGTGAACACCTAGAGTATTATTAGCTCCAGGTAGAAAATTGCCTGGGCAGAGATTCCGACGGGAAAGCTTGGGGAGGCACCTGCCTGAGAGGAGCCCTCCGTGAAGCCTGACTAAAGTCTAGTGCTTCTTCTTTGTGTACTCTTGGGGCCTTGCTAAAGTTCAGATTCTCAGTAGGTCTTACAAAGTCCTACAGTGGATACTGCTGATGCCCGGGCCGAAAGAGCCGAGGCACAAAGAATGGAGCTAGTCTTGTCTCCCTCCTGTACTGTCTGATGGTAGACAAATGCCTTAAAAAAATTTTTTTTTTGGTCAGAGTACAGTTGATTTACAATGTGTTAGTTTCTGCTTAGAGCAAAGTGAATCAGTTATACCTATATCGACTCTTTTTTAGATCCCCTTCCTTTTTAGGTCACCAATGAGTACTGAGTCACTCCCTGTGCTATACAGTAGGTCCTTATTATCTATTTTACACACAGTAGTGCTCAACATTCAGAAAACGAAGATCATGGCATCTGGTCCCATCACTTCATGGCAAATAGTTGGGGAAACAGTGGAAACAGTGTCAGACTTTATTGTTTTGGGCTCAAAAATCACTGCAGATGGTGATTGCAGCCATGAAATAAAAAGACGCTTACTCCTTGGAAGAAAGGTTATGACCAACCTAGATAGCATATTGAAAAGCAGAGACATTACTTTGCCAACAAAGGTCCGTCTAGTCAAGGCTATGGTTTTTCCTGTGGTCATGTATGGATGTGAGAGTTGGACTGTGAAGAAGGCTGAGCACCAAAGAATTGTTGCTTTTGAACTGTGGTGTTGGAGAAGACTCTTGAGAGTCCCTTGGACTGCAAGGAGATCCAACCAGTCCATTCTAAAGGAGATCAGCCCTGGGTGTTCTTCGGAAGGACTGATGCTAAAGCTGAAACTCCAATATTTTGGCCACCTGACGCGAAGAGTTGACTCATTGGAAAAGACTCTGATGCTGGGAGGGATTGGGGGCAGGAGGAGAAGGGGACGCCAGAGGATGAGATGGCTGGATGGCATCACTGACTCGATGGACCTGAGTCTGAGTGAACTCCGGGAGATGGTGATGGACAGGGAGGCCTGGCGTGCTGTGATTCATAGGGTCGAAAAGAGTCAGACACGACTGAGCGACTGAACTGAACTGAACTGAACTGAGTGTGTATATGTGGAGAAGGCAATGGCACCCCACTCCAGTGTTCTTGCCTGGAGAATCCCAGGGACGGGGGAGCCTGGTGGGCTGCCATCTATGAGGTTGCACAGAGTTAGACACGACTGAAGTGACTTAGCAGCAGCAGCAATGTGTATATGTCAACCCCAATCTCCCAATTTATCCCACCTCCCGAATGACTAACTTTCTAAACCTAGTTTTCCTTTTTAGTAACTAAGAGATAAAAGTGGTGTCTTCTTCCTAGAGTGGTGGTGAGGATTAAATGAGAACACATAAATTGCTTGATATGATGCCAGGACAGAATAAATGTTCAATAAACAATGTTTCAGAGAAGTACCTTGCTGAAAGATGAACAGCAGGTGGGTAACAATGTCACTGTCCTCATATGAGTGTATGCCCTCTTGCAACTTCAAATGCCACCCACATGAATTGTTTTTCAGTCACTAAGTTGCATCCTACTCTTTGCAACCCCATACTGCAGTACATCAGACTTCCCTGTCCCCACATGAATATGACACTCAAATTTATATCTCAGGCCCAGCCCTTTTCTCTCACCTCCAGACTGTTATATCCAACTGCCATCTCTTTTTTGTTGTTCAGTCACGCAGTCATGTCCAACTCTTTGCGACCCCATGGACTGCAGCATGCCAGGCTTCCCTTTCCTTCACCATCTCCTGGAGTTTGCTCAAACTCATGTCCATTGAGTTGGTAATGCCATCCAACCATTTTGTCGTCTGCCATCCCCCCTCCTCCTGTCTTCAGTCTTTCCTAGCATCAGAGTCTTTTCCAATGAGTCAGCTCTTTGCTTCAGGTGGCCAAAGTATTGAAGCTTCAGCTTCAGAATCAGTCCTTTCAATGAATATTCAGGACTGATTTTCTTTAGGATGACTGGTCAGATCTCCTTGCAGTCCAAGGGACTCACAAGAGTCTTCTCCAGCACCACAGTTCAAAAGCATCAATTCTTCAGCACTCAACCTGCTTTATGGTCCAACTCTCACATCCATACATGACTACTGGGAAAACCATAGCTGTGACTATAAGGACATTTGTCACCAAAATGATGTCTCTACTTTTTAATAGGCTGTCTAGGTTTGTCATAGCTTCCTTCCAAGGAGGAAGGAAATGTCTTTAATTTCATGGCTGCAGTCACCACCCACAGTGATTTTGGAGCCCAGAAAAATAAAGTTTGTTGCTGTTTCCATTTTTTCCTATCTATTTGCCACAAAGTGATGCAACTAGATGCCACATGGGATCTAGTTCCCTGACCAGAGATCAAACCTGGGGCCTCTTGCTTTAGGAGCACAGAGTCTTAGTCACTGGACCACCAGGGAAGTCCTTCTTAGATGTTTTAAAGGCATCTTACTTTGGTTTCCTAGGTTGCCGTAACAAATAACCACAAACTTAAAACAACAAAAATTTATTCTTCTACAGTTCTGGAGATCAGATGTCTAAAATCAGTCTCACTAGGCAAAAGCCATGTGACATCACCATTGGTGCCTTATGGAGGTTCTGAGAGGAGAATCTTTTCTTTTTCAGCTTTTAGAAGTTGCCTGTATTCCTTGATCACTTCCTTGGATCACTCTAACCTCTTGCTTCTACTGACACATCTATTACTTTTTAGACTGATATGTCCCTTGCTTCCCTTTCATAAGGATACCTGTGAGTGCATCTGGGGTGCTCCCATCTCAAAATATTTAACATAATCACATCTGCAATATCCTGTTTGCCATTTAAGGTAATATTCATGAGTTCCAGAGTTTAGGACATGGTTATCTTTGGAGGCCATTATTCCGTTTACCACACAACTCACACTCAGTATCCAAAACTGAACTCATGATATTTCAGTATTATCCACTCAGAGAATGACACCAATCATTTGTTCACCTCCCCTGCCTCACACCTGCAAACTCACTGTGAACTTACTAACTCAATACCCATTCCCAATTCTCCTTCTTTGTTTTCCTTTTCTTCTAAAGAGTCTAGAAAAGTTTTAACAGTTTATCTTGCAGCTTCCCTGGAAGCTAGGTGTGGCCTGATGACACAGTTCTTTTTTTTTTTTTCTGATGACACAGTTTGCTGGGGGTTTCTGGGAAAGGATTTCTTTTCAGTCAGTTCAGTTCAGTCGCTCAGTCGTGTCCGACTCTTTGTGACCCCATGAATTGCAGCACGCCAGGCCTCCCTGTCCATCACCAACTCCCGGAGTTCACTCAGACTCAGGTCCATCGAGTCAGTGATGCCATCCAGCCATCTCATCCTCTGTCGTCCCCTTCTCCTCCTGCCCCCAATCCCTCCCAGCATCAGAGTCTTTTCCAATGAGTCAACTCTTCGCATGAAGTGGCCAAAGTACTGGAGTTTCAGCTTTAGCATCATTCCTTCCAAAGAACACCCAGGGCTGATCTCCTTTAGAATTTCTTTTAAATCCTTCTAAAAGAGGCAGTTGGTATGGATTTTGCCCCTTTTTTCATTCTTCCTGGCTTAGACTTGGTCATGATTCATGGAATGATTCTGAGGAAAAGGCACATCATGCTGGCCCTGACATCACTGAGCTGCTAAACAAATGCTGTCTACCTCCAGAATTATTCTTACCTTTTTATTGTCTAAGGAAATTTATTAAGCGAGGAAACACATACACACATCATCATCATCCTTATGTATGTGGGCCACTGTTGTTAGATTGTCTGCTCCTTCCGGTTAAAATGTTTCTAACTGCTATTGCCAAATCCTGTCCATTTGACTTCTTGATGACATCCACTCCTCTCCACCTTCTGTTCTCTTGTCTAGCCTAACTTGCTTTCAACTTCTAGTACATGTCATGTGCCCTCCTGTCACTACACCTTTACACATTCTTTCCCTGTATTTGGAATGTTCTTTCTTCTCCCAGTTGAAAAACAAAATTAAAAAAAAAAATTTAACTGAATAAGTCTTAAAGATCATATTGGTTTTATTCAATGATTTATGAATCAAGCAGCATCTGTCTAGCAGATAGAAAGGAATTCTCTGGCAGAACAACCGCTACAACATATGCACTCAATATTTGTTGAATGGCATGAATGTCTGGAACATAATTCCAACCCAAGTCTCTCCTACTGGAATCACTCTTTTTCCCCCACAGTTTACCACCCAGAATGAGTAGATTATAGGCAGAGGGGAGCAATAACAAAGAAGTTATGCTAGGCAAAAAAGCAGATTGGTTATTGCAAGGTTTCTTTTCCTATAGAGGATGCCAGGGGGTTGTCAGGAAGATTACTCACCTAATAATACAGTGATTCCTGATTTTCTGGTTTTCGATTCCATTTCTGGGAGGACAAAACTGTAATTATATTGACTGGGGGATTTTTGCAGAAACTAATGGCTGTGGCTGGTGATTTTTATTTTGACCAGCCAAAAATTAATTCTGTTATTTCACCAACACTTTGTGGGTTATCACGTTCAGTAGTTTAGCTGACACACCTGTAAAGCCTTCTTCAGCACCGTGGATTTAATTTTCACTGTCCATATCAGAATCAGTCACTGAGATTTTTGTCTTTTGGCTGGTCTAATAGTCCCATTGTCTGAATCAGAACTATATTCTGAGGCACTAGGTATTTATGTTGCTTGGACAATCAGAGAAAGCATCTGCGTGAAATTCACTGAGAAATTTTTCTTCACTCACATTTTGTGATATGTCATTTTTGAAAATTTTAAGGTAATAAACCTGCATCTGTAATATACACAAGATTGGAACAAAAACCTAACGGAGCAAAATATGAATGATAATGAATCATAAGTTGCATAATGAACTACTGATCAAGTTTAAGCTCTAACAACTTTGCACGGTGCTGTTAATTGTATCACTCTCTAAAAACATGTTGATTTCTGTCTCTGGTCAATAATGTGTTTAGTTAAGTCTTATTTTGGTGATGTGGAGCTTAGCACAAGTGATTCCATTTTGGGCCTATTGTCTTGTTTTTAATTTCTCTTTAAGCTAGATATCTCTCCATTCTTTAGCTCTTAGATCAAGCATCACTTTCCCAGGAAAACCTTCCCTGCCCTCACTTCAAGCACCTGTCCACTGAGGGCAATTTTACATTTATTTGTGTGATTATCTAATTTCCCATTAGGTTTTCATACTATTAGGGCAGGGACCTTGTCTGTACTCAAAACTGGCAGAGCAGCCACTACAACATATGCACTCAATGTATGTTAAATGGCATGAATGTCTGGAACATGATTCCAACCCAAGTCTCTCCTACCAGAATCACTCTTTTTCCCCCACAGTTTACCACCCAGAATGAGTAGATTTCAAACCTGGGGAGATTTTGTGCCATTTTTCCAACTCCTTGTCACATTTTAGTATTCTTGCAATATTTCATACCTTTTTATTATTGCATTTGTTATGGTGATCTGTGATCAATGATCTTTGATGTTACTGTTGGGGAGAGGAAGCATTTTCCCCTCTACCCCTCTTGAGTTCTTGTGGCTGGACTAATGACAGAATTGACAAAAGAAGAGCTTAACAGAAGAAAAATAAACCAATTTTAATTCATGCTCATGGAGGTCCCATAGAAATGGGACCTAAGAAGTGGCCACACAGGAGACTTTCCTGCTTTTTAGACAAAAAGGGAAAGCAAAAAACTAAATTCGTGAGGAATTGACAGGGCGAAGAAACTTAGGTTTTGGGTGCCCAATTAGTGAAGAAACTAAACAGAGCTTGGACTTGGGATAGTAAATTAAAGAAGTATCAGGTTTATTTATATAGGCTTCTTGGCTCTGAATTCCCTATCTTTGGCAGTCAGAGTGTCTGCCAATACAGGGAGCACACCTTTTGCATGGGAAAGATTTCTCTCCTGCTTTTAGGGAGACAGAAGGGAGACTCAGAGTGTCCACCTACATTGGCTGTTTTTTATGTAACTTTAATTCAAAATAAGTAATATGCCATCGAGGTCCATTTTGGAGTGGCCTACCTTGGGCTCCAACTTTACTATTGCAATTGTTTTGATGTGCCACTAGCCATGCCCATAGAAGATGGTAAATTAAATGGATAAATGTTGTGTGTTCTGACTGCACCACCAACTGGCCATTCCTCTGTGTCTCTCCTATGTCCTGAGACACAATAATATTGAAATTAGGCCAATTAATAACTCTACAAAGGCCTCTGAGTGTGCAGGTGAAAGGATGAGTCACACATCTCTTGCTTTAAATCAAAATCTAGAAATGATGAAACTTAGTGAGGTGGGCATGTCAAAGTCTTCCTCTTTCACCAGTGGGCCACATTGTGAATACAAAGGAAAAGTTCTTGAAGGACATTAAAACTGCTACTGCAGTAAACACACAAATGATGAGAAACCAAAGCAGCCTTATTGCCGTTATGGAGGAAGTTTTAGTGGTTTGGATAAAAGGTTAAAGTAGCCACAACACTCCCTTAAGCCACACCCTAGTCCAGAGCAAGTCTCTAACTTTCTTCAATTCCATGAAAGCTGAGAGAGGCGAGGAACCTGCAGAAGAGTTTGAAGCTAGCAGAGGTTGGTCCATGATGTTTAAGGAATGAAGTCATCTCCATAACATAAAGGAGCAAGATAAAACAGCAAGTGCTGATGTAAGAGCTGCAGTAAGTTATCCAGGAGATCTAGCTGAGATAATAAAGGTGGCTATACCAAAAACCAGATTTTCAAAGTAGACAGAATAACCTTATATTAAAAGAAGACACCATCTAGAACTTTCATAGCTAGAGAAGAGAAATCAGTTCCAGATTTCAAAGGACAGGCTGATTCTCTTGTTAGAGTCGAATGCAGCTAGTAACTTTAAGTGGATGCCAGTGCTCATTTACCATTCTGAAAATCCTAGGACCCTTAAGAATCATGCTAAATCTACTCTGCCCATGCTCTATAAATAGAACAATAAAACCTGGGTGACAACATGGTTTACTACTCTTTTAAGCACATTGTTGTGACCTACTGCTCAAAAAAAAATTTCTTTCAAAATGTGGCTTCTCATTGACAATGTGCCTAATCACCTATGAGCCCTGATGGAGATCTACAACAAGATTCATGTTTTCGTGCCTGCTCAAACAACCTCCCATCTGTAGCCCATGGATCAGGGAGTAACTGTCTTTCAAATCTTATTGTTTAAGAAATACATTTCTTAAGGCTGTAAATGCCACAGATAGTGATTCCTCTGATGAATCTAGGCCACTTCAGTTGAAAATCTTCTCAAAAGGATTCACTGTTCTAGATGCCATTAAGAACATTCATATTTCATGGGAAGAAGTAAAAATATCAACATTAACAGGAGTTTGGAGGAAGTTGATTCCAACCCTTATGGATGGCTTTGATGGGTTCAAGACTTCAGAGGAAGAGGTAACTGCAGACGTGGAAATAGCAAGAGAATTAGATTTAGAAGTGGGGCCTGAAGATATAACCGAATTGCTGCAATCTCATCATAAGACTTTAACAGATGAGGAGTTGCTTCTTATGGATGAGCAAGGAAAGTGGTTTTTTGAGATGGAAACTACTCCTGGTGATGATGTGAAGATTGTCAAAGAGACAAGAAAAGACTTAGAATAGTACATAAACTTAGTTGATAAAGCAGCAGCAGCAGCAGGGTTTGAAAGAATTGACTTCAGTTTTGAAAATAGTTATACTGTGGGTCAAATGCTATCAAACATCTTTGCACGCTACAGAGAAATTGTTTGTGAAAGAAAGTGCCGACTGATGCAGCAAATTTCATTGTTTTCTTTTAAGAAATTACCACAGCCACCCCAACCTTCAGCAACCACCACCTTGATCGGTCAGCAGCCATCAACATCGAGGCAAAACCCTCCATCAGCAGAAAGTTTTAAATAATGGTTAGCCTTTTTTAGAATAAAGTATTTAAAAATTAAGGTATGTACATCTTTTTTTAGACATAATACCATTGCACAATAGACTACAGCATAATGTAAAGATAACTTTTATATGCACTGGGAAACCCAAAATTCATGGGATTGCTTTACTGCAATATTTGTTTTATTGTGGTGGTCTGGAACCGACCCTGAATATTTTTGAGGTAAGCCTGTACTTCCTTAGTTGTGGCTTATATTTTCACCTCATAATCCAGATGGGAAATTCTGCTTATTCACTGGTTTCCAGGCAGATCTGCTCATACACGGTATTTATGAATACAAAATACTTGACTGAAAAGCTGGGGGTCACGTAGCAAATCCTTTAAAGTCTACAGGAGTCAGCCTGGCCCTGGCTTCCCTGCTTTGCCCTTTCCTTGTGCAGTACCAATCTCGCCATTTCCCTGGTCTCCCCTTACTCTCTGAATCAACAAATCTCTTCCATAAGCAGAGCAATTTCAGAGCACTTTCTGCAAGAGCTTATCAAGGTTTTTTCCCAAAGGCAACTGCTTTTCAGAGAGGGATTCTGTGGCCACCTGTTAGGATAATCGTTTCCCATTCCTGTTCCTAATTATATGTTTATGAGTGTTGCACCCAAGGGTCTGAATCAGGTCTTACTTGGTTTGTTTTGTTTACCCCAACTTCCTGCGCTGAGCTCTCAGTAACATTTATATTGATGAATGGTAACAATGAATTGATGGTTGAGAAAATGGTTGAAAAGTTGATTCAAAGAATGAATGCTACTACTGCTGCTAAGTCACTTCATAATGAATAGGTTGATGTTAATTTGATCTAATGGTTCCCAGGGATCTTTGCTATGCAAAAGAAAGGGGCTGATTGACTAAGAGTCTAGCCCTTTTTCTAGTCCCATTTCTGCCTCTAACTTGATAAATATCCACAGGCTATCACTTTTCCTTTCTGTACTTTGGCTGTAAAATGAGAAGGTGGCTCCTAGTTATTCCTTTCTTTTCTATCAACCACACTTCATTCTAATCCCACCTGATACCTGAAGCTTCACCGTGGTTGGCCGGCTGGGTAGCTTATTAAAACCCACCTGTCTGGCTAAGAAGTGCTTTCAAAGCTAGGACCCGCCTGGAATTGTTTCAGCCAATGCGTCATACTCAGCAACACCAGATTTTACCACCTGCACTTCCCTCACTCTCCTCTAATGCCTTAGCTAAGCTGGATATTGAATGAGTTCCCTTTCATCTTTCCCCAGCTTTATGTATTAAATCTCACCAGCCTTTTCCTAAACCCAGTCCTCAAGCACAAGGGCTTTGTGTATGCACTTCCTTAACCAGGTTTATTGTCTCTGGAATTTCCTGAAACTTCCTATAGCATTTCTGAAGGAAGTAGGGACCCCATGTGGTATTTTTGGCAACATTGCCATTTTAGCTGCTTTTTCTTTGGGGCCTTACAGCTTGAACAACTCATTGTGAGTCCTCAGAGGAAAGAGTTTGCGAGAACTGACTGACCAATGTTCATTCATTCATTCCTAGCTCATTGGTAGCACTAAGCCGCTGTGCCAGCAACTAAAATTTTACTTTTAGTGTCAAAGAATATCCCACTGTTTCCTTTCATATGATGTATTTTATTAGTGGTGCCAGGACTCCCATTTCAGTAATCTTTGCTCTGAGGGGTTCTGAGGTAACTTAGGTAGCACAGAATCCTAGAAAATTTGATTGGTTCACAGTTTCTTGTGAACTAGGAAATGAATAATTATTATTACTCAATTTTGATACTAATTATTCAATTATGATAATTATTCAGTCATAAGCATATACATCTCTTTGTCAAACATAGAGCTACATAATAATACGTGGGGCATCTCATTTATGTAAACATTATGAGCAGATACCATTGAACAGGTTAAGAAATCCATAGCTGGTGACTGATGTATTTGATGGATTTGAGATTCTAACCACTCCATCAGATACCAGCATCTGCATTCCTAACCACCACACTGCTTCTTTCTCCTAGCTACCAATTTGCTGTTCTGAAGGATTATATACGGAAGAGAAAGAAACTCTTTCCCTATTAGCCCTTAGACTTTTACCTTTGACTTGGTAGTGTTTGCTGTGGGGTCCCTTCTCACCTTGTCTTCAGGAGTGTTCTATACTTTATAGCTCTCCAACCATAAGCCCAGAGGAGTCCAGACTTCATTGAGTATCTCGATATCTGGATCCTTCCCCTTGTCCATATCTGAAGATCATACCAATGTCAACATTATATGGATCCTGGAGACCAACCAGGAGAAAGATGAAAACAAACTATTTTAAGAGCAAAAGAATTTATATATATAACTGAATCACTTTGCTGTATACCTGAAACTAACACAACATTGTAAATCAACTGTGTGCTTTGTGCTCATATGTACTCAGTTGCTTCAGTAGTGTTCGACTCTTTTGTGACCCTGTAGAGTGAAGCCTACCAGGCTCCTCTGTCCATGGGATTCTCCAGGCAAGATTACTGGAGTGACTTGCTATCCCCTCTTCCAGGGGATCTTCCCAACCCAATGACTGAACCCACATCTCCTGCTCTCCTACATAACAGGCAGATTCTTTACCCACTAAGCCACCTGGGAAGCCTGTAAATCAACTACACGTGTGAGTCGCTCAGTCATGTGCGACTCTTTGCGACCCCATGGGCTGTAGCCCGCCAAGCTTCTCTGTCCATGGGATTCTCCAGGCAAGAATACTGGAGTGGATTACCATTACTTTCTCTAGGGGATCTTCCTGACCCAGGGATTGAACCAGGGTCTTATGCATTGGAGGCAGATTCTTTACCGTCTGAGTCACAAGGGAAGCTCTAGTATAAAATAAAAAATTAAAAAAAAAAAAACACCTTGCTGATTATCACCAGGTGACCCTATTTCATTGGAAGAAAATGTAGATGACATTTTTAATGAATAATAGCATTGTTTAATCTTGGAGCACAATGGAGGAAAACATTTGACTCCAAATCCCAGCCACCAAACCAGAAGTCCAAAATAGCCTTTCAATTCAGTTTAAAACCTTAAAGCAATTGTCTTAGCCTAGTTTTTCCCCAAAGTACAGCCTGAAACAAATGCTTATATGAGTATTATAATAGTTTAATTTGATATGATGATCCCAGGAAGCAGGAAGAAGGGGAAAAGGGAATGAAAGAGGGAGAGAAAATGTCGAGTTGAAAACCATTAAGGGCAGCTCCTGGCTCCAACATATGAGACCTTCAGAGAAGCTGTATAAAATGCGTTTAAGGATTGTCTGCTCAGAGGAAGAAGGTGCAGTACCCATCAGCTTCCATCTCCCATTGGTTAAGAATGGCCCCAGGGAACATTTGGATTTCAAGTAAATGAGTGTTAAGTGGACTCCCACAAGCATCCCTTGAGGCAGCTCAGAGAGGCTGAAAGGCTGCAAATGAGAGACCTGAGGCCTCACACTGTGAGGTTGCATCTTCATGAAGGTATACTTTATGCACCTTGGCTGGAACCAGAGGTGAGACTGTTAGGGATTGAAGTGAAACACAGGAGATTTTAGATAGCTCCCCTCTTGCACCATTCAGGCCCACTTATGCCTTTCTCTGGTGGCTCAGACTGTCAAAGAATCTGCCTGCAATGCTGGAGACCCAGGTTCAATCCCTGGGCTGGGAAGATCCCCTAGAATAGGGAACGGCTACCCACTCCAGTATTCTGGCCTGGAGAATTCCATGGACAGAGGAGCCTGTTGGACTATAGTCCATGGGGTTGCAAAAAGTCGGACACAATTGAGTGACTAATATTTTCACTTTCATATGCCTTCCTCATATGCCTTGGATATATGCCAAGCCCAGTGGGTCATAAAGTCCTCTTCAGTATGGCTGCTGGCTGCAGTCCCTGCAAACACTTAATAATCTACGAGGATTAGTAAAATATGTTATTCCTGCTGCTGCAGTTGGTCTTAAAGCTCTAGCTGATATTCATCACCGATGTCTTCTGCCACCCAGTCTAGATTTTCTTTATCTTAGCCAGCACTTTGGCTGGTCTGGATTTCTCATGTGGTGGGGGGTACTATGGCCTTCATCCCCAAAGCCCTAATAGTTGCCTTACCTTTGACAGAAACATAGTTATCATAATTGCTTGCTTATCCTTACCACTGTGTTAGTTAAGTGCTTGACTTGGCACTTAACTAAGCTTTACCTGAATGCTCCACCGTTCTGATAATAGTCCTTCTGGGTGGTGAGGTATAGGAGCTGCTGCTGCTGCTGCTAAGTCGCTTCAGTCGCGTCCAACTCTGTGCGACCCCATAGACAGCAGCCCACCAGGCTCCCCCATCCCTGGGATTCTCCAGGCAAGAACACCGGAGTGGGTTGCCATTAGGAGCAGTGGGTCCTAAAATCAACACCTTCTTCACTGAAAGTAGGTCCCTTGTTCTGAGTCAATCTTGTGTGTGCACGGGTTCTCATATAGTGGTTCTGGTGTAGGCGCAGAGAAGGCAAAATCATTACAGGCTAGGCACCATATCACTGCTCCCTCCAAGACTAAAGGGGTTTGTTCATTATTTGTTAAGCATCAGCTATTATGTAGAAAAGAAACAAGCCATAAAATTTTAAAGATATGATGGAGAAGAATGTTAGTATATAGATATACGAGGAAACATTCTCTATATAAATATGCTTAAATTTTGTCTTTTTACATGCTCATTCTGATTTGCCATTTTTATCCATTTGTGTTTAATTTTTCAAGAATGAGATTATGTACTGTACCAATTAACCCTCTACCTTAAAAAATATACAATAAATGATTCTTACTAAAAAAAAAAAAGACTAAAGAGGTTCAGTGTAATCAACTGGTCACTAAGAGGTGAACTGGTTTCCTTAAGGATTAGAGCTCAGCCTTGGTCTCTGCTATTGACTTCCTAGGCATTTAGCAAAGGTAGTAACTAGATCAGCTTTGATAAGAGGGAGCCCAACCTGCTGAGCCCATGCGTAGCCACCATCTTTGTCATCATAGCCACTCAACTCCTGGCCGTATTGTGCTAGCACTGAAGTAGCTGAGGAGAGGCTGACTGAGCTACAGGATGAGTCATCTTCTCTCCTGGTTGTTGAGCACCTTCTCTATAGTGGCTGCTCTCTTATGGCATTAACTTGGAATACAAAGATCTCTATACCACCTTCCACATGTCCATACACCTGTTTCTTGCCCAGGTTTTTTTTTTTTTTTTAAAGCATTAAAAAAAAAATTAATTACTTTATTTTTGGCTGGGCTGGCTGTTGGTTGTTGAGCAGGCTTTCCTCTAGTTGCGGTGCGCCGGCTTCTCCTTGTGGTGGCTTCTCTTGTTGCAGAGCGTGGGCTCTAGGGCGCACAGGCTTCAGTAGTTGTGGCATGTGGGCTTAGTATTTGCAGCCCCCAGGCTCTAGAACACAGGCTCAGTAGTTATGGTGCTCATGGGGCTAAGCTGCTCCACAGCATGTGGGTTTCTCCCAGATCAGGTATCAAACCCAGGTCTCCTGCATTGGTAGGCAGATTCCTCACCACTGAGCCACCAGGAAAGCCCCTTGCCCAGATTTCTTTAGTCCAATCTTCCAGTGGTGTTTCTTTCAAGTCTCTGACCACTCACTTCAAGCCATTCACCTTTGCTCAGGAGATCATGTAGACTGTAGAACTATACCTCAGGCTACTTTTCTTTCCTTCGTAATCAACTGAGAGCACTGATTTTAGCTCTGTCCAGGATTTCCCTTAACTA
Source organism: Bos indicus (assembly GCF_029378745.1). Taxonomy (NCBI): domain Eukaryota; kingdom Metazoa; phylum Chordata; class Mammalia; order Artiodactyla; family Bovidae; genus Bos; species Bos indicus. The sequence goes on along the minus strand of NC_091788.1, from coordinate 18,255,953 downwards.
CTATCCTTTACAACTACCCTTTGAGTCATAATGCAGTTGTACATTTTTGGCTAGTACCAACAAATTGTACCAACTCATTTCTCAAGTAGGGGCTTCCCTGTAACTCAGATAGAAAAAAACCTGCCTGCAATGCAGGAGACCCAGGTTCAATCCCTGGGTCAGGAAGATCCCCTGGAGAAGGGCATGGCAACCCACTCCAGTATTCTTGCCTTGAGAATCCCATGGACAGAGGAGCCTGGTGGGCTACAGTCACAAAGAGTCTGACATGACTGAGTGACTGACGATACAATACGTTTCTCAAGTAGGTTTGAGTTTTTTCTTTCTCTGTCAGTTCATTATATGGTCCTATCCCTTCTACCCACAAACACCATAGGTATGAACTGAAGAAGTGTCAGTGTAACAGAAATAGGGTACATGGGAATCTGGGCGTAGTGTAATTGTATTTTCTGGACCTGTTCATGTCTAATACCTAAGGCACCATTTCTATCCTATAAAGGATTGATTTTCCAATCCTTATGGCTTGGTGGATCTGATAATGCTCACTCATGATCGGCAGTGCCTGTCTTATAGTGACTTGGTGAATTACTTTTCTATGGCTGCTGTAACAAATTACCACAAGCTTTTAAAGCTGTGGTTTGAAACAATGGAAATTTATTGTCTTACAGTTCTAGAGGCCAGAAGTTCAGCATCTGTTTCACTGGGTGAAATCAAGGTATCATTAGGGCTATACTCGCTCTGGAGGCTCGAGGGGAGAATTTGTTCCCTGCCTCTTCCAGTCTTTTTGATACGTGCCAGCATTTCTTGATTTGTGGATATATTACTTCAGGGTCTGCCTTCAAGGTCACCATTGCCTTCTCCTCTTTTTATGTGCATGCCAAATCTTCTGCTCCTTTCTCATATGGATACATATGATTGCTTTTGGGGCCCAGTTGAATCATCCAGAATACTTTCCCTGTCTCAAAATTCATAAACTAATCACAAGGCAGACTCTATTTTGTCACTTAAGGTAGCATTCACAGGTTTTAGGGATTAAGACATGGATATCTTTTGGGAGACTGCTATTCAGCCTGTCACACGTGGTATTCCAAGGTCAAGCAATTACTCTCCACTAGGACCCTGCTGCATGTAGAATTTGGTTTTCAAATATTGAGTGGTTCTGTGCCATAGAAGACATGGTCTTGATCCAGAACTCTAGGGCTGCAGCTCTTGTAGAGTTTTTCAGACATGCTATATAGCATCCTTATGCCCCACAGATCTTCTCGGTCATATGCATGAGTGTTAAGGTAACTTGAACTGCAGACTGAACCTGCTGCAGAATCTTCTTTTGCCATGAGCAAAAACAAAACAAAACAGAACTGGCAATCTTCCAAGTCACCAGGTAAATGGACCAGAGTAGCATGGTAGTCTATTATATGCTTCCTCCAAAATCCACCAAGCACGTGGTTCTTCTTCAATGATAGGAATGCTACTGCAAAAACTTGTCCTTTACCTTAGATGGAATGTTTTGCCTACTCTAGGTCACTGAGCCCCTAAAAACTTCTCTAACATGGTAAGCCCTTGAATCTACATTGAGTTTTTCTCGCATTCTCTGGAATAATTATGTCTTATTGGGGCATCTAAAGTCCTTTTCTTTTTTTGCTCACTAGCATGAAGCCATCATTCTAGAGACCACTACCAATGTTGTCTGCAATGAGACCACTCTGTGACAGAGCAAGAGAGTTAACACAGACTTGGGGCAAGATAGCGAATATAGACTAGTATCCTTTCCAGATAAAGGTGAACCACTTTAGATCTTCTTTACCAATGGAAATTGAGAAGAACATGTTTGTCAGATCAGTAGTCAGATTTCAAGTTGCAGTAAAGATAGTCCATTCAGCATGGAAGCTACAATTAAAGTTACAAGTTGGTTAAGTTTATAATAGTCCACCATCATTTGCCAGAGCCTGTTTTTTTGTAGGGGCAAGTGAGGTGATTTGAATAAGGCTATAATGGGGATGACCACTCTTGACCCTTTAAGTCTGTTTGTGCTCGACTTTGTCATTCCTTCCAGATGCACTGTTGCTTATGGTTTTCTCCCTCGACTTGATGGGGCAGTGGGCTGCCTGGGTAATATCAAAGGCTTCCACTCTGGCTCTTTCTGTGAAATCAAGGCAAAAATTCTGATATCTGCTAAATCTATCTTTACCAATCTCTACTCTCAGAAACAGGAATTAATTACAGGGTGGGTCTATGAACACATTTCACCTTGAGCAATGAACTCGGGCTAGAAGTCCTTTTATCACTTGGCTTCCTTTTTTTTTTTTTTTTTTTAAACTTTACAATATTGTATTAGTTTTGCCAAACATCAAAATGAATCCACCACAGGTATACCCGTGCTCCCCATCCTGAACCCTCCTCCCTCCTCCCTCCCCATACCCTCCCTCTGGGTCGTCCCAGTGCACCAGCCCCAAGCATCCAGTATCGTGCATCGAACCTGGACTGGCGACTCGTTTCATATGTGATATTATACATGTTTCAATGCCGTTCTCCCAAATCTCCCCACCCTCTCCCTCTCCCTCTCCCACAGAGTCCATAAGACTGATCTATACATCAGTGTCTCTTTTGCTGTCTTGCATACATGGTTATGGTTACCATCTTTCTAAATTCCATACATATGTGTTAGTATACTGTATTGGTGTTTTTCTTTCTGGCTTACTTCACTCTGTATAATAGGTTCCAGTTTCATCCACCTCATTAGAACTGATTCAAATGTATTCTTTTTTTTTTATTTTTAAACTTTACATAATTGTATTAGTTTTGCCAAATATCAAAATGAATCCATCACAGGTATACATGTGCTCCCCATCCTGAACCCTCCTCCCTCCTCCCTCCCCATACCATCCCTCTGGGTCATCCCAGTGCACTAGCCCCAAGCACCCAGTATTGTGCATTGAACCTGGACTGGCATCTCATTTCATACATGATATTTTACATGTTTCAATGCCATTCTCCCAAATCTTCCCACCCTCTCCCTCTCCCACAGAGTCCATAAGACTGTTCCATACATCAGCGTCTCTTTTGCTGTCTCGTACACAGGGTTATTGTTATCATCTTTCTAAATTCCATATATATGCATTAGTATACTGTATTGGTGTTTTTCCTTCTGGCTTACTTCACTCTGTATAATAGGCTCCAGTTTCATCCACCTCATTAGAACTGATTCAAATGTATTCTTTTTAATGGCTGAGTAATACTCCATTGTGTATATGTACCACAGCTTGCTTATCCATTCATCTGCTGATGGACATCTAGGTTGCTTCCATGTCCTGGCTGTTATAAACAGTGCTGCGATGAACATTGGGGTACACGTGTCTCTTTCCCTTCTGGTTTCCTCAGTGTGTATGCCCAGCAGTGGGATTGCTGGATCATAAGGCAGTTCTATTTCCAGTTTTTTAAGGAATCTCCACACTGTTCTCCATAGTGGCTGTACTAGTTTGCATTCCCACCAACAGTGTAAGAGAGTTCCCTTTTCTCCACACCCTCTCCAGCATTTATTGCTTGTAGACTTTTGGATCGCAGCCATTCTGACTGGCATGAAATGGTACCTCATAGTGGTTTTGATTTGCATTTCTCTGATAATGAGTGATGTTGAGCATCTTTTCATGTGTTTGTTAGCCATCTGTATGTCTTCTTTGGAGAAATGTCTATTTAGTTCTTTGGCCCATTTGATTGGGTCATTTATTTTTCTGGAGTTGAGCTGTAGGAATTGCTTGTATATTTTTGAGATTAGTTGTTTGTCCGTTGCTTCATTTGCTATTATTTTCTCCCATTCTGAAGGCTGTCTTTTCACCTTGCTAATAGTTTCCTTTGTTGTGCAGAAGCTTTTAAGTTTAATTAGGTCCCACTTGTTTATTTTTGCTTTTATTTCCAATATTCTGGGAGGTGGGTCATAGAGGATCCTGCTGTGATGTATGTCGGAGAGTGTTTTGCCTATGTTCTCCTCTAGGAGTTTTATAGTTTCTGGTCTTACGTTTAGATCTTTAATCCATTTTGAGTTTATTTTTGTGTATGGTGTTAGAAAGTGTTCTAGTTTCATTCTTTTACAAGTGGTTGACCAGTTTTCCCAGCACCACTTGTTAAAGAGATTGTCTTTAATCCATTGTATATTCTTGCCTCCTTTGTCAAAGATAAGGTGTCCATATGTGCGTGGATTTATCTCTGAGCTTTCTATTTTGTTCCATTGAGCTATATTTCTGTCTTTGTGCCAGTACCATACTGTCTTGATAACTGTGGCTTTGTAGTAGAGCCTGAAGTCAGGCAGGTTGATTCCTCCAGTTCCATTCTTCTTTCTCAAGATAGCTTTGGCTATTCGAGGTTTTTTGTATTTCCATACAAATTGTGAAATTATTTGTTCTAGTTCTGTGAAGAATACCGTTGTTAGCTTGATAGGGATTGCATTGAATCTATAAATTTCTTTGGGTAGTATACTCATTTTCACTATATTGATTCTTCCAATCCATGAACATGGTATATTTCTCCATCTATTAGTGTCCTCTTTGATTTCTTTCACCAGTGTTTTATAGTTTTCTATATATAGGTCTTTAGTTTCTTTAGGTAGATATATTCCTAAGTATTTTATTCTTTCCGTTGCAATGGTGAATGGAATTGTTTCCTTAATTTCTCTTTCTGTTTTCTCATTATTAGTGTATAGGAATGCAAGGGATTTCTGTGTATTGATTTTATATCCTGCAACTTTACTATAATCATTGATTAGTTCTAGTAATTTTCTGGTGGAGTCTTTAGGGTTTTCTATGTAGAGGATCATTTCATCTGCAAATAGAGTTTTACTTCTTCTTTTCCAATTTGGATTCCTTTTATTTCTTTTTCTGCTCTGATTGCTGTGGCCAAAACTTCCAAAACTATGTTGAATAGTAATGGTGAAAGTGGGCACCCTTGTCTTGTTCCTGACTTTAGAGGGAATGCTTTCAATTTTTCACCATTGAGGATAATGTTTGCTGTGGGTTTGTCATATATAGCTTTTATTATGTTGAGGTATGTTCCTTCTATTCCTGCTTTCTGGAGATTTTTTATCATAAATGGATGTTGAATTTTGTCAAAGGCTTTCTCTGCATCTATTGAGATAATCATATGGTTTTTGTTTTTCAATTTGTTAATATGGTGTATTACATTGATTGATTTGCGGATATTGAAGAATCCTTGCATCCCTGGGATAAAGCCCACTTGGTCATGGTGTATGATCTTTTTAATGTGTTGTTGGATTCTGATTGCTAGAATTTTGTTAAGGATTTTTGCATCTATGTTCATCAGTGATATTGGCCTGTAGTTTTCTTTTTTTGTGGCATCTTTGTCAGGTTTTGGTATTAGGGTGATAGTGGCCTCATAGAATGAGTTTGGACGTTTACCTTCCTCTGCAATTTTCTGGAAGAGTTTGAGCAGGATAGGTGTTAGCTCTTCTCTAAATTTTTGGTAGAATTCAGCTGTGAAGCCGTCTGGACCTGGGCTTTTGTTTGCTGGAAGATTTTTGATTACAGTTTCAATTTCCGTGCTTGTGATGGGTCTGTTAAGATTTTCTATTTCTTCCTGGTCAAGTTTTGGAAAGTTGTACTTTTCTAAGAATTTGTCCATTTCTTCCACGTTGTCCATTTTATTGGCATATAATTGTTGATAGTAGTCTCTTATGATCCTTTGTATTTCTGTGTTGTCTGTTGTGATCTCTCCATTTTCATTTCTAATTTTATTGATTTGATTTTTCTCCCTTTGTTTCTTGATGAGTCTGGCTAATGGTTTGTCAATTTTATTTATCCTTTCAAAGAACCAGCTTTTGGCTTTGTTGATTTTTGCTATGGTCTCTTTTGTTTCTTTTGCATTTATTTCTGCCCTAATTTTTAAGATTTCTTTCCTTCTACTAACCCTGGGGTTCTTCATCTCTTCCTTTTCTAGTTGCTTTAGGTGTAGGGTTAGGTTATTTATTTGACTTTTTTCTTATTTTTTGAGGTATGCCTGTATTGCTATGAATTTTCCCCTTAGGACTGCTTTTAAAGTGTCCCATAGGTTTTGGGTTGTTGTGTTTTCATTTTCATTAGTTTCTATGCAAATTTTGATTTCTCTTTTGATTTCTTCTGTGATTTGTTGGTTATTCAGCAGGGTGTTGTTCAGCCTCCATATGTTGGAATTTTTAATAGTTTTTCTCCTGTAATTGAGATCTAATCTTACTGCATTGTGGTCAGAAAAGATGCTTGGAATGATTTCTATTTTTTTGAATTTACCAAGGCTAGATTTATGGCCCAGGATGTGATCTATCCTGGAGAAGGTTCCATGTGCACTTGAGAAAAAGGTGAAATTCATTGTTTTGGGATGAAATGTCCTATAGATATCAATTAGGTTTAACTGGTCTATTGTATCGTTTAAAGTTTGTGTTTCCTTGTTAATTTTCTGTTTAGTTGATCTATCCATAGGTGTGAGTGGGGTATTAAAGTCTCCCACTATTATTGTGTTATTGTTAATTTCTCCTTTCATACTTGTTAGCATTTGTCTTACATATTGCGGCGCTCCCATGTTGGGTGCGTATATATTTATAATTGTTATAATCTTCTTCTTGGATTGATCCTTTGATCATTAGGTAGTGACCATCTTTGTCTCTTTTCACAGCCTTTGTTTTAAAGTCTATTTTATCTGATATGAGTATTGCTACTCCTGCTTTCTTTTGGTCCCTATTTGCATGGAAAATCTTTTTCCAGCCCTTCACTTTCAGTCTGTATGTGTCCCCTGTTTTGAGGTGGGTCTCCTGTAGACAACATATGTAGGGGTCTTGTTTTTGTATCCATTCAGCCAGTCTTTGTCTTTTGGTTGGGGCATTCAACCCATTTACGTTTAAGGTAATTATTGATAAGTATGATCCTGTTGCCATTTACTTTATTGTTTTGGGTTTGATTTTATACACTGTTTTTGTGTTTCCTGTCTAGAGAATATCCTTTACTATTTGTTGGAGAGCTGGTTTGATGGTGCTGAATTCTCTCAGCTTTTGTTTGTCTGAAAAACTTTTGATTTCTCCTTCATACTTGAATGAGATCCTTGCTGGGTACAGTAATCTGGGCTGTAGGTTATTTTCTTTCATCGCTTTAAGTATGTCTTGCCATTCCCTCCTGGCTTGAAGAGTTTCTATTGAAAGATCAGCTGTTATCCTTATGGGAATTCCCTTGTGTGTTATTTGTTTTTTCCCTTCCTGCTTTTAATATTTGTTCTTTGTGTTTGATCTTTGTGAATTTGATTAATATGTGTCTTGGGGTATTTTGCCTTGGGTTTATCCTGTTTGGGACTCTCTGGGTTTCTTGGACTTGGGTGATTATTTCCTTCCCCATTTTAGGGAAGTTTTCAACTATTATCTCTTCAAGTATTTTCTCATGGTCTTTCTTTTTGTCTTCTTCTTCTGGGACCCCTATGATTCGAATGTTGTAGCGTTTAATATTGTCCTGGAGGTCTCTGAGATTGTCCTCATTTCTTTTAATTCGTTTTTCTTTTATCTTCTCTGATTCATTTATTTCTACCATTCTATCTTCTAATTCACTAATCCTATCTTCTGCCTCTGTTATTCTACTATTTGTTGCCTCCAGAGTGTTTTTAATTTCATTTATTGCATTATTCATTATATATTGACTCTCTTTTATTTCTTCTAGGTCCTTGTTAAACCTTTCTTGCATCTTCTCAATCTTTTTCTCCCGGCTATTTATCTGTGATTCCATTTTGATTTCAAGATTTTGGATCAATTTCACTATCATTATTCGGAATTCTTTATCAGGTAGATTCCCTATCTCTTCCTCTTTTGTTTGGTTTGGTGGGCATTTATCCTGTTCCTTTATCTGCTGGGTATTCCTCTGTCTCTTCATCTTGTTTAAATTGCTGAGTTTGGCGTGTCCTTTCTGTATTCTGGCAGTTTGTGGAGTTCTCTTTATTGTGGCGTTTCCTCGCTCTGTGTGGGTTTGTACAGGTGGCTTGTCAAGGTTTCTTGGTTAGGGAAGCTTGTGTCGGTGTTCTGGTGGGTGGAGCTATATTTCTTCTCTCTGGAGTGCAATGAAATGTCCAGTAATGAGTTATGGGATGTCTATGGTTTTGGGATGACTTTGAGCTGCCTGTATCTTGGAGCTCAGGGCTGTGTTCCTTGTTGCTGGAGAATTTGCTTGGTATGTCTTGCCCTGAAACTTGTTGGCCCTTGTGTGGTGCTTGGTTTCAGTGCAGGTATGGAGGCATTTTATGAGCTCCTGTCAATTAATGTTCCTTGGAGTCAGGAGCTCCCTGGAGTCAGGGTTTGGACTTAAGCCTCCTGCTTCCAGTTATCGGTCTTATTTTTACAGTAGTTTCATAGCGTCTCCTTCTATACAGCACCATTGATAAAACATCTACGTTAAAGATGAAAAGTTTCTCTACCGTGAGGGTCACCCAGAGAGGTTCACAGCGTTATATGGAGAAGAAAAGAGGGAGGAGGGAGTTAGAGGTGACCCGAATGAGATGAGGTGGAATCAATAGAGGAGACAGTGGGCTATCCAGTAATCTCTTCCTTATGTGCACCCCACAACTGAGATGTTCACGGAGTTATACAGAGAAGAGAAGAAGGCGGAAGGTGACAGAGGTGGCCAGGAGGATAAAAGGGGGGAATGAAAAGGAGGGAGACAGATCCAGCCAGTAATCAGTTCCCTAAGTGTTCTCCACCGTCTGGAACACACAGAAATTCACAGAGTTGGGCAGAGTAGAGAGGGGTTAGGGAGGAGACACAGGCGACCTGGTGGAGAAAAAGGAGAGTCCAAAGGGAGAGACAGCAATTAAGCCAGTAATCTCGCTCCCTAGTGATAAATGGGTACTGAAGATTGGGTTCTTAAAGGTACAAAATTGGTAACAAATACATAAAAGCAAAAATTAAAAATCTAGAGTAGAGTTTGGAATTTCAAAAATACGATGTTAAAGAAAAGAAGAAGGAAAAGAAAGAGAGAAAAAACGAACAAACAAAAACAAACAAGGTCGTGAAAATTATAAAGAAAATATAGGTACAAAATTGATAACTAATACCAAAAAGCAAAAGTTAAAAATCTAGAGTAGAGTTTGGAATTTCAAAAATACAATGTTAAAAAAAAGAAGAAGAAAAAGAAAGAGCGAGAAAAAGAACAAACAAACAAGAACAAACAAAGTCGCATAAATTATAAAGAAAATACAGGTACAAAGTTGATAACAAATACCAAAAAGCATAAATTAAAAATCTAGAGTAGAGTTTGGAATTTCAGATATACAATGTTATTTAAAAGAAGAAGAGAAGGAAACAGAGAAAAAGAAAAAGAGAAAATAAAAAAGGGTCACAGAAATTATAAAAAAAAAAAAAAAGAACTATAGGTACAAAATTGATAACAAATACCAAAAAGCTAAAATTAAAAATCTAGAGTAGAGTTTCGAATTTCAAAAATACAATGTTAAAGAAAAGAAGGAAAAAAAAAAAAAAAGGTCAAAAAAATTATAAAAAATATATATATGGAGTTTGCTTTAAAAAAAAAGGGGGTCTTCTTCTTTTTTTTTTTTTTTTGCAAAGTAATCGGTTATAAAAGTGAAAATTAAAGGAATAATAGAGGACTTAAAATTTTTTTTTAATTAAAAAAAATAGAAAAAAAGAAAGAAAGAATGATCGTAAAAATAGAAAAAATATGTCTAGGACTTTCTCTGGTTTTGTTGTGAGTATTGTGGGTTCAGTTCATTTTTGGCTAGTTCCTTGGTCCGACTTATATTTCTCAAGATCTATAGGCCCCTTCTTATGTAGTTGGTACTAACCACAGGGTTTTAATCTATTGCCTGGAGCTTCCAAGGCGGTTCCCTCTGTTATAGCTTCTTCTGTTTGCTGGTCTCTTCAGTGTCTGGTTTCTGCCCTGACACAAAGGGGACGGTGGAGGACACTTTTTTCTTTTTTTTTAGGCTCACTTGTTCAGTCGCGCTGAGGGGAGGTGGGGGGGGGGGATGCTGCAAACAAATAACACTGGCGTGTGCTCGCAGTGCCTCAGCCACACTGGGTCTGCCCCCGCCCCCCCCACCCCGTTCATGGCGCGTGTGGCCTCCCTGCCCACACTGCTCAGTCTTTAGGTTGCTCCGCCGGGAACCATCCGTGGCCGGCCCTGGGCTGCCTGCACTTCCAGGTCCAAGCCGCTCAGGTTCTGCCTGCACTTCCAGGTCCAAGCCGCTCAGGTTCAGGCACTCGGGTAGTCCTTAGAGGGGCAGACTCTCGGTTGGGCCTGCATTTTGTGCCCTTCCCAGATCCGAGCAGCTCAGGTGATGAGGTGTTTGGCATGTGCGATTGCTGCGACTTATCGCCTCCCCGCCGCTCGGTTATCTAGGTGTGCACCGGCGCACCTTCTCAGGCAGATGTTGACCGTCCAGACCCCCAAGAAGTTTTAGTTAGCAAAGAAGCCTGCTTACGGTTTTATAGATAATGTCTCTCTGGGGCTGCGATTGTCCCCTTCCAGCTCTAGCTGCCTATCACCGGAGGGGGATGGTCTGCCGCTGGCTATCTCTGTTCAGTCCTTTGTTCCGTGTGCGGGCCTGGCAGTGTCTTAGGTTAGGGCTGGCTTTTTGCGTGGTAGATATCCCACAGTCTGGTTTGCTAGCCCAAATTATTTCGCTCAGATAGCGCTCGGGGTATTCAGGCCAGTTCCTTGCGATGCAGCCCGCGTCACGCCTCCCTGCCCACGCCGCGCCTCCCTGCCCAGCCCCTGCTTGCTAATGGCGGATGCAGGCGTCTGCGCTGCTTCTTCACTGGGGGAGTTACCGTAGGGCTCACAATGTGCAGGTTTTAATTGTTTATTTATTTTTTCTCCCTGTTATGTTGCCCTCTGTGCTTCCAAGGCTTGGCACAGATTTGGCAGTGAGAAGGTTTCCTGGTGTTTGGAAACTTCTCTCTTTTTAAGACTCCCTTCCTGGGACAGAACTCCGTCCCTCCCTCTTTTGTCTCTTTTTTTGTCTTTTATGTTTTTCCCTACCTCCTTTCGAAGACTTGGGTTGCTTTTCTTGGTGCCTGATGTCCTCTGCCGGCATTCAGAAGTTGTTTTGTGGAATTTACTCAGCGTTTAAATGTTCTTTTGATGAATTTGTGGGGGAGAAAGTGTTCTCCCTGTCCTACTCCTCCACCATCTTAGCTCCTCCTCCTATCACTTGGCTTCCTTAATTCCCCACTCTAACCAGAGGCCTGTAGTGGAGTTTTAGGTCTCCTAGTATAATCAGCATCAGCTTACACTCCATATCCAATGATCCTGAAAAGTGTTCTTCCCTATCCAGCCATGTATTTCATCTTCCTAAGTCTAATGCCTTCAACCGTTTCCACATATGTTTCCCTGATATCTTCCAGTATGTATCAACCAGGTCTGCAATACCTTCAGTGTGGAAGTTGTCTCCCCTCAGAGATGGTTATTAGCCTGACAACAGATGGAGTGATATGGTCAGATACTGAGGAAGAAGACAAGCATCTGCCTCAGGGTTTTTGTAGCCTCTCCCGACAAGGAGGGACTACTGTCTTCTGGCAAGACAGAATGAGCTGTTTCTGCTGAAACAGAGAATTTTGGAGAATCTGAAAGTTTAAGATTCTAAGGTTTCCCAGCTAGAATGTCCCCATTTCAGCTGTTAGGATTCTATCCTTTGCTATTAGGACCCTGACACTCACATAGGAGGCATTAAAAAAAAACAAAAAATTAATTAATTTAGCAGCAGCAGGTCTTAGTTGCAGTACGTGGGGATTTTGATCTTTGTTGCAGCTTGTGGGATCTTTTTGTTGTTGCAGTATCAGCTGCGGCATGTGGGATTTAGTTCCCTGACTGAGGAGCAAACCTGGACTCCTTGCATTGGGAGTGCAGAGTCTTAGCCACTGAACCACTAGGGAAGTCCCGACACAGGAGGCTCTTGAGGTTGTGCGTTCAGTCTCTTCTGTAGCTCTGCCACTAGTCCCAAACTGAGAAGGGGTCTCAGAAAGAAAACATGGAGCCTAGTTTTTATAAAATCTTTATTATTTTCTGATTATAAAGTTATTGAATGTTCATTATAAAAAGTCTGTTAAGTATAGAAAAGTATAAAGATGTAGAAAAGTTCTACCACTCAATGCAACCGATGTATTTCCTTCTAATCTTTTTTTTCTGTGCTTATTTTAACTTAGTTGAGCTCACATATATATATACAGTTTTACCTGTTCATGTAAAATAGTCACTCAACATGAGAAAATTTTCCTGTGCTATTAAAATCCTATTTTTTAGTAATTGAATTTGAATAGAAAGTAAATATAGCAACATTTACTGAACTGTTCTTCTATTATTGAATATTTACTGTGCTGTGCTCAGTCATGTCCATGTGTTCTCTTTTGTGACCCCCATGGACTATATAGCCCACCAGCCTTCTCTGTCCATGGGATTTTTCAGACAAGAATACTGGGTTGCCATTTCCTTCTCCAGGGGATCTTCCCTACCTAGTGATTGAACCCAAGTCTCTTGTGTCTCCTGCATTGACAGGCAGATTCTTTACCACTGAGCCACCCCGGAAGCCCCATTGAGTATTTAAGTTGTTGCCAAATTTTTGCCACAAGGGCAAGAATGCAGCTTTTAGAGACAGGTGTATTTCAATTCCAGTGTCTTCTTTTTAATTTCCAGTCTTCATTCTGTGTAGCCCTGAGTAAATTGCTTACTTTCAAATCCATAATCTAAAAATGGGATGACAGTTCCTAAAGTTTCTGTGTGGAATAAATATGTGTAAATACCAAGATGTGTGTAAATACCTGTCACATAGCACATGTGCAGTAACTAGTACTGTGATGGGATATATTTCTGTAGAAATCTTAGTCCTAATTTTGAATGATTTTCTTAAATCTAAATTTTTTTGACTCTCCCAAATTGACTTCCATGGTATAGCACAGTGATTAAAAACAAAAACTTGGGAATCAGACTGTGGGGCTTCAAGTCTTGGTTTTACCAGTCACAAGCTGTTGAACTTTGGGCAAATGGTTTAACCTGCGACTCGATTTCTTTATCTATAATATGAGGAAAAGTATAGTATGTACCTCACAGTATTATCCTGAGAATTGAGTTATTATATGGAAAACACCTAGAATTGTGTGGCACATGGTAAGTTCTAATGTTGTTGTTGTTGTTATTATTATTATTTGGTCAATTCCATCACTCAGAATTTCTCACTGGCTGACTTTTTCCCTCAGAAGCCCCATCTATTGCTCTGTGACTTAATTCCCCACTCCTTCTTCCCTCTTCTTCCTCCACCAATATTGAATTCTTGTTTTATACTATCTCTATTTAGCTTTTTCCTTCCAAATTATACCCAAGGGGCTCAACTTTTCTGGAAAATGTAATAACAGAAACATTTACCTAGCACTCTATTCCAGGCACTGTGCTAAATGCTTTATATGAATTAACTCATTAATTCTCACAACAGTCTTATGTGTACATGAGTGCTTAGTCATATCCAACTCTTTGCAACCCCCAGGGCTGTAGCCCACCAGGCTCCCTTGTCCATGGCATGTCTCAAGCAAGAATACTGGAGTGGGTTGCCATTTCCTTTTCCAGGGGATCTTCCTGACCTAGAGGTTGAACCCGCATCTCTTGCGTCTCATGCTTGGCAGGTGGATTCTTTACCACTGAGCTACCTGGGAAGCCCAAATAGTATGTCTGCTTTATAGATGGGGGACATTATAGTTTTAGGAAGATGTGACAACTTACTCAAGCTCATACTCTAGGAATTGGTAGAGTCTGGAATTGAATACAGCCTGTGGGATTCCATTCCCCGTGCCCTAACCATTAGAGGCTGGTATCGCATAGTGATGAAGACTGTACACTCCAGTGTCAGAATATGTTCAAATTCTTAATTTGTTGCCTAGCTTAGTGGCTCCTGAAGGGATTTTTCCATTCCATTTGAGGCAGAAGCATATGTGATCTAGTTGTGTGTGTGTGTGTGTGTGTTTTAATTAGTTAATTTTTAGCATGTGTGGTCTAGTTGCGTGTGTGTGTTTTAATTAGTTAATTTTTGGCTGTGCTGGGTCTTCACTGCTGTGTGCAGGTTTTCTCTAGTTGCTTAAAGTGGGTATTACTCTTTAGTTTCAGGGCATAGGCTTGTAATTGCAGTGGCTTCCCTGTGGCTCAGATGGTAAAGAATCCGCCTGCAGTATGGGAGACCTGAGTTTGATACCTGAGTTGGGAAGATCCCCTGGAGAAGAAAATGGTAACCCACTCCAGTATTCTGGCCTGGAGAATTACATGAACAGAGGAGCCTGGCAGGCTACAGTCCATGGGTCGCAAAGAGTTGGGCACGACTGAGCTACTTTCACTTCAATTCACTGCACCTCTCTTGTTACAGAGTACAGGCTCTAGGTGCACGGGGATTCAATAATTACAGCACATGGGTTCCACAGTTTCGGCTTGCTGGCTCTAGAGCATGGACTCAATAGATGTGGCGCACAGGCTTAGGTGCTCCACGGCATGTGGAGCCTTCCCAGACCAGGAATCAAACTTGTGTCCTCTGCATTGGCAAGCAGATTCCTATCCACTGCGCCACCAGGGAAGTTGCAGTTGTGTATTTAAATAGTGCTTTCTGCAATACCCAGCATAGAACCTGCCACAAAACAGATGCCTAATAAACATTTGCTCAAGCAAATAAATATATGCAAGATGCTGTTATAGATATCATGTGGTTCAGTTCAGTTCAGTCGCTCAGTCGTGTCCGACTCTTTGCGACCCCATGAATCGCAGCATGCCAGGCCTCCCTGTCCATCACCAACTCCCGGAGTTTGCCCAAACTCATGTCCATCGAGTCAGTGATGCCATCCAGCCATCTCATCCTCTGTCGTCCCCTTCTCCTCCTGCCCCCAATCCCTCCCAGCATCAGGGTCTTTTCCAGTGAGTCAACTCTTCTCATGAGGTGGCCAAAGTATTGGCGTTTCAGCTTTAGCATCAGTCCTTCCAATGAATACCCAGGACTGATCTCCTTTAGGATGGACTGGTTGGATCTCCTTGCAGTCCAAGGGACTCTCAAGAGTCTTCTCCAACACCACAGTTAAAAAACATCAATTCTTCGGTGCTCAGCTTTCTTCAGGTATGATCTAAATCAAATCCCTTATGATTATACAGTGGAAGTGAGAAATAGATTTAAGAGACTAGATCTGATAGACAGAGTGCCTGATGAACTATGGGCGGAGGTTCATGACATTGTACAGGAGACAGGGATCAAGACCATCCCCATGGAAAAGAAATGCAAAAAAGCAAAATGGCTGTCTGAGGAGGCCTTACAAATAGCTGTGAAAAGAAGAGAAGCGAAAAGCAAAGAAGAAAAGGAAAGATATAAGCATCTGAATGCAGAGTTCCAAAGAATAGCAAAGAGAGATAAGAAAGCCTTCCTCAGTGATCAGTGCAAAGAAATAGAGGAAAACAACAGAATAGGAAAGACTAGAGATCTCTTCAAGAAAATTAGAGATACCAAGGGAACATTTCATGCAAAGATGGGCTCAATAAAGGACAGAAATGGTATGGACCTAACAGAAGCAGAAGAGATTAAGAAGAGGTGGCAAGAATACACAGAAGAACTGTACAAAAAAGATCTTCACGACCCAGATAATAATGATGGTGTGATCACTGACCTAGAGCCAGACATCCTGGAATGTGAAGTCAAGTGGGCCTTAGAAAGCATCACTACGAACAAGGCTAGTGGAGGTGATGGAATTCCAGTTGAGCTATTTCAAATCCTGAAAGATGATGCTGTGAAAGTGCTGCACTCAATACACCAGCAAATTTGGAAAACTCAGCAGTGGCCACAGGACTGGAAAAGGTCAGTTTTCATTCCGATCCCAAAGAAAGGCAATGCCAAAGAATGTCAAACTCACAAACTAGGAGACCCTAATCAGGTGTTTAAATCGCCATAACATCAAGATGAATATACTAAACACTTCTGTATAGAAATAAAGTTATCTCTATAAAAACAAAGAAGAGGGGGAGACTAATTTGGTTGGAGGCATACACTAAGGTTTTCTGGAGAAGTTATTGTTGGAGATAATCTTAAAGAAACAGTTACCTTTTTCAGGATGGAAGATGGCAAGGAAATCACATTCTAAGCAGAAGGCACAGAGGAAGGAGAGTTCGGGTATGTTCAAGGAATGGCAAGTGTCTGGGTAAAAGAGAAGTGTAGTTGTGTGGGAGGAGAAGTTGGGTAGGGGCCAGGTGAGTCTGACCTTGGACACCACTGAAATGGACATTTGGACTGCTTAGTGTTCATTCACCTACTTCCAATAACAACCCCCAATTTCCATTCAGGGGTCTACTGTACCTTATTCTCAGTCCATGTTGGTTGAATAGGCAGGCCCTATCCGTACACACAGTTTAGACCCAGATAAACTGATGCTTGGAGAAGGAAATGGCAACTCACTCCAGTATTCTTGCCTGGAGAATCCCATGGACTGAGGAGCCTGGTGGCTACAGTCCATGGGGTCACAAGAGTTGGACACTACTTAGAGACTGAACCACCACCAACTGATGCTTGGCATATCATTGCTAACAGTGACACACGACCACATCAGACCACCAGAGCCCCCTATGCTCATTGTTTTTCCCTACAATGTATAGTTGAGATATGGAAGAAATGAGTTCTCTTCTTCCCTAGGACTGGACCTAGGAGTGTGCAGGCTGGAACTGCAGCATCCATCTTGCTACCATGAAGGGACAGCATAACCAAGAAAGGGATTACAATTAAAAAAACAAAAGGACAGCAAAGCTGAGAGATGGAGGAGAGAAACTATTTCTGGTGAAACCAGAACTTCTCTTAACTTTTCTAGTACATCGAGGCATAAGTCCACACACTCCTCCTGCCTTAAATTTTTTTTAAGCCAGTTTGAGTTATGTCTTCTGTTACTCGCAAACAAGAAACATTTAACAAACATAGTCCTGCTAGGAATTTTTATTCCTGTAGATGATAGATTAAATGAAAGGATTCACATAGGCTATGACATGAACCTACTTGTGTTCTGTCAAGATCACTCTGACTTCAAATGCTCAAAGTCAGATGGATCTCTATTTGAACCCTGTCTGTATCAGTTATTAGACCTGTGATATCAGGGAGTCATTCAGGGATGATATCAGGGATATCATTCAGGATTGTACCAGAGAAAGAAAACCTTTAGAAGAAAAAAAAAAGTATGTGTATGTGTGTTATATATATGTAATTATATTTATAATTTTTGGGGAGGGGCAACAAGTATTTTTATTGGAGAAAACTTATTCTGACCATGACCAGTTTACTGGTTCACAAAGGAGACATATCATGGAAACACTATTTAATCCTAGGCAAAAAATATCTACTACTAGATCAGCTGTATAAATCCATCCTGAGTCAGCAGTGACAAAATGCTTTACTTTGACGTCAGACATTTAACAAAACCAAAGCAGAAATAAAATATTTTAAAAATACCTTATGCCAGCAGCACAAGGGAAAAAAATCAGGGCCATGAGCTGTATATCTGTATCTATATATCTGGAGAGGGAGGTGGGAAGGGGGATTGATTTCAACGAATTGGCTTTTGGGATTGTGGGGGCTGGCTAGACAAGTGTGGAATCTGCAGGCAGACCAGCAGGCGGAAACTGTCAGGTAGGAGCTGAGGCAGCAAATATGTGAATTTCTTCCCCTTTTAGGAAACCTCATTTTTGCTCATGAGGCCTTTTTAACTGATTGGGTGAGGTCTATCCAAATTATTGAGTATAATCTCCTTTATCTAAAAGCCAACTGACTGTGCAAAATACCTTGACAGCAACACAGATTTGATTTGTGTTTAATTAGAAAACTGGGTACTATAGTATAGCCAAGTTAGAACATAAAATTAACCATCACAGGAAGTTATGTAATTTCTTTAAACCTTTTGTTTTCTCAGCCAGAAAAACTGAGATACTGATACTTACTTACCTCAAACATGAAAATATATGTAAAGCAGAACTTTAAATAAAGCTCAGAGCATACTGCTAGACACAGTAGCAGCCCAGTTTATGGGGAAAAAATGAGGCATTTGCAAGAGTTTAGAACATTAGGGTTTGGTTTGGATAAATAAATATATTTTTCTTTCTTGAATACTTTTAAAATAAAAAGTAATAAAAGGCTAGGGGAATCAAATCAGTTCAAACTGGTAGTCACTGAAAAGTTTGTCACCTCCTACTCCAGAATCTCAGGCCCTTTACTCAGAAGTAACCATTGTTGATGGTTTTCTACTATCTTTCCAGAATTCTGTGTTATATGTGTACATATATCCCTTTAAAAATGTTTCTAATATCTTAAATAACATTTTTTATTTAAAAATATTTATTTAATTTATTTAGGCTTCCCTGATAGCTTGGTTGGTAAAGAATCTGCCTGCAATGCAGGAGACCCTGGTTCAATTTCTGGGTCAGGAAGATCTGCTGGAGAAGGGATAGGCTACCCACTCCAGTATTCTTGGGCTTTCCTTGCGGCTCAGCTGGTAAAGAATCCATCTGCCATGTGGAGGACCTGGGTTCGATCCCTGGGTTGGGAAGATCCCCTGGAGAAGAGAAAGGCTACCCACTCCAGTATTTTGGCCTGGAGTTCATGGGGTCACAAAGAGTTGGACACGACTCTTCATTTTATTTATTTGGCTGTACCAGATCTTAATTGCTGCATGTGGGATCTAATTTCCTGACCAGGGATTGAACCTGGACCCCCTGCTTTGGGAGTGTGGAGTCTTAGCTATTGGACCACAGGGAAGTCCTTAAAATTTTTTGAATGTTGTTTTAAATTTTTTAAATTGAAATATAGTTGATTTGCAGTGTTTCAGGTATACAGTAAAGTGATTCAGTTATATATATAAATGTATGTATATGTGTATAGATAGATCAATAGATATAGATATTATAGGTGGCGCTAGTGGTAAAGAACTTGCCTGCTGATGCAGGAGACATAAAAGACCTGAGTTCGATCCCTGAATTGGAAAGATCCCCTGGAGGAGGGTATGGCAATCCACTCCTCTATTCTTGCCTTGAGAATCCCATGGACAGAGGAACCTGGCAGGCTACGGCCCATAGGCATGCAAAGAGTCAGGCGACTTATCATGACTTAGCACGTTATATAGATAAATTCTTTTTCAGATTCTTTTCTATTATAGGTTATTATAAGATATTGTATATAGTGATATGTAGTCGGTCCTCATTATCTATTTTATATATAGTAGTGTGTATCTGTTAATCCCAAACTCCTAATTTATCCCTCCCCACCTCCCATTCCCCCTTTGGTAATCATAGGTTTGTTTTCTATGTCTATGAGTCTATTTCTGTTTTGTAAGTAAATTCATTTGTATCAATTTTTTAGATTCTGCCCGTAAGTGATATTTGTCTTTGTCTTTGTTTTTGTCTGACTTACTTCACTTAGTATGATAATCTCCAGGTCCATTCATGTTGCTGCAATTATTTCATTATGGCATTAGTTCATTCTTTAAAAAAAAAAAATTTATGTATTTATTTTTGGTTGCACTGGGTCTTTGTTGCTGCCTGCAGGCTTTCTCTGGTGGTGGCAAGTGTGTTCCACTCTTTGTTGTGGTGTGCAGGCTTTCTGTAGTTGCAGTGACTTTTCTTGTTACTGAGCACAGGCTCCAGGCTCACAGGTTTCAGTAGTTGTAGCACCTAGGCTCAGTAGTTGTGGCTCACAAACTCTAGAATACAGGCTGAGCAGTTGTGGCGCACAGGCCCAATTGCTCTGCGGTGTGTGGAATCCTCCCAGACCAGGGACTGAACCTGTGTTCCCTGTAGTGACAGGCAGATTTTTATCCACTGTGCCACTAGGGAAGTCCTAGTTCATTCTTTTTTTATGGCTGAGTAATATTCCCTTGTGTATATGTACCACATCATCTTTATCCATTCTTCTGTCAGTGGACACTTAGGTTGCTTCCATTCCTTGGCTATTGTAAATACACTGCTATGAAAATTAGGGTGCAATATATCTTTTTGAATTATGGTTTTCTCCAGATATATGCCCCAGAGTGGGATGTTGGATCTTATGGTAGCTCTATTTTTAGTTTTTTAAGGAACTTCCATACTGTTCTCCATAGTGGCTGCACTGACTTACATTTCTACCAATAGTGTAGGAAGATTTCCCCACACACCTTTTTTCACATCCAGCTTCCCCCATTTTGCCCCCAGAATCTTGCTATTTTAATAGTACATCTCAGAGAATGTTTCATTTAGGCACCACATAGAAATCCACTTCCTTTTTAAAATGACTGCAAAATGTCCCATTGTGTATTTTAACAAAATTTATTTAATAAGTGTCCAGCTGACAGTCATTTAGATTTAGATTACTAACATTTTTTCTATGATATATATAAGAGTAAACATCTTGTACATATATCTTTGCATAATGTACAAGAATGTCTATAAGATAGATTTCTAGAAGTAGGAGTGCTACATTAAAGGGTTTGTACATTTAAAATGTCAATAAATATTACTAACCTGTCCTTCAAAAAGATTGCATTAGTTTACACCCCACTGATAGTATATAAGGATAGTTGTTTCCCTACCCTATTATCAACACTACCACCCTGGATTTAAACTCACTTTTTTTTTTTTCCTTTAAAGTACCAAAATGCACATTTAAAAGAATAGGCATCATAATGATTCTTTCTCTGGGCAAGAAGTCCAGTTTTGTTTTATCTTTGTGATAATAGATCTAGGCCTTCTGCCCTGTCCTGTGTTCTCCACTCTGAAAGGTTGGGGCAGATGACCTGATCAGAGAATAGCTCCAGGTCACCAGGCAAAAGGCTAGGCCAGACCTGGGCTTGTGTCCTGCCTGATGATGGAGTGCAAACAAGCCCAGTTCTATAACAGAACACAGAGCCATTGTCGGGAAACCACAAATTGCTGACTTGCTCCTGCAAACAATCAATACTCAGAAGCTGAGTCCAGGAATTCTAAGGCTGCACCCTGCATGAAGGGCTGAGTGGGGGAGGACACTATGTTAGAAAAGAACCCCACAACAGAGGTCCTGGTGGTGCTTCTTAGAGAGCCATCAAGAAGGCCTTGTGTCCCCTTTGCCATGCCCTCTAATGATCCCAGAACCCTAGGCTGCCAGAGCCAGAGTGGATCAGGACATTATCTCACCCTAGTGGAGACCAAGTGAAGAGCCAGGGCAGTTCCAAGAAGTATGTGCTCACTTTCATGGGACAATGTGGTGCAGTGATTAGTGACCACCTCTAGGCTCAAATCCCAATTCTGCATTTACCAATTCTCAGAAAACGAAGATCATGGCATCTGGTCCCATCACTTCATGGGAAATAGATGGGGAAACAGTGGAAACAGTGTCAGACTTTATTTTTTTGGTCTCCAAAATCACGGCAGATGGTGACTGCAGCCATGGAATTAAAAGACGCTTACTCCTTGGAAGGAAAGTTATGACCAACCTAGATAGCATATTCAAAAGCAGAGACATTACTTTGCCAACAAAGGTCCATCTAGTCAAGGCTATGGTTTTTCCAGTGGTCATGTATGGATGTGAGAGTTGGACTGTGAAGAAGGCTGAGCTTGAAGAATTGATGCTTTTGAACTGTGGTGTTGGAGAAGACTCTTGAGAGTCCCTTGGACTGCAAGGAGATCCAACCAGTCCATTCTGAAGGAGATCAGCCCTGGGATTTCTTTGGAAGGAATGATGCTAAAGCTGAAACTCCAATACTTTGGCCACCTCATGCGAAGAGTTGACTCATTGGAAAAGACTCTAATGCTGGGAGGGATTGGGGGTAGGAGGAGAAGGGGACGACAGAGGATGAGATGACTGGGTGGCATCACTGACTCGATGGATGTGAGTCTGAACTCTGGGAGTTGGTGATGGACAGGGAGGCCTGGTGTGCTGCGATTCATGGGGTCGCAAAGAGTCGGACACAACTGAGCGACTGAACTGACTGAACTGACTGACTGACCAATTCTCTGACCTTGTGCATAGGACTTCAGCCCTCTCAGCCTCAGTTCTTCATCTATAGAATAGAGATAGCACTTACCTCAGTAGGACATTGTGAGGATTCAATTGATTATGTTTGTATATAACAGCATGGTGCCTGGCTCTTTGTAAGGGCTTAATGAAATATTATTGTTGTTGTTGTTATTAATAATAATAGGAGCTTGTTTGTTGGGGGGACTAAGGAAGGCTTCCTGGAGGAGGAATCATTTGAACTAGATCTTAAAGATTTGGGAAGATTTCATACATTGGGATGAATAAAGAGAATGAGTGAAGTTCACATGTAAAGGCTCTCTTATAGCTTCCTGGGCCTGACCCAGAGACACTTGGAGGCCTCAGTGGTAGGTCAACATGGAGAGGAGGGTGAGGTAGAGACAGGGGACCTGCTTTGGAAATTGCCCAGTGGTTTTACAACTGGACAGATGGATGCAGGGGCCAGAGTGTAGAATGAATGGACTCCACAGTGTCACTGGCATAAGAAGTCCAAATTGGAGCATGTGGCTGGGCACAGTTGTAGGAGTCTTTGCAAGGGGTTAGTGACATCATAGGAATAAATCCTGGAAATCCTCACACTGAACTCAGTGGCATATATTCTGATCAAACTGTCTGTATCTCAAATATCTCATCTTTCATTGCAACGTGACACGGTCTTCTCCCATTGTCCAACTCCCAGCCTGTCATTGCTTTGACAACCCACGTCTCGTTACATGTACTGTATAAGAAGAATGAAGCTGAGAGCTGGCTAATGCTCTCCTGCTGCAGCCTCTTTGGAGACAATTTTTATTGCATTGTCTCCCATAAACTTTGACATCTTATACCCCTTCCTGTGAAGTTCATGAACACTGAGAGTTCCCAGGTGGATCCAGGTTGCACCAGACATCATGGGAAGAGTAGGAGTCTTCCTCTACCAGATAAACATAATGATTAAATACATTCTGAAAGTAAGCTAGGGGACAGCTGAGGACCAATCTGGGATTTTCACTTATTCACCTGTTTACTTTTTGGGAAAATACAGGCAACAGAGGCTGTAACTGCCAAATGCCAGATTTGCCAAAAGAGCTTGGACTTTAGGTACTGCGTCATTAAGATCCATTAGAGAACTTCCCCAGTTCCTACTGAAAATACCTTACCTGCAAGGCCCATAACATAGCAGGAATGTCTTTGTTCCAGGGAAGTTGTCCTTATGAAGCAGACAAAAACCTGCAACTGGGTAGATGTGTCCAGGGGCCAGAGTGTAGATAGGACTGGCAGAGCCATATAGTTTTCTGAACCTGTGCAAAGAAGCTAGGGTTTAAGACAAAGCTTTGGCCCCTGGCAGGAGGTCAGAGGGCTTCCCACTTCATTATTCTTGCCTGGAGAATTCCATGGACAGAGGAGCATGGCAGGCTATAGTTCGTGGGGGTGCAAAGAGTCAGACATGACTGAGCGACTAACATACACACACACATACAGGAGAACTGAGCCACCTCAGGGGCAAGCAGAAAGCTGGAGCATCAGAGCTCCTCACAGGCTCACTGGACACCAGGCTCAGGGGCAGCAAGACCAATTTCAGAAGAGGGGTCTTGACACATGGCTTGGCTTGGTGTCATGAAACAACCCCTGTTCTTATATGTGTTTCTCTTTTATGGGTAAGGTGAAGGTATTTGTTTTAAGTTTGGCTATCTGCTGCTGCTAAGTCGCTTCAGTCATGTCCGACTCTGTGTGACCCCATAGACGGCAGCCCACAAGGCTATTCTGTCCCTGGGATTCTGCAGGCAAGAATACTGGAGTGGGTTGCCATTTCCTTCTCCAATTTGGCTATAAGTGAGAGTAAATAAAGAGTAGCTCAAAAAATGTTGACATTCTCAATCACAAAATTGTAGAGCTTGTCAGTCCTGGGCTGATACAGCACTCCCTGATGTCAGCGACCCAGGCTCCTTCCCTGTTGTGGCTCCACCATCCTCAGCATGTGGCTGTCACATCATCATTCATGATGGCTGCTCCTGCCATGTGTCTGACATTCCAGCCAGTATAAAGAAGGAAGGGACAAAGAAGGGCACACTCCCTCACTTTAGAGACATGTCCCAGAAGTTACCTGTACCACTTATAACCTGTTGGTCAGATTTTAGTCATATGGCCATACCTAGCTGTAAGTGAGGCTGGGAAATATGGCCTTTCTTCTGAGTGGACAGATTTATGAGTTCCTATTACAGAAAGTAGTAGGAAAAATGGATACTAAGGGACAACCAGCAGCTTCTGTGACAATCAGTTTATCATCTGTTTTCCTAAGGGACTGGATATCCCTGAAGCAAGAGAGTATGGTCATGTTCTTGTGGGTAGGTAAATCTCTCCTTTAAGGGGGTGATGTTTCTTTGTGAAAATTGTAGAGGACAGTGAAGTATAAAAGAGGAAATCAGTGTGAAAGATATGCTTGAAATAGGCAAGCTGAAGACCAGCTGTCTGTTTGGGTTTCTTTCTGGGAGCTGGGAATCGGAGCAGTTTATATAGGTGAATAGGATCTCTGGGTGGGGAGAAAAATGGCCTCTGATACACTGAGGGAGGTCTCCCTTAGGGTGTTCCTAGCTGAAGGAGAGGACCTAACTTTCTAAGGTGATCTAGCTCATGTTGTTCTTAATGTTTATTTCCATTTTGCTGTCCCCTGAACCCTAGGGAAAGTCTTGTTCACTGCCTGTGTCTGGTCATAGCTATGTCATTGGAATTATAAGATGGGGTTTCTTTCCACCTTTAAATGCAGGTTCCATTAGGGCAGGCCCCTTTTCTTTTATGTAGTGGCTGCCTGATGATGAAAGGCACATACCAGCATGGATTGCTTCTATTACATTCAACATCTGCTGCTTCCCTCCCTCAACACTGCCTGGCAGCCTTTCCCTGTGGCAAGGACTTAGATGTGGGGTATATCTCTAGTTTAACACTGAATCCCCAGAGCCAGATATGCAGGAAACACTTGGTGATTAAATTGAATGAACATAACATAGTAAACTCCTGAAGTTGGTGATGGACAGGGAGGCCTGGTGTGCTGCAGTTCATGGGGTCACAAACAGTCAGACACGACTGAGCGATTGAACTGAACTGAACACACAAAACTCTTCACAGTCTGGTCCCAGCATATATTTTATTTATTTATTTTTAAAGAAGTAATGTTATCTTTAAAAAAAAAATTGTGTATTTGGCTGTGCCAGGTCTTCGTTGTGGCATGTGGGGTCTGTGATCCTCATTGCAGCAGGTGGGCTCTTTTAGCTGCGGCATATGTGGGATCTAGTTCCCTGATCAGGGATCATACCTAGGTCCCTGCATTGGGAGCGTGGAGTCTTAGCCACTGGAACACCAGGGAAGTCTCCCAGTAGATATTTTAGTCTCTTCCCTTAGCCTCAACTCTAGTTAGTCTCTGAAAGTGTTAGTTGCTCAGTCGTGTCCGACTCTTTGCAACCCCATGGTTGCAAACCATGTAGCCTAACATGTAGCCTAAACCCCATGTAGCCTGACAGTTCCCTCTCTGTCCATGAAATTCTCCAAGCAAGTACTGGAGTGGGTTGCCATTCGCTTCTCCAGGGGATCTTCCTGACCCAGGGGTCAAACCCAGATCTCCTGCATTGCAGGCAAACTCATTACTGTCTGAGCCATCAGGGAGGCCCAGTTAGTCTCTGCTGCTGCTGCTGCTGCTAAGTCGCTTCAGTCGTGTCTGACTCTGTGCGACCCCAGAGACGGCAGTGCACCAGGCTCCCCCATCCCTGGAATTCTGCAGGCAAGAACACTGGAGTGGGTTGCCATTTCCTTCTCCAATGCGTGAAAGTGAAGTCACTCAGTCATGTCTGACTCTTAGCGACCCCATGGACTGCAGCCTACCAGGCTCCTCCATCCATGGGATTTTCCAGGCAAGAGTACTGGAGTGGGGTGCCATTGCCTTCTGGTTAGTCTCTGCTGCTGCTGCTAAGTCGCTTCAGTCATGTCCGACTCTAGCGACCCCATGGATTGCAGCCTACCAGGCTCCTCCGTCCATGGGATTTTCCAGGCAAGAGTACTGGAGTGGGGTGCCATTGCCTTCTCCGAGTTAGTCTCTAGCCTCAACTAATAAAAATAGCAATATTGATCATTATCATGCATTGAATGTATATCAGGTGCCAGTCATTGTTCTTAACATCTTATGTGCATTGACTTTTATAATACTTATAGAACCCTATCAGGTGAATATATCTGCAGTTGTCTGATGAGGAAATTAGAGAGGTGAGATACTTTGCTGAAGACCATGTAGCCAGCAAGTGGTAGAGCCAGGGCTTGAAGTCAGGCAGTGTGCTCAGACCCTTAACTATTCCCACCCACCCCTTTTCTAGTGCCTCTGTTTCAGAGGCAGCCTTGCTCTTTCCAGTCTCAGAGCTGGGTTCTGCTAGAATGCCTTTCCGTAATCTCTGGCTCTAGCAAGCTCTGTTTACCTTTTAAAGTACTGCCCAGATTTCATCCCTATTTCCACCTGCCTCTCCAACTAGGGAGGAAAGCTTCCCCTCTCTCCTCTTTGCCCCCTTTACTAGTTGCTCCCAACCCTGACCTGAAAGCTCTCCTGAAATTGGGACCACATCTCACGTCTCAGTATCCCCAGCCTTCAGCATGGTACCTGTATATGGAAGGTCCTTCGTTCATGTTTGTTGAATAAGTAATTGATCCCACTCTTTCACACACGAGGAAACAAGTCCAGACAGGTGGAGGGACCTGAACACATCACAAAGCAAATGAGAGAAACAGCCAAGGCCAGATCCCAGGACTCATGATTCTCAGTCTTGCTCTTGTACACAACCATGCTGTCTGTGCAAGGAATATTTGAAAAAGCCTTCATGCATTTGAGCCTTTCCTCATTCTGTCTCACATCTCACCCCAAAGAGCACTTCTTTGAGAATGCTGGTGGGAGAGTGAGTTTTGGCAAATCTTGTCTGGAAGTCATGAGGCAATAGGGACAAACAGACAAACAATCTTGGGATGTATTTTGCTGACCCAGTCTTTAAAAACAGCAGAACAAAACACTCCAAACTGAAGCTGTGGCCTCTGGCCAGCAGGGCACCAAGTCAACTTGGACGGAATTCACTAAATGGGTCTTCCTCTTTTTTTATTAAAATGGTGGGGCCATTGGATAGGAAATGCTTTCTGTTTTGTCTGGATTTTCTTCAAGACAAAGCAAAAAAATATTGAAAATTTCACAAGGTCCTAGAAATTTCCAAATGTAAACTAGCTCTGGGCACATCTTATCTTGCCCCATCTCATTGTCACATGAGTCCATGTGGCCCAAGACATGGAACTCCCTGCTATGCTGAGATCAGAAAAGGCTAGAGGAAGAGCTGATAACCATTAATCACAGTTAGCAAAAAAATCAGAGAAATGATTAAGAAAACATTACACTTCTTTTATTAACTCAATTCTAGACTCGGGTCTGTGCCCCGAGTCCTGACAGTGCCTACATCCTTAGAATAGAAACACTCTGAGTTTGGGAAGTGGAGGGTGGCAAAGATGACAGGTTAGGAAGACCCTGAGCTCACCTCCTCTCACAGGCACACCAAAATTACAATTGCTTATAGAGCAACTATCGATGAGAAAGACTAAAAGACTGGCTGAAAAGATCTTTTGCAACTAAAAGTATAAAGAAAGAACCAAAATAAGATGGGTAGGAGGGGTGGAGACATGGGATAGTTAAGACCCATACCCCTGGGTGGGTGACCCACTAATGAAGGTTAATTACAATTGCAGAGGTTGTTTCCGGGGACTGAGGGGTCCAAGCCCCACACTGGGCTTACCAGCCCAGGGTTCCTGCACCAGGAAGATAAGCCCCCAGAATGTTTGGCTTTGAAGGCATGCAGAGCTTTCTTTTGGAGAGCCAGAGGGCAGTGGGAAATAAAGAATACACTTTTAAAGGATGCTCACAAAATCTTACACATTCTGGGATCCAGAGCAGAAGCAGAAATTTAAAAGGATCCTGAGTTAGACCCACTTTCTGATCTTGGAGAGCCTCCCAGAGAGTCAGGAGGCAACAGGAGCTCACGCTGGGGACACAGACACTGGTGGCAGCTATTTGGGGGAGCTTATTCTACCATGAGAACCCTGGTACTGGCAAGTGCCTTTATGGGATCCTTCCTCTAACTTACTAGTGCTTGGATCTACTCACCATACCAGGAGGCCACCACTGGCTCTGAGACATCTTGCACCCCTCAGCCAGCTGCCCTGGGATCTGACAGCATTCCCCAGTGGGCTGACACAAGCTGCAGGACACCCACACCCTGCAGCCAGCTGTGTCAGGAACTGCCCAACAGCGGGCTCACACCAGCTCTGGGACCCCCAGGGCCCTGCAGCCAGAGACCTTGAGACCTGGCTCTGCCTACTGGTGGGCAGGCACTTGCTCTAGGATTCCCCTGGGCATTGTCCCTGCCCATCAGCAGGCTAACACCAGGACTGAGACACCAGGGACCACTAAGACTGCTGCCCCAGATATAGTTGACCCACTTACCAGTGGGTCAGCATTAACTTTGGGACATCCTGGATCCAGCAGAAAGGCATGTCAGGAGCTGGCTCCATTTACTTCTAGGCCAGCTGTCCCTGGGATACAGCCCCACCATCCAGTGGGCCAACATTAAGCTTAGGACACCCTAGATCCAGCAGAAAGGCATGTCAGGAACTGGCCCCACCCACCAGCAGACCAACACTAGATCTAGGACCCCTGGTCCTGCAACCACCCACACAGCACCTGGCTCTACTTTCCAGTGGGCCAGCACTAGCCCTGGGACCCCAGGGAATGTAGCCAGCTGCTTCATGACCTGGCTTTGCCCACCAGCAGCTGGCAACCTGTACACAAGGCAGGGCATGGCAACCAGCCAGACCAATGGTCAGCAACTTAAAAACAATCATGTATGTGTATATATGATTGTATAGCTATACAAAAACCTCATGGTAACTGCAAAAGAAAATCTGTAATAGATATAGACACAGAAAAGAAAAAGGAATTCAAGCATAACACTACAGGCAGACATCAAATCACAGGAGAACAAAAGAAAGGGGAAAAAAGACCTACAAAACAAATCCAAACGATTACCAAAATGGCAGTAAGAACATACATATTGATAATTATCTTAAATGTAAATGGACTAAATACTCCAACCAAAAGACACAGTCAGGCTGAATGGACACAAAAACAAGACCCATATATTTGCTGCCTGCAAGAAAATCACTTCAGATCTAGACACATATACAGACTAAAAGTGAGGGGATGGAAAAAGGTATTCCACACAAATGAAATCAAAAGAAGCAAAAGTAGCAACACATATCAGACAGAAGAGATTTTAAGATAAAATCATTACAAGAGGCAGAAAATACCACATAATGATCAAGGAATCAATCTAAGAAGATATAACAATTGCAAATATATATGCACTAGTATAGGAGCACCTCAATATATGAAGCAAATGCTAACAGCCATAAAAGAAGTACTCAACAGTAACATAATACTAGGGTACTTTAACACCCCACTTACACCAATGGACAGATCTTCCAGACAGAAAATAAGGGAGCATAGGCCTTAAATAATATATTAGACCAAATGGATTTAAAGCAGCAGAATACATATTCTTTTCAAGTGCACATAGAACATTCTCCAGGATATAACACATGCTAGGGAACAAAACAAGCCTTGGGCAAATTTAAGAAAATTGAAATCATACTAAGCATCTTTTCTGACCATAATACTATGAGACTAGAAATCAGCTATAAGGAAAAAAACCCTGCAAAAAACACAAACACATGATGGCTAAACAATATGCTGCTGAACAACCAATGGATCAATGAATAAATCATAGAAGAAATGTAAAAAATACCTACAGAAAAATGAAAACAAACAAACAAAAAATCCAAAATCTATGGGCTGCAGTAAAAGCAGTTCTTGCAGTGATACACACCTACTTCAGGAAGCAAGACAAATCTCAAATAAACAACCTAACATTACATCTAAAGTAACTATAGAAATCAGAACAAGCAAATCCAAAGTTAGCAGAAGGGAAGAAATCATAAAGATCAAAAAAGAAAATGAAAAATACTAAAAAAAAGGTAGAAAAGGTAAATAAAACCAAGAACTGGTACTTTGAAAAGATAAAATTGATAAACTTTTAGGCAAATTCATCAAGGAAAAAAGAAGGCCCACATCAATAAGGGTTTCCCAGATAGTGCTAGTGCTAAGGTGCCTGCCAACACAGGAGACATAAGAGACGTAGGTTCAAT